>NC_071096.1:36733267-37052017 GCF_027358695.1 Spea bombifrons | reverse complement strand
TCTTTATACCACCATGACCAGAAATAATCCCGTAATCCAAGAATGATTTAGGAGGTAATAGAACATATCTCTTCACCCGTGTCATTAGTGGCTTTAATACACGACGGCCATGTTTTCACAGATGTACCAATAACGTCTTCGCATTACCCACACGGTGAGGAATTCTCGTTACTTTCATTGACGCATTAATCCTTACGGCACCACTGAAACCGTTTTAGAAAAGTCGTTAAATGGGAAGCACGGTATAAATCCCGCTCCACGAAGAGATTTTTATGGACGCGATAGGGAAGGTCATTAATCAGAGATTCGGATGTTCGGATGAGCTCCTATGCCTGGGTCCGACCCTTGGGCTCATGCAATGTGTTACCTCATGTATACGGCGGCCATTGTTCTTGGATTTCTAGGTGTCTTCACTATTTTTATGCTCAATGGTACCTTGGAGCCGTTTCAATGACTCCAAGGTACCATTGTGGGGGTACCTGGCTCATTATGGAATAGTAATATGGATTTTAGTGCTGTCCAGCTACAGACCCAGCTAGAGAGTGATGTACTAGTAATCCATATACTAGCAATCCATATACATGAGCCATTTGGCATGAAACCCTTTATCACCCAGGACTGGATGGCATTAATTGCATTGAAGACACTTAAATTCTCCCCAATGGTTATCTCATCGGTGGTTTAGTACGGTCTATACATGTTATGTCAAAGTCAATCTATTTTTATCGGCACGAGCGTTGCTTTTCTGCCAAACTTTGCCGGTTACATAACCCGCGACACGCTGCCGAGTACTCGCCTTCCTCTGTTACAGGTAGATGAGCGTACATGACGGACAGTACGAGACCGCAGAACGTAGGTTACCTCTTTGATTTTGAGGCAGATCTGACCACAGGATACGTTTACCCTCGTTTCAATCCAGATAAGTGGCCCGGCTTCCTCTTTTTGGTGAAATCATCGTTTAGCAGGAGCGCTTTCCACATTAAGAGAGTCTTCTATTTGCCGGCAGTCATGGTTAGAAGTAGTTTCTTCCAAATGATTCCTGAGGAGGATATAAGCCTCGCAGGTTTCTTGGTCTTTTGACCACAGATCAGTTACATGTCATAACAGGAAAGATGAGACTAAAGATATTTCCTAACAATCATTTCCAGATCGCAAAGAGATATACCCTCTCGCCATTCAACGGACAATCCTTATCAGTGCCATTGGTCGCTGCCTCCCTTTAAATTGTTTTTTACTTTTTATTAACGTAACCTTTGGGATACAAGACATTTATCATTTATAATCTGCGTTCAAAACAATAAATAATAATAATAATAATAATGATAACAGCAGCTTGTGTTACTAGAACCTTAAAAAAGCCTTACTTTTAAATAGCAGGAGATAAAAATGTATATTCTTTAAAATCCTATTTGATACAGTGTAGCGTTTTTTTCTTGAGATTGTATCAATACATTTTTCGGATACATTTACTGAACCCTGGTTATCTAACAAGATGCGAACGTTAGAAAGCATGCGATTAGCAGCCGGCCCGGACGATGAGCCCAAGCACTTTCTGGGAATAAATCGTTACAAAGTTACTGACTGATCCTGATTAATATAAAGCTTGTAACACTTTCAGTGAAATAGGGTTGAGTAAGCGGTGAAACCCATTGATCTACGATTGGAAAGCTTCAGCGCCCCGCGTGTGTCTTGCACCTGTAGGTAGAACACCGGCAAGGTATATGTTGGAAACCACATGACTGGATAGATAAATTAATAGGACAGGTAGATTATTACCGTACCCTGCCCAAAGGCAGAAAGCACTCCCTTTCCCATCATCAGATGAGGGTTGGATGGTGGCCAGGCTTCCTGGCACTCGGAGACGCGGTGACTAAGTCTCACCCATGCATCACATTATACTCAGACTATGCGCGGCCGCTCTCCATAGTGAGTTTGCATTAAGGTGGAAAATACCTTCAAAGCGAGTGGCATGGGTGGATGCGCTTTCTGCTGGAAAACAAATGATGTCTAACCTAATTGCAGTTGCTGTGCTCCGTTGGTTTTTGTTTTTAGAGGTCACTATGGTTTCCATAGTAAGGAAAGAGCGTGCAAAATAATGGCACCTCTTGTCGGTGAAGCCGGCGTCTATTGTAAACCAAGTAAAATGATATTAAGGGTGGATATTTTTAAACATTTGATGGGGCCAGCTGCACTCGCAGGGTTCTTCTTGAAAGGGAAGAAATTGGGTCAGCGGTTGGAGTAAGAACTCGTTTGCATTAATTTGATGCATTAATTAATGTGACACTGTCCTGAATTCAGCATCGAATCCTAGAAATGGCCCAAAAAGTTGGCAAATGATTCCGATGGGTGCAGCCAACTTACTTGCCTCATTGTGGTAGCCAACGAGCTTTGTCCTTCTAGTAGGTCTTCTTGAGTCTGGTCTATCTGAGTGTTATTCAGAGTCTTACTTTAGCGTGAACTCAATCCTTGTTGTAGATGGTGATAATATTGATCCAGTGAGCCGTGTGCACACAGGTATTGATCGCATTAATCCAGCGGTGGTCCCTGAGCGTTGATAGCTCCAGTTGACCTTGTTCTCCATGAATGCCCATTAGCTCTGTGGATACAGGAACATTTTTGGCAGAGTAACGGCACAGGTAACTTGTGGGTTATCGTCAGGGAGCCTCGTGCCCCCTCTTGTCCCAGAATGCAAATAACTGTGGGTATAAACATGCGGAAATTACCTAGTTATCCAAAGATTAACACAGAGGTAACGGAAACAAACCACCTAGCATCGGATTCCAAAATGGCGGCGCTCCGTGTTTTTGGAGGCACGTGCCACAGAACCCTCCCCGTGTTACTAAACATGCAATTCATCTGTCCTCCGCCTCTCTCAACGTGAGAACGGCTTTATGTCCTACTTTATGATCTCCATCGCGTGACTCCCCATTCTGAGGCTTCCAAGCTCCCCAGGATCCTCAATAATCTTAATGAGTTTCAGCAGAGAACAGGGCTTCCCATTTCCATCCATCTGCCGGTCACATCAGCGGGACCGGTTTACGCTGCCGTTATATTAGGGATTTCTTGGCAAGGACCCCTTTTCTGGAGACGAGCGACACTTTAAATTTTATCTCCCCTAATAAATATTTTAACCCTTTCGGCACCAGGATGCACAGAAGGAAGTTGGCACTCATGTATTGTTGTGATATAGATTGTAGAATATTTATCATCACATCAAGTCTGGGCTTAAACCTTTAACTACCTGTTGGTGCACGCACCTCTCGATGTTTTAATGGAGAGCCACAATCACCATAGCATAGACTCGATAAACAGCGTCTTCCCGCCTGGAAGGTACCGCGACTGCCTTATACTGGTGGGAGAAGATCCAGGCATTTGCCCTTCCTCATTGTGAAAAGTATCGTCCGTCTTCCACCCTGGCCTTTGGTCCCTGGAAGACTCGGTATTTGCCCTCGTGCTTTTCTTATCCTGCTTGCGTCTCACCCGGCATAAATACAATGGGAAAAACACACAGCGTCTGTCCATGAAAAGGAAGCCATTGGCCTCGCAATCAAAGACTGAATTGAATATTATTCACAATTGGATCAGGCAGCGGCTGAGCGACAGCAGAGGGTTGTAGTGAGTGGAGTATATCCGGAGCGAGGTCTTCTTAGCAGTGCGGTACCTCTAGGATCTGTACTTGGACCCAATTTCTTTAATATTTTCATTAGTGATATTTCAGAAGGTCTTGATTTACAACAGGGTTATGTTCCTGGAGGGATAAGTCGAATGGCAGGTGGTTTAGGTAACCTGAAAAATGGTCTGAGCCGTGGCAACGCATGTTTAATGTGGATAAATGCAAAGTAATGCATCTGGGGCATAAAAACCCAAGTTTACAATCTCTGACACGGTCCTAATTCAGAGGACATAAAGGCAGGCAGACGATGCAGTGGAGCAGCAGGTAATGCGGGCAGAATGCTTGGTTGTATAGCGAGGGGTATCAGCAGTAGAAAGAGGGAAGAGCTCGTGCCGGTGTACAGAGCACCGCTGAGACCTCATCTAGACTGATATAGATATGCTGGAGAAAGTTCAGAGAATGATAAAAATATTTAATTACATAAAGTGAATCAACACGATAAAGGCGGAGAGTATGTTTGATAGAAGAAAAACTACAACATAGTCTAAATTAGAGGAGAAAAGGTTTAAAAGTAATATCAGGAAATAGACGAGATCGGGTGCTTTCAGGGTGGTATGGCCGCAGGTTATTTTGATTTTATTTCTGTTGTATCTGTCTATTTAATGTTTAATTTGTTTGTACGTATTATGAAAATAACAAAAATAAAAATTTAAAGGAAAAAAAATATCAGGAAATATTAACTGAGAGGGTAGTGGATACACAGAATAGCCTCCCAGTGGAAGTGGTAGATGTTAATACAGTAAATGAGTTCAAGCAAGCATGGGACAAACATAAGGCTATCCTAGATATAAGATAAGGCCAGGGACTAGGGAAAGTATTCAGAAATCAGGCTCAGTGGTCCTTATCTGAGGACGTTTCGATGTAGAAGAGGGGTGTAAGGGTAACATTGTAACCCATGAGCCCTGGGGAGCAGGAGACACCCAGGGAATCTGTGGGCATTGGGGCCCTGTGATGCTCCAGATTGTAATATATTTAATAAGAGGCATACAAGAGCCAGTAAAATACCCCAAGCTAATTATTTCTGTGAATACGTGTGAAGCGATTAATGCGGAATCCCCCCGTCCCCTGCAAGAACAAATAAAAACTGTTACAGTTGCTAAACGTGGATATTTGTAGAAGCTGTAGCGTTTCAGTATGGCAGACCGCCCTGGCAACCCTCCCCGGAGTCTCGCACGCAGATAATTGGGAAACGGAAAGACTTGATGCCGGCCCGTCAGCCGGACGTGTAAGATTAGGCGCGATCGTCCATGACTTTCAACCATGAACCCCGTCACCTTAGAGCGCCTCGACAATGATGCAAGAAGCCACACGCGTTACGAGGTCACAAAAATAAATGGTGGCGTGACTTCATGCGCGAGGGGCCTGCCATTCACTCAGTGTGCGCACTTTCCCACTGCTCCGAGATAATCCCTTATTGTCTTAGCCTTGACTCGGGAGGGAAGCAAACAGACATAATGTGCCCCAGCAGAGAACCTTATCTGCACCATTAGCCGCTCACCTGCCTTAGCAGACACCCACCCATTAACCCTTTAGAAGCCCAGGGGGGGCAGAGTTTAGGGGCTGTGTTATAATAACGGAATATTTCCAATAGCCTTCCCACGCCGTGTGTTTGGGGCAGATATGTAAAGCAGTAAAATATTATTCTTATGAGCATTTACAGTCATGGCAGGCGGGAGACGACATTTCCGTCCTACCCGCTGCGGCATCAGCAGACGGGAATT
The DNA here is from genome assembly GCF_027358695.1 of Spea bombifrons. NCBI lineage: Eukaryota > Metazoa > Chordata > Amphibia > Anura > Pelobatidae > Spea > Spea bombifrons. The sequence goes on along the minus strand of NC_071096.1, from coordinate 37,046,623 downwards.
GGCTATTAGCGAGTTCGGTTTTAATGGCCTTTGCGGCATAAAGTATCCCCCTACTCTTACTTTGCAACGTTATCAAAAATGTTTCCTCACGAGCAGCTTTCTCCTAACTTTGGTAGCATGTTTTCGGTTCTTCTAAATTCTAAATGGGTTGAATAAAAACATTGTTGGCGTGAAAGAATACGCTTCTTCTAAAGCGGAATCTTCTGTGAAGAACGCATTCTGATGAGAATTTAGATATTTAGGTAAATTATAAATGGATAAATCAAGCAACGTCTTCCTGCGAGAGCGCCTTCTGATGAGAATTTACGGACAGGGAATTTAGCCGCACCAAGACAGGGCTACAAATGTGGCAAGTTAATTGATGGTTTACTTTGAAGGATCGGTCTTCAAAATATCAGCGGAGCCCCTCCATAAACATGCCGGCGTTATCACTGGAGACCACCAGAGCCGGGGGTTTTCTCCAGCCGCCCTCCGCGGCGGGGCCCTCGCTGCCGGTGTGCGAGTGAACTTCCTGTTTCGGGGCCAGCTGCGGGCTGCTGATAGGATCTCCGAGCTGATGGCACTTCCTTTTTATATCTTTACAATCTTATGGTTTCAAGATGGCCGTCTCGGTTTGCTGATATCAATCACAAAAGGCTGGATGCTGGAAGAGTTTCCAGGCCTTTCATATATCATGAAGCTCGTAAAAAACAATATATTTCACGCAAGCGGGAGCGCTAAAAAAAAACACAAATTAACAAATTAAGCATCTATCCTGATGTCGAAAGAGGCTAATATTAATCTTTTAAATAACATTTTATCTGATATTGTAACAATATCTGATAATGTATCTAGCAGATGATATTTCATTGCGATAATATTTAATCATTCGTTTAAGCTGTTGGCGTTAGCTGTATGTGGAGATCTTTGGACCGCGTGGGTCCAGTGATCCGTAGGAATGAAGAACCCGCTGTGCAGGACCTGGAGATCCTATAAATCGTAACATTGTTTCCGGTCCCGGGTAGTCCGGCTTGCATGCAATGGTTCCTCCAATACTGGGCGATTTTAGGGACCCCTCTAAGGGTCTTTTTTTGCACCCCATATTAATCAAGGCTGGTGGATATTTGATAGAATTGGAAGGCTTTGTTGCATTTCTTTTGCGTAGTTTCTGGTATTTCCTGGTGACAAAGATATGGTGTCACTGTCTAGCTGGTTTGCGGTAGACATTGCGATCACGCCACACATGTTCACAAACATATAACTGTTATTACCTGCGTTAATTAACCATTGAGAAGGTGATCCTGGGGGTGGCAGACACCCATCTATTGATGCGTGACTGTAGCGTGTGCGCGTTACGGTAGCTGTTACACAGTTTTACATGCGCGGGTGTGAAGTCCTCTCCACTGGTGGGGATATGGAGAGCGCGTTTTGTCTGGTTGGAGCTTCAGTACTGGTTACAAAATATTCCCAGTCAGTTTACTGGCAATTGCAGGACACCGTGACGTTTAGTGCAACACGGTGTAACGGACAGCGGCCCTCTTGGGGAACCTGTTGTATTGTTGCGAGGGCCGACCACATCCTGACCTTTGAGGTAAATGTTACAGTTATCCGAGCCAGTTGCACTCTATAGAATATACTGTTTTAAAGCAGAAGACGAGGAACGTGTGGTTTAGGACAAAGAACGCTCAAACGAACCCAAATTAGTGCAAAAACCATCAAAAATCAGATTTTTCGAGCACACAGAGCTCTCTCTGGCTGTATTCGGAAATCACGGGCCCCTAGGCACACATTCTCGCTGAAACGCATGGGGAATGTCCAAAGACATATCGTGGAATAATTACGGATGGTCCATACCGGGCGCAGCTTTGCTCTTGACGCGCCGGTGGCCTATACAGCCTCCTCCGATAAATGATGGTTTTCCATCTTTTGTAAAGATGTTTATTGGTCTTTCTCTCCTGGGCACCCTTTCCTACCCCAGTCTCTCCGGGGAATCCTTTCCTACCCCAGTCTCTGCTGGGCATCCTTTCCTACCCCAGTCTCTGCTGGGCATCCTTTCCTACCCCAGTCTCTGCTGGGCATCCTTTCCTACCCCAGTCTCTGCTGGGCATGGCCCTATCTATTACAGCAGAGCTCACGAGTCTCTCCCCCCACAGACGTCCGTCTCGTCGCCCCAATGAATCACTTGCTGACGTGTTTTGTTTTTGTTACACGTTGCGTTTGCCTGCGAATAGGAAGCACATAGCAGGTTGCGGCTGCCTGTGAAGGCTCTGGATAAAGAAACCTACATGCTTTATTTACGGCCGGTGTCTACCCCTAAAGATGGATGCGGATTACAGACGAAATTTATTGGAGGGATCAGGGTCACGACGCCACAAGCAAAAACAATGTGGCTTTGTGTGAACTCTGGAGGAAACAGACCACGGGATAGCTTAAGCTTCTCTGCTCTATATTCATCCATATATTCACCCATTATCCACGTACATAAAATATTCTAGCTGGAGCTTTTTGGGAGGTCTGCCCCAAAATAATTATTTAATGATTTCCCACATTTTGTTCCATCCATATTTTCCCAGGGAAGGCTCCATGCTGCTCTGCGGTCATGTGACACACAGAGATTGCTTTGATAGGTTGAAAGGCTCTGTTGCTATAGCATCTTAAACATGTCTGTGCTTCTTTATGTAAGGTAAGAATGCAATGACCAATCTGCGTATGTTCTGTGCTTTAATAGGCTAGAGATTATACGTTTTTATCTATGGGGAGCCATACTTTGGGGTCTAAAGACCTAATATTAGTAACCCCTGTGGTTGTGTTACCCGCTGCCTGTTTCTGCACCCTGTCGGAAAGTTTTGCGCAGTGATTGTCATCCTAACACATTTCGTTTTTTATCCTTTGCTAATTGAGCTTTCCATCACCCCGCCAGCTGTACCCCCCCATCGAGAACATGTGTCTAGCTTGTTGTTGTTTTGTAAGAAACGCATCTATCTCGAGGTGCGTGCGACAGAATCAAAAGAAAAACATCTGCCTTGAAAACTGACGTCGCGAGGAACTAATCTTGCCCGGGCGTTAAACGTTGATGCAAGCGCCGGCTCCAACCGCGATCCGTCTGCTTCCGGAACGTAAGGATTAAAATTCCATATCTATCTGGAGATTCCATTAACGCCATGCTGCGTGGATCTGACGGCATGATCTGTCCTCCACTTCCTCTCGCGCAGTTAACGGCAATGATGAGTGTAAATAATCTGAATGGTGGCGTCCCCTCCAATGTCATCGGTTTTTGGAATGCCACATAAGCCATATTTATCAGAACGGAGCGCAAAGAATAGAATTAGAATGTTGACGGACACTTCAACTAATTAGGGTCTTCCATTCCCCACCAACCTCACACTAGTGATACTAGCAATAAGCTACCTTGTTTGGTTGAACAGTTGACATCCATGGTTGAGAATGTCCTACACAGCCCGACCTGGCCCACCCCGTGTCCCCTAACTTGCCGAACATGACCTCTGTGATCCCGCGTCTGTTATTCTGCCCGTTTGACGCTTTGTATCTTTATCAGGATGCCCGTGATAGTCACTTTTCAGACTTGATGAGATTCTGTGGATGATTGAGAAATCTCACCACTTCTGCTCATTAAAAATACATTTATAAAACTTGTCGGGGAGGATTTCTCAAGATGTAATCCGCCTCATACATAAAACTATGTTAGTAGAAAGCTATAAAAGTGGACGGTGGGAGGTCTGTATCTTCTCTTTCAAACTCCTGGTATCATCTTGATGACCATCTTGAAGTCCACGAGCCAGAAGATGTAGAAAACAATGACATCGCTCGATTTTCACGATAACATTTAATAGTCAGACCTTTCCTCTTGGCCTCCGACCACATAAAAGGTGCTATAGATACGGCACATGCTTCATAATAAAGCAAATATAACGTAATGGCAGCGGAGCAGCACGGCCCGATCACCATGGCTTATACAAACGCAATTTAGACCTCTGTGTCAGCGAATGCCAGGTATTTTAGGGTAACCTGCAGACTTTTCTGTTTACTCGCCACTCAGTCACCAGGGAAAATGGGTCATTGAGAGCCTCGGATGGAGTGCCGCTCTCTGTTGAACTTTACACTAGAATCACTCCAGTTCCAATGATGTTTGCTTTATCAGAATTGCGCAGTAACCGTTCTGCAAGTGGCTTCAAGAGGTACTTTAAATCATAGCCGGGGTGGGGGGGTGCATGAGTATCAGACGGTTTACAATTCATACCCCCCGAGGTATTGAAATATTACTCACTGAGCCTGCGAAATACAAAGGGGGTGTTTTATATCCGACTCGTTCTAGAGAGCACAATTCAATTCTCTTTTGTTTAAGAATTTAGCAAATGTTGGATTCTAGAAAATCTATATCTGCAGCAAAACTACGTCCCAAAAGCAGTATTTCTCCCTTTATATAATTTGGGCCAATTCATATTTTTGGTGTCTAGATTGCGTTGTGTCTACAAGACGTTCGCTAAACAGTAAAGCAGAGAGTAATCCACACAGCCCAGCCATGCGGGCCAAGAATAGTTCTTTATCTCTCTGGTTTGAGGTGGCCCTCGTCTCATGTTGTCCCCAAAGATGGACAGTTGGACCATGGCAGAAGGGGGCTCACACTGTTCTCGGGTGAAATCCTCCCTGAACATCTTTTTTGGAACATAGTATTTATCGGTTTGCTTATCACGCAGAACATCCTGTTTACAAGCGGGTTGCACCACGTCCGAAACATCCATTTACTGAAAACGTGGGTTTCATCATGCCTATCCGAGCAACCGAAATGCTGTCTTCTAGTGAGATTGGGACATCTCCAATCCTCGCTGTGGATGAAGTGTGTGTAAATGTGTGTGTGTAATCACTAGTGCCACGCTCTAGACCACAAAACGTTATATAACCCGCACATTGATTTCTTTGTCGTAACATATCTGATAGAACGCTGAGACAACCGAGGATTCGGGACAAACCCCCAAGGGACCACTATCATGATCCAGGAGGAAGGGGGTAAGAAACCCCGAACCTTCAAACGCACCTCACTCTTCCAGACATGGCAGGAATTTACCAGACGTGGAAAGCGATAAGGCCCTCTAACCGATGAACCCCCACGCCGAACCATAACGCCTCATGTCCGGAAATAGTTACAGGGGTTCACGTTCATGGAATGGGAACCAATTCATAAAGCGCGATGGGGTGACCTGTAAACACTTGTGCAGTTTATGTACGGTGGGCTTTAGAACCAGGGTCCCGGCGTCCCCTCAGCTAATCCGTGACATGTTACATGTAGACACTCGTGGCCGATGTGAGTGTTACTCGCTTGAAGAAAGTACGCCGAGGTTCATGTTAAATGATATAGTTTGTGCCAGTGCTTAGAGTGTTTGTGTGTATGTGCCTCTGTCTATAGGTGTGTGTGTGGATATATAATCTCGGAAGGAAAATATTTAGGTGCCCCACATTAGAAGCGTGACAGCTCATACCTGGCATCGTGCGCTTTACTAATTTGTCAGGTGTGTTTAATTAACCTCATTCCAGAAGCGAAAATGCCGCATCGTCAAACACTATTGCAATCTCTGTGACCGCGCAAGCGCTGATGTAACGCCAACCGCACCGGGCCGGCTATTCACATTTGTGTCTTCCAGCCGGAGAATACATCTGATCCGCGGCCGCCATTAATCCCCGTTCTCTCTCTGAACGGTCCCCACCTTTGTTGTCCGGCGCCGGCCCCACGCTTCACATCGCTTCTCTCTGTTTACCCCCGATGTCTCCTAGGAACCTTTATTGTGGCGTCTCCGCATCATGCCCCTTATCAGCACGACCCATCTCGCAGAGCTGCTCCTGCGCAAGCGTTACAAGGAGTGCCCGGCAGAGGCCACATGGATTTCTTTAAGTCCTATTTTCACCCGCAAAGAATAGCTCTTTGTTTACTTCTTGAGAGCATGTGGCAACCTGCCCGTGTCAATAGTATCCTACATAAATACCTGAGATTGGTATTTATACGATTATTATATAAACACTCCAGATAATGATTCATTGTTGTACTGAAGAACACAGGTACTTTCGGTGAGCATCGTTTTATTTCCTTACCAACGTTTTAACCCCTTACTTGGGACTGGCACTCGGCGGCGGGGGGGGTTAAAGCTATTTTATGCAACAGAGCTGACATTCTATCTACCAAAGCAGGAGGCTGTTGGTTAATAAACTACCATAAACAGAATATTACAAAATATCACTTTTTTCTTTATAAATAAACTTGGCTGCTTGTGATTATTTGATATCCTCTGGGTTTCAGACGAGAAGTTGCTTTTACGTTTTCCGCGGCTACACATCTTTGCACTTAAAATGCCTCAAAATCCTAATTTCTGGGGCGCATGTTTTGGAGCGATCATAAATATACTTCACGATTCTTTAACTATTGGCCGATTGATTTGCGTTTGATAAGGAGCGTGTTCTCGTAGCGTGTCGAGGAAGAAAAAGCGTCCGTGTTTCTGAATGTATAATGTGCAAACCTGCCAAGTGTCCATCTTTCAGAAGGACAGTCCCTATTTGAGACCCGAGCCCCTCTGCTCCTGTTCCCCTGTTACTATGTATCTGCGTATGTGTGTGTGTTTATCTGTATGTGTGCCTCGGGGCTCCGCAGCTGAAACCGCCAAGCACATGTGTGTTTAAGCCGAATTCAATGTGCTTAGAAATGAGGATCAATAACATGCCTTTGGCGTGTGGTAAACAGCTTACCCAATCGCGCAGCTATTAATAGGTAGATGCCCTTCCAACCCCAGCCGCACCTCTCCATGGAACAAAATACCACTGTGGCCAAAGGAAACATGGCGTGCCAGTGTCTTGTTGGGGAATGTAGACTGGGCCTGGCGGTTAGCAATAACCCATACGTACATACGTACATCATTTGCAGCCGCTGGCCTTAAAGTGCCAGAGCCACCAAGTCGTCCCCCGCCCGGCCCCCGATAGTCACACATTGGCTTGGATTGGGCTTTTATAATAAAATCTACCCGATATTTTCTTGCAGAGACGGTGAGGGCAGTAAGGATGAAGAATCTACATTTGAGGGTCATGTTTTTTTCCTCAGTTGCTTTTAATTGCAGGGTGGGTCTTATTCTGCATGGTTGTTGTCCAGTTGGTGGCCCAAGTGCCAGATGTGTCCCCCAGACATGTATATGTCCCTCAGCCTTTTTGTAATACCTGTTGGTTCTATTGCAATGGTCCAGCAATGCCCAGCATGTGCCCTGAGCCCTTAAATCATGTAACCCGATCAGCACGCGATCCTCTCCTCCGCAATGTCATGCTTATTCCCAGCGTGCTTCTCGCGAATATTTAATGGCACTTGGTAATTATAGGAGCGGAGACTAATGACTCTGATGATTATATTCGTATATTTAACCTATGTGCCGGTAACAGGCACTATACGCTCGGTGTATATAACACTGTAACGATGTAACCCATCGGGGGGGCATTTAAACTGCAATCAAACTTCACAACGTGCCAAAAAATGAAATGTTCTTCCCGACCCGCAGCCCAAAATTAGCTAGAAATCCGTCACAAAACGTTCCTTCCCGGGAAGAAAACAAACATTCGAATAGACAATCCCAATGACAGGACCGCGTGTTGTTTGGTGCTGGAGACATGCTGGAGTCTAGAATACTTGTGGTATCGCTTCTACAACCACAGGCATCCACATAGCATTATTTATGTCCTAGGAGGCGAACATGCGCGGACCTGAAGCCATATATTACCCTAGATGTGCCGGTACCGATACACTCCTCTGCTCTGGCTGCTCCACCTTAGGATTCCTGTGTCTCTCCTTTTTTTGAGTCACCTTATCTCGTGCTCGGGGCAGATCTCGTACAGTAAATGGATCTCGTCAGTTCATCGTGATAAGCCGGCAGACTTGCACAATATGTGCCGACGGAGCGAGCCAAGTCTCACGCATTTCAAAAAGCCGCTGACAGCGGGCTGCGTTCCCTCTCAGTGTCCCCTGCCGCAGTAACTGGGAAGCGGAGCGTGGCAGGTACTACTTCGTACACCCCAACTAACATGAGGGTGCCGCAAATTGGCCCTAGCCAGGACCCAAACCACTAAACGTGGCCATGAAAGCGTGAAGTTTGCCAAAATTACTCTTTGAACTGGAATCCAATGCAATAAAACAGCCAGCCAAAGGACAGACGTTGCCTGAGGCACACCATGCATCTGTATACCACCCAGGTGTCCCTGTTTTGTTTTGGGAGTCCCTGTATGAGTCCTATATCACTGTGTCCTGCTTCCTCCTGTGATCCACAAGACAGTCTAGGATATACCTTGCACCTCTGGAAGTCAAGGAGTTAATCTATATATCCTGCTCAACATTCAAAGGCTTAACCCTTTACCAGCTCTGTGTCTGCAGCAAGCTGGGCTTAGACTGGCGTGACCCCAGCGGGTGCAAGGACCCCGTTATCACACGCATGGGGCGGCAGGACCAAAACCGGAGCCAAACCCTGTGTGCCTTCACGTCGTGACGTATTTGGCCCCGAATACTGCCTGTTCCCACTGCCCAAGGCGCTTTCAGGGTAGACTGAGCCCCAGCCTGTCCAAATATTTAAACACGTGGAGAGATAGCGCAGCAAGGCCAATGAACTGGGAAACGACGCAGTACAGGCCGCGCAGCGCATGTCCTCAGATACATCGTGTCACACGCGGTTTGGTATTGGCTGTGTACAGGTGTAGGCTCTGAATGGGAATACTGGGATTACTGATTTTATACTGGGCCATTTAACATGACGCAGGAGGACCACCATTACACAGGCAGCCATTAAATCGCTCCCGCAGAACCTCTTTAGTAAATCGAGACCCCAAATTATAGCCTTAGATCCAACTAGGCTAGCAAAGTGCGTGAAGGCCGAGGCACCGTACACCATCCATGGCTTTTTAAGACACGTGCTCGTAATATATTTACGGGAATTACAAAGTCTGGGTCGGTATGTGAAGAATGCACAGCCTGCACCGCGCTGAGCCGGGGAGGAATTATTCCTGTGTGCAGTTCTATACGTCTGGGTGTCTCTTTAAAACAGCAGGTTCTGCAGCTTCTAATCCCCCTGTGCGGCCTGCCCAGACACAACAAGGCATCCCGAGGAGCCCAGATCCCCGACTCCATCAGTACATACCATTAGATTGTTACTATTTGGTCCCCGGCGCGGTTTACCAACATGAGGACCCTTTATCCGCACAATTACAGTAACGCATGTACCATACGCCATGTTTACTGCCGTGTTCTGACTCCCAGCATCAGCGTCTTTAACCCTTTAACCTCAAGCTTGCTCCCCCCCCCACCACCTTCCTCTGTTGGTGCCATTGAAGCCTCTCTGCCGGGGTGTGAAGCACTTTATGTCCGAATTCGTTATGATTCATCCGGAGCAATAATCCAAGATTTGTTTAATTGCAACAAATCTGTCAAGGCGGATAATGTGGAGATTTTAGTACTTTTTTTGTGTTTTTTAGAGGATGTGCACTAAAGTACACAATGAGATATAAAAGCATTCTTTAGTGTGACTGCACGCGGGAACCCTGTCAGACCGAGCGAGTGTCACAGAGGAGAGGGCTGGACCCAAAACCACGTTCAAGTCGCTTCATGCCCCAGGTTTCTGTAACGTTTTGCCGGATTTGGGTGTTTTTTTTCCTCCGTAGAAATATGTAAGTACCTGGGGACTTTCTCAATGAAGCGACCCTGGGAGTGCCCGTAGTATTAACCCTTTCATGATACGCTGTGAAGATTCTAAAGCGTTATCAGTGGTGGCCGTATTTAACGTCTTAGTTGTAAGGATTTTAAGATCCTCTTCGACCTTTTATCAAGTATTGAGTTACTTTTTATACATATAATCCAGTCCATATAAAATAAGAATGTGTGTGTGTGTTTGAGGATCTGCCCAATGTTCCAGAACCTCAGTATCTGACTGAAGACAATGCAAATTGTATCCCGACTCTCCCCAAACACCTCTCTAGTCATGGCATTTACAAAGCAGGGTGGAAGGCCACCACAATGTGTCCAGAACTTCTCCATCTTCTAAGGTGAGACTTGATAGGTGAGATGATGAACCTTATAGTTATCTCCAAGAGTGAAATATCGATATCCAGGCCATGAAGGCTTCACCATTTGCCTTATTATATATTCAAATGATCCATTTATACATTATCAGCGGCTATAAGAGCTAAACATGTATGTAGGAGACATACAGTATAAATATGAAGCTGAAGTACAATCCACTAACAGAAGGGCCTCGGGAACCTTGGACAGCTACCCATATAGTGGAATGCTCTGGCTGACGGAGTCAGGAATGCATGAGAAGGAATCTTTAACATAACATGACCCTGGCCGACTGACACCAAGCATAGTCCTAAAGATCACATTGTGTGGTTTCAGAGGCCAGATAACCGAGTATGATTTGGCATTGTTCTGGATCCGTGGTCTTGTGCAAAGACCGCTAACAAACCTTGCAGTAATGGTCGACATTGAATAATGTCCCAGCGGAATTTGTCCACTTCCTTCTCCGTCTGGGAACCCACCTCAGCTCCTCTATTCCACAGCAAACGATAACAAGCCCTCGCTTTACCACCCACCAAAAACACACAATAAGAATACTGGAAATGGCTGAAACCAGCCCAGCCATTACATTTAGATCCATGTTTTTTTTTTGTTTGTTTGTCCCCCCCCCCCACTTTTAAAAATAATGACCGGGGGTGCTGTATCTCGCGAGCCGCGGTGGATCTGGGGTAGGTTCTGAATCCCCGCAGGAAATTCCCTCTTTTACGGCTGGGACATGAGCTTGGTGATTTAGCCGGCATTAGGAGGATGAGCAGTTCTTGTGATGCAGACTGAATCCCGTAATCCCGGATTTTCTCATTTGTTCTGAATCATTGTCAGATTAGAGTTTCTTTTGTGTGCATAAACATTCACGCGCTTTAAAGGAAAGCCGAGGTTAAACCCTGTCTCTCCTCGCAGAAAAAAAAATATACGTGTAACTTTCATAAATACACTAAATCCTCCAAGTTCACAATATTTAACAGCTTCCCAGAAAGCCGCGTTTACTTCTCGTGGTTTATGGTTATTTTAACCCAGCGTGGAATGAAGCACGATGTTGGTCTGACCCGTTTGGGATGACTGTTCAACTGAAGCTGTCAATGAAACAATCACTTGAAGATACCTGAAAGGACACATTGTCTCCACTCGATAAATCCTCTTATTCGACAAACAATGGATTTGCTGTGTGTATCAAGGCTCGGTTCTTATAAATCACTTAATGTCCCAGCCATAAGCGGTGCCAAAAGGAAAGCTTTTTTACCTTTTCCGTTATATCAGAAGCCAGCGGTGTTTTGTCCTGTTTGTGATGTGTCACAAAGTTCCACGTTGGCCACCATTGTTGTTGGCGGCATCTAGATACTGTGTTTAGAGCGGCGTATTTGTTACCCTAGAATGTTGGCTTTTTAAGCATTTGGGCCTAGTTGAACCCCATTTCCTGACCCTAAAGGTTTATACAGAAGCTCTCTGCAAGAGAGAGGGCCGATCTGTAGCCTGAGGCTTCTACAGTAGAACATTAGAAACTAAAGATTATTGGCTAACTGACATACCCTCAAGACTATCTAGGGCTCTTCTTCAGGCATATTATACCTGGATGGTCTCGAAAAAATTGCAATCCATTGTACGTCTGTTAGCTAACATGGTACAACTCTCTATAGTAGAACATCGAAGGACACCTCGGCCACCACAGAGACCTGCGGGTGGATTTATCAGTTACACCCATCGAGGAGCCCAATCGAAATAAAAACACATGGCCATGTGAAGCCTAGAGACTAATAAGTGTTTTCCCTGAGAAGGAATATTGTTATTGTGTTCTTCGCTTAGTGAGCGCCGCCTCTGTACACAAGACGTCTTCAGCAGGTTCAGTAGTTTTCCAGGAGTTTGTGCCGTTACAAGGAGTTTATAACCGCCGTGCCTTGGGAAGGGCGTCAGTGTTGAGGAATAAATGATGCTAGGCTGTTATTGTTACTATCCGATGGGATTCTTTCGTGCGGGGTATGTGTTCTCACAATCGCAGGTGTGCCCCGATTTCCTGGTTGAGGCGACAGCGCTGGGGAGGACATGCCGTCCTACAAACTGTCAACAGACCCAGAGCCATTTGCCAAGATGCACTAAGACGCTTTTCAGTGGTTTGAGATCTCTGAGATCCGCCAAAGTCGCTAAAGACTCCTCGGCAAATAGAACCCTAAAAGTGCAAACACAGGTCGCAAAGCACAAAGCCTGTAAAAATGTGGGAATGAAGCCTGTGGATACAAACCTGAGCCGAGAGCAGCGCGGACGGATTAGTGCAAGGAAAGATGCTACAACATAAGCGCTTAAAGAAAACATCCAATAAAACAACAGGGGGGGGGTCGATACATTTATTTATAAACTAGCGACGTATCTTTGAATGGATTTCTTTATTGGTCTGTCCAATGGCATCTTTTTTAATTTAGAATAAGGCAATGAAACATTGGTGCGGTTTGGATCCCTCGCCAACAACAGCACAACATATCTCGTGTATTACGATTTATACTCCGTCCGTGCATGTGAGGAATGACGAAGGTACGGCGTAGGAATTAGTCATACACAGGAATCCTTCTGACATAATATCATTTATTTTACATGATCTCTAGTAAACATTCGGTATATATATATATATGTATAGAATCTTCTGCATTGATATAGAGGCCTGAGGGGGTCTTATCTCTTGGTGCACCCCCAAATGTTTGCCCCCCCCGAAGGAATGACGCCATAAATGTAGAATTCCCGATAGGAAAAAAATTCATTCCTGCACATTCTGTACGTATGATTTGCAGCACAATACAGAACCTGCATAACAAAATAAAGCAGTTAAAATATATTTTATTTCTTAGAAAATAACTATTTGAAAAAAAACAACATAGTATTCGATAAAACAGAAAATCAGCATTTATATATTGCACTGACTTTATTTTTTATAACCACAGAGATTAAAACAAGGCAATCACTAAAGCATTTGCCCTGATATAACCTCGTGGCCACTTATGACCCCATCTTCCTGATTGTTGAGTTCTCCTTTTTTTTTTCTTCTAAAATCTTTGTAAAAAAAAAGACTGTTTTGCAGGAATCAGGAAACCCGGCAACATACCGATCATATTTAATGATTTATTTTTCTGTGAAAAATGAAATTGGCTATTCCTGTTCTTTAGGTCCTCTCCCCCGCGTGTATCTGGGTACCGTACATCGCCCCCTACGTTTCAGAGCTGCTGGCGGAGTTTGCCGGAGTTTGCCGGAGTTTGCCGCGTCTGCGTCTGCCGACCCCTCCTGGGTTTGCATATTTTGGATTCTGGAGACGGTGAATGAATGACCACTCAGCCTTCTTACAGTAGAGCTGTGTTGTATTTCCGATTAATCATTAACACGTTGTAAATGGACTTTTGCCTCCGTCTCCCCCTCTTGTTTAAACAAATATACTTTTCTTTAAACTGTTACATACCAGTTTGTGGCACGGCCAGGCTTGGCCTGTTCATGGTGGCTCCGGTCTTGGCCGGAACCTCGAATCAGACCCGTGTCCTGCTTAAACCGAGAAAATGGCGGTTAAAAGGAGAAAATCGGGAATAACCCTCTACTTAGTATTAGTTCCTAAAAATGTATTGTATATAATATTTAATATTATATATATATCCTTTCAGACTTTATGTTTTATATAGAAACATAAGTTGCACATGAAAGATACAACACCGGCCGTTACATCGCTGAAAGCGTAACTTTCCGTACATAACAGTAGCCAGGAGAAATGTAACAATAAAAGCAAAAGTCCAACCAGAAAATACAGATAGCGATATGTAACAGCAGTACGTTCTAGCTATATGCTGCCCAGTACATGCCAGGATCTGAGCGAGAGGAAGAGGAGAGGAGTGGAGGGAAACGAGGAGAAGGGGAGAGAGACCAAGAAAGTGTGCAGCACGGAAAGGGTTACCTCCTTATGTGGGATGAACACTAAATGTTACGATCTGGTTTATAACCTAGATGAGCGATTGTGGGTTCTAGAGCAGTGTGTGAGACATTTTATGGAAAGAGTTTTGGGTGTTGTGTAATAGCGCAGTTAGTCGCTCCATCTCCCGGGTTCTGTGTTTGGTCGGAGGAATAGAGGGGATTCATGCAATGTTCCATTGGGCCGCTATCGCTGGTCCGGTGGCTGCAGCCATTCCAGCTGCTCGCTCGCTCGTAGAGTGCGGTGAGAGTAGGAAGGTCCAGGGCTCCAGTGGTTTATTTATTAAGTTCCTAATCAAGCCATGGATTTGCGTCCATAGAGGAGAGAGTTTATGGCTCGTCCGTCGGACCTGCAGAATTCAGTTGCTACGTCAGAACTCTGGCTCGGCTTTAGTTTATTCTGTTGCCTGTTACTATCAACTCATCATAACCGTGAGTCACATTATATCAGTTACTCAGTAAACGAAAGATTGTGTGTTTGCTGCTGGAGGATCAGATTATTCCCATAGATAGGGGTAATTAATGTATTAATTACAGTCTTCTCAGGAGTACATTATGTCACTTCATACTCTGCTGCCGAGGGTTGGGTGTTCTGGCCGGCAGACTTGCTTTTCCTGTTTTTTCAGTCTCGTCTGTAAATCTCACTTTTTTTGTGTGCGTGTAGAACATTCCCATCATTGTGAGGAGCAAAGTGTGTTTATCTGGATGTGATTTAGGGGTCGTCGTCGTGCGGTTTCCCCGCTTGCGTTAGGGGCGCTAATGGCTTAGTGGGAAGGTTAGTGAACCCACCTAATAAACACGTGATCGGTCTCCTGGTAGCGTGTGAAACCTATCATCCTGACCGAGGCTATGACTTTCCTCTTTATGCTTATGGAGTTGTCTCAGCCGATGATTCCAAAGTATTGCCAAGGAACGCCCTGAACGTCTTAAAACTTTTATAAACAGACCTTTTATTTTTAAAGTCTAACTGTCCCAAACTGTCCCAAACTGTCTGCTTCTGAGCAAATCAAACTTTTGTGAGCCCATGTCATGCACGTGGTAGTTACACGGGGAACACGATACATATTATATATATATATGGGGTAAAGTATATATATAATGGGGTAAAGTATATATGTGATGGGGTAAAGTAGTGCAGGAATTCGATCTCCCGCTGGCTGTATGTGAATGTAAATGCAGGCAGCACCACAGGTGTTCAGTGTCCTCCTAGAGATTTGTTTAAGAGATTATCCTAATCTCGATGTGTCTGTAACCTTCACCCAACCCAAAGCCTACACTGAAGAAGGCGCATGGAAGTGGGTACAGGTGCCGGCCAACAGGTGCCAGTCTAGGAAACGGCGCCGGTCTTTGTGACATGCTTTCTAAGGGACCCCAAATGGCTTAAGAGAACTAACACATGGGGTATACGCTACGAGGGGGCAAACCATGGCGATCCGTGCTGCACCTGCCAGAGGTCTCTGTATTGCGTCCTATAGACGTCTTGGCCATCATGACTTCTCTGTAGTTCAGGGCAGAGGCAGCTGACTTTGTGGACCTCTAGAAGTCGTTACTTAATTCCTCCTGCGGTTCCATGTTCTTTATCGGCACGAAGGCCCCAAAAATAAAGGGATATCAACATCTCGCACCTTCAGAGATCGCGTGTTCAGTGAAGACCTGCTGTTACATAGAATTCTAGACTTGTGGTTATCCTTTTCATTCACATGGACACATTATTCTTCTGGTAACTCGGATGCAAAAAGGAAGAGGATCGAGTAGAAAGTACAAATTGCCAAAGTGTTTCCTGTACAATGATGAGAAATATTGGGTAAGCGGAGAGCGGTGTGTTAATGTAACGGGAGGGAAGCGCTTCCTCGTACAAAGCTTTTTGTGGACGGCGCGGTGTAGTATGTGCCCGTAAGAGGCAGAGACCCTGGACGTTGCCTCGCTGTGTGTCTTGAGTGTTTATTAATCATAAAGGGAAAGAGGAACGGGCAGCCTTTGCTCTAATTAAAGTGTTTGCACTGCACACAGAGATACGGCTCTAAACATGTCAGACTCCAGGCGGTTTACATTTTATGGGACCAAAACAAGTCGTGTAGGCTTCATGGTAAACGGCTTTTGTGCTCCTGCCAGTTTTGGGGAGCTTTAGGAGAGAATCAGACAAACTAAATGCAGATATTTGGAACCTCAAACGTTAGCAAGAGTGCGGATTGTATCATTTTTGTTCTATGTGTCTCTGCAACAAGCATCTCTCTGTCTTTTACCGAACGACGACCCCCATTATCCTTCTCCAGGGGCTTGCGGAACCAGTTGGTTAAATCCAGCGGTGAGGACCATCTCCTCCAGCCTTGTGTTATCAGAGATGTGTCCAATGTGTGAAGCTACTTTAGCCGGAATATCTTAATCCGCTCCAATTACCAGATTACTTACAACAAATGATAGAATGCCAGCCTTTTTAGAGCCAGGCCACGCACAAGGCGACCTAGGCACCTGCCTATTGCCCACGGTGCCCGTAGGAGGAAACAGGCCCATACGTGTTTAATATGTATCTTTTTTAATGGTTGCCTGAAAGATATCATCGCTATTGTTCTTGTAAGGGTCCTGGACCGATAACTCTGGCAAGTCGTGTGGGTGAGTGATCCGCTGCCGGCGCGGCCACAGACTCCAACTCGGCCTAGGAGCAGGTGCTTGAGTGCTGGAGTCTTATGCGGCAGGGATAAATCGCAAACAATCAAATGTCATAATAATATCAACGTTCCGAGACAAGCAACAAGCTGTACGTCCGCAGCATTATGATACTTTAATAATAATCATTTATTTACTTGTTTACTGGGTTGTGGTAAACAGAGCCGGCCTTAGGCGTTGTGGCGCCCTGTGCGGACTACTCCTCTGGCGCCCCCCCTCACTACCCCCCCTCTCTGCCCCTTCAAACTACCGGCCCTCTCTGCCCCTTTAAACTACCCCCCCTCAAACTACCCCTCCCCTCTGCCCCTTCAAACTACCCCCCCATCTGCCCCTTCAAACTACCCCCCCTCTGCCCCTTCAAAATACCCCCCCTCTGCCCCTTCAAAATACCCCCCCTCTGCCCCTTCAAAATACCCCCCCCCACTTACCTTGTTGCCGGAGTCCTGCGGTAAGAGCGGGAGGCATCCGTCTTCTCGCTCTGCCGGCATTTCATGTTGAGCGCCGGTATAGTCCGGCGCTCAACATGAGATGCTGGCACCGCGACGGAGCCACGGAGAGTAAGGGGCGCCGAGCGGTTGCCGATAACTTCACGAGCAACCGCTCGGCGCCCCTGACCGGGACTTAGATTAAAGCATCGTTTTTTTTTTTAAACTTTATTTAACATCAATGATGTTAAATAAAGTTTAAAAAAAAAAAACAAAAAAAAAAAAAAAACGATGCTTTAATCTAAGTCCCGGTCAGGCGCCCCTGCAACCATGGCGCCCTGTGCGGTCGCACAGGGCGCACACCCCTAAGGCCGGCCCTGGTGGTAAATAATTGTTACTAGGCCAGTTTTATCTTGATTTATACAATCAAAGTTAGAATAATTAGCGCCCTTTTATAAGAGCTGCTAATACTTGATTCTCCGCATTACGACAGGTATAGGTTTCTCAACTTCTGTCTCGTTCTCCCTCAACGCCTGAATAGAGTGCAAGCTCACTAGAACAGGGCCCTAGTAACGGATGTCATTGTTATAGGCCGTCTGTTATTGTTGGCTGTTAGTTTTCACTTTCCCTGCCCCAGAAATAAAATGTAACACCGATTCTATACCATGAGAATGTGACGCTTTACAAAGTGTCTTCAGAGGAAGCAGGAATAACACGAGATCACGTATGGATGTACTGAGAGACGGACGGAACCCATCGTAGGGAACCCGGCCAAATCAAGGCTTCTAGAGCCTATATGGTTTTATTACTGATTTAATACCCCCCCAACATGGTACTCGTTATGTACTAAAATATATATATATAATATGGACAAAATATGTATCCTCCGACGTCCCATCATCCCTACTGATCTGTGTAGAATGAAGTATTCGTCCCGAGCTCATAACAGAGTTTGAAATAAAAATTGACCACGTAATCACGTTATTTTTTTTTTTATTCCTCCCCCTCAAATAAATATCAAGAGACAGAGCCATTGGTAATGATAGTGTATATCCTTTATTTTATGTTGAACATAAAAACTTAGATATGCAGAGGTGTTTCAAAATTATCAATTAATAACAAATATGTGAATATTTTCAATAAAAATTTTAACGCATATATTGTGCACATTTTTTTCCCTTGTTTTTGGCAATAATTTAGCAGTTGGAAGCATTCGATGTAAAAGTATATATTTTTTATATTAACTTTGATATTTGGTCCTACATCTCACTGGAAAAGAAAATGTTAAGTTACCATCTTCGCTGGTGATTGGCTATGTTTTAAATTGGTCAGCGGAATCACCTTCGATGGGTTATAATCCATTCTTTTCCCGCATCTAAGCCTCGTGTGCTCCCTGCCATACTGCCGAGAATTTATCAGGATGAAAACGAACAAGCTTATGGTTTAATGGCAAGAATACGTGCAACAGAAATGTGTAATGCCATAAAAATATGAGCAGACTTCTTGGTCCGGGACTCAAGTGGTCCATGTATTTAAAAAAAAAAAAAGGACGTATTTACACCGCTTTACAGACAAGACACAAAAAGCATAACAGTTTACCAGCGATAGCAGCTGCTTCATGTTCTTCAATGTTCCAACTGCTACGAGCTTCCCATATAACATTTTAAAAGGCACTTATATCTTATATTCCCTTATGTTCCTGCTAACCCGAGAAAGGCCACATCCTGGAATTATTGTGTCCATCATGTGCTTAAATAATTGGCTTCGGTTTATTATATATATATATATAAAATAAACCAAATATATATCATGCAGCACAAGTGAGCCTTACCAAGACATTGCAAAAATATACTCAGAATAGTTCTGAACAGAGTGGCCGAAGTCTCCTTTTCTATATATATGACATTATTATATGGGGACGCCTATAGGGGGTCCTGTTCTACAGATACAAAGTTTCCTGTTAGCCAAAGTCCGGGCTGACAGGTACTCGGGGAGCGCGCCAGTACCCCGAAACCAGCTGCCCAAAATACTGAGAAATGATCTGGCCAACCGCGGCCACTCAAAGCACTCTCCATGTTCTTAAGGCACATTAAAGATTAAAGTGTATACATTGTAATCATTTTACACTCCAGAAGGCCACTTTAAAGGAAATAAAACTGAGATAATATATAGCTGAACCATTTGACAGCCAGAAGCCACACAGCCTCTCTCTAGCAACTAAGAGGTTAATAAGCATCTGTTCTAAGAATATATTACCCTGTAACTCTTAAGGCACAAATACTTGGCAGCCCACCACACAGTTACCTTTTATAAATGAGGATGTCACATTATCAGTAATTATATTAAAGCATTATTTTTTATCAGAGTACACAAAATAGACAAAAATGTATAAGACTACAGAATGTCACAGGTATGGAGGTGGGGGGACCTCTCATTTAGACTATTCCTTGATAGCACCACCTTTAAGGAAAAGTACAACAGCTGCCTGGCTGAAACATTTCTACTCTGCAGGTCTGGGGTGAAGCTTTTCTCACCAGAATTAAGAGTCTGAGGGGGGGGGGGTGCTGGAATCCAAGACATACTTTATGACATAAGGGGGTCGTTTGGTCTTCTTCACATTAAGTTCCAAGTCTTTTCTAAAAAGAAAAAGAGAGAAGTGTCCTTGGCCCTTGGCACAAGTCTTAGATCCAATGGCACACAGTCTGTAGGGATTGCTGGCTCTGGGAGCTCATGCACAGTTGCCCATGACTTTGACCAGGGAGTTCTCTGGCAGCTGTCTGAAGATGCCCCTGAGGGTCTCCAGCTCCCTGCTCAGCTGCTCCACTCTCTTCCTCAGCTTCTCATTGTCAGAAGACAGCTCCATCACCTTCTGCTGGGTCTCAGCATTACGGATCTTGGCTTTATCCCTGCTTTTCCTCACTGCTATGTTGTTCCTCTCCCTCCTCACCCTGTACTCGGTGCTGCTCTTGTCCACCCACTTCTTGGACTTGCCCCTGCTCTCCGAGGACGTAGAAGATGCCGATGAGGACATGCTCTTGGCCGCAGATGCATGCAGGTGGTGAGGGTGGTGATGAGGGTGATTTGGGTGGTGGTGAGGGCTTGGCACAGGGGTGGGTGGTGGCGTTGGGTGGCTAGCCTGCAGGTGCATGGTGGTCTGGGCACAGTGGGCCACCTGGTACTGCAGGTGGGATGGGTGCTGCTGGCCGTGGTGGGGGTACAGGGCGGCCAGGGAGGCTCTGCCGGGTTCGTCCTCTTCCCTGGGCTCCTGCTTGATCACCAGAGGTCTGAGACTGGTGTCCTGCTTGTTGTCCAGGTAGGTGGCCATGCAGCCATACATGGGGTGCCCTGCTGCTCCCTGGTACTCTGCCACCTTGGCTCTGTCCTGCTTGCTGTTGTGGAGGAGGTCTGCTAGGAACTCGTCGTTGAAGGCTGCGGGGTCTATGTAGGCGCTGATGTCTATGGAGTTCTCGTTCTCGCAGAGTCCGTGGAGCTCTCCGCCGCTGGGGGGCTCTCTGTAACCGTACGCACCGTGCTGGCTCTGGGGCTGCACACTCATGGACGGCCGGCAGTCGACCTCGTAGAAGTTAGCCAGCTCCATGGAGCTCCTATAGCCAGCCCAGCATGGTGAGGAGCTCCGGGAATCCAGGATGAGCTCAGGCTGTCTGCTGACTCGTGCCTGCTGATCCTTGCTTGCTTTCTGATGCTGCCTCCTGACAAGTGCTTGCTGCTGCTGAGCAGTGCCTGATGATCACTGCTTGCTGCTGTCCCCCGGCCAGTGCCTGTTTGCTACTGTCCAGTGATTGGTTGCTTGCTGCTGGCCAGTGTCTGCTGTCACTCCGCTGCAGGTCAATGTGTGTCTGCTGGAGACAGCTGCGACTGCCCGGTATATATATAGCGCCGCACAGGCTGCGCAGCGCCCCTACCGGCCAGTCACGGCACTGCACGCTCCCAGTCTGAGTCTGCACGTAGCCGTGTGCGCTGGAGCTGCGCTGGCAGCCGGTGCAGTACCCGGGGGGCAGCCCTGCAGCAATTACCCCCTATACAGCATTAACGGGGCTATACAAACAATATATTCTATACACAGTCCTGTGAGCTTCCTAGACTCCTCAACTAAAATGCACTTTATCTGAACGACAATTACTGAAAAATACTCTGCTGGACTCTAAAAAAAAATGCTAAAGTACTCTGCTGGACTCTAAAAATTACTTAAATACCCCACTGAAGTGATCTGCTTTGCCAGTTTCTGTTTACATGTCCCATGCTTTCAATGCACTGTGTAAGGATGTAACAGGAAATGGAATCGCAGAACACGGCTGTCACATACGTGTTCTGTGTGATGCCTCTCGCCCTGCGGGTCTGTAGACAGACGCTCACACACGTGTGTGTAATGTATGTTTGTAAATATATAATATTTGTGTTTTTAGAACACTTAACACGTTCTGTTTTTGTTTGTAGAAGGATGTTTTGTTTCTGTAAACCTCGTTGTCTAAACAGTTTCAGTTATTATTTTTTAACCCCAAATACCCGCTGTCGTAATAGATGATTATAAGATGCCGAGAGCATGGAAATGTAACAGCGCTACGGTATGTACTGGCGCCATAGAAATCAATGGAATGTTTTGATTCCTATCATCCTCAGCCGTTAATCCCATTGGATCGGCACTAAAAATAAACGGGGCTTCCCCACCCCCAGAGCTATTTAAAGAAGATCTAAACAGGCTGCTATGATTTTCCAGGTTGTGAAATCCCCCAAATATTGTAGCGCAGCCATTGCGGATATGGGTGAAGCGTTCCTTTCTTTAATTAAACGCCATGTGGAGTTTGTCTGTCCGGCTGCGGTTTGTAGATACCTGCCGCTGTGTTTAACCTCTATTAAAAAAAGTTACGCCTTCGCCGGGTTAGTCAGAGCCCCGTCCGCATGTGACATCTAACAAGCGGGCGGCGTGGATGGCACGCATGGAAGGGGTATTTCTCTTTGCCCTCTGCGTATTTGCTGTAAAAGCCCCCTAACTGTGGAACCGGCTATTAATTTACACTCGGCAGGGTAAACATCTTTTGTCTGCGTGTCGCTCCCACACCCAATCGATGAAAAGATAATTCTCGCTAAGTATGAGCGAGGCTGGGTGAACAGACACATGCCTCGCAGCCTCCGGGAGAGGCCGTCTGTAGAATGGAATTTATTTGCGTTCCAGGTCTGCCAAAAATAGATTTTAATTTGTTGAAGTGACAATATTTGGGAAGGAATAAAAAGGAAGATCTGTAGGTCACCAGCCGGGAGCGGTTACAAAGGGTTAAACGGCCTACTGTTTAGCGCGGCTTTGTTGGAACTAAAATCTTCCATCGATTCTCTCTTGGCTTTGATACGATTGAGAGCCAGACGAGGGATACGTTCCGGGTCACACTTTGGGGGGGTCCTTTTACCGGATGGCGATGGCATTGGAGACATCACTAGACAGATTCATGAATCACGTGCCAAATTAACCCCTGTATAGGACATAGCAGTACATGTGTGTGGCATGCATGTGTCTCCGCCTGGTCAGTACCTGCATTGACCCCGATGAAGCCCACGTCTGGTCGAAACGTCGCTTCACGACTCACTAAATGAATTATTCGGGCTAAATGCGAGCGCACGTGGTCTTTGCTTTATGTGCTATAGCCGAGGCACCGGTGACAATCCAGATATATAAATGAGGACAAACGTTCCTCAATAAGCTACAAATAAACAATAAATATAAGTAAATATATATATAAATATATAAATATAGAGCAAATGATCATTGGAACTGAATCGAATAATGTCTGTAAAATGATTACTTCTGATATTTGGAGTGGGAGTGTGAGTGGGAGTGGAGTGAACTGTTATTTGCATGCGTGTGAATATATATACCGGATTTCTATACTGCACATAGATTGGCAAACATTAATATTTCCCAGAACATTAACTGTCTCTTTTCCAGAGAGTTGCGCAATCGGTGAATGTTTCTCGCTGTCCGAATTCAAAGGTCAAAAGAGAGAACGAGTGTCTTTTACATTAAAACTACCCCACTTATCACCCGTACGCCCGCACTCTCTCCCTCACTCTCCCCCTCTCTCTCTCTCTCAGTCACTCATATGTAAAGTCCTATACATAGCAATCATTCAACCCACTCAGCAAGTGGAAAAGCCTCAGCTCCTGCAGAAGCTCTTTGAAAGCGGCTATTGAACTGTTGCCCAAGACCCCAACACTATATGGGGCGAGCTTTGCTTTTTATGGGATTCTGCGGCCCTTTGGTGTTTCCCTGAGTAATTGTAACATTGTATCCATCTTTCATTAAGAAATATAATTTTCTGGACTTAATAACTTTGGACACGACTCTTTTTTTCCAGGGAAGGGACTTCTGCTACGTTGCGTTTCCACAAGGAGTCTGATTATCGCCTCTGGACCCTGGAGCCTTATCTGCCGACGAGATGTCACTGAAGATACAGAAGATACGTCACCCGCGAGCCTCGTCTGCAGGAGCACCGCTGCGTCACCCTGCGCGAGATAGGAGATCAGGCTTCAGGTGTGGACAGCAGATACCAGAAACGTACAGTATGAGTGTCGCTAACTCTCCACAAATAACCCCCCAAATCCCCGGACTGTCATTTCTTACAGTCTATGCATGTAGAGCCAGGAGATTCAGTAGCGCCCTTACAATGTATTAATAATAACGTTAACAAATAGAAGGTGCACTTATTATTATTATTATCTTGTATTTATATAGCTCCAGCAGTTTACGCAGCGCTTAATACAATCCATATATTCAAGGGGTCTGACAAGACGAGAACTGACAGACGAAGACAAACCGATGTATCGGGCTCTGTCCACCCAATGTATGCTTTCGCCTTTTATAACAAGATTGTAAGCTCTTGCAAGCCGCAAGAACTTACAATCTCGTTATAAAAGGAGAATGGGTCCTGCTCTTATGAGCTCACACTATATCATCGCGGTCGGATCCACCGCAGCCATGTGCACCGCGTGTCTCGCGACAGATGTGCGATCGTCAGAGACATGATTATTTGTCTAAGGGGCTCGATGTGGGAATAGAACAATTTATGGGATGAGGGATATACACAGGGATATATACACAGGGATATATAGGGATATACACATGGATATATACAGGGATATATACACAGGGATATATACACAGGGATATACACAGGCATATATACAGGGATATACACAGGGATATACACAGGCATATATACAGGGATATACACAGGGATATACACAGGCATATATACAGGGATATACACAGGGATATATACACAGGGATATATATACAGGGATATATATACAGGGATATACACAGGGATATATACACAGGGATATATACACAGGGATATATACACAGGGATATATATACAGGGATATACACAGTGATATATACACAGGGATATATACACAGGGATATATACACAGGGATATATATACAGGGATATACACAGTGATATATACACAGGGATATATACACAGGGATATGCACAGTGATATATACACAGGGATATATATACAGGGATATGCACAGGGATATATACACAGGGATATATACACAGGGATATATACACAGGGATATATACACAGGGATATATATACAGGGATATACACAGTGATATATACACAGGGATATATACACAGGGATATATATACAGGGATATATACACAGGGATATATACACAGGGATATATATACAGGGATATACACAGTGATATATACACAGGGATATATACACAGGGATATATAGAGGGATATATGGAAACACATAGCACATGCTTGTGTTCTTGCAGCTTATCCTGAAAGTCCGTCTCAGACATGTCACAGGATATTGGCGATATAACCGCAGACACGGGGGGTCCGGTCCAGACGTCGCTTATCAAATTCAGTAGCCAACATTTAGCCACAAGCAATCCCAAAGCAGTTAGCATGCTAATACTGAGCAAACAAGCCAATATCTTCATTCCTGCCTTATCTCTCCAGTACAGGTGGCAACGAGGCTTGGCCAACAGTCCCTACGTACCCCCATAACGCATATCTGTACGAGCATCACGTATATGGTGAAACCAAACAGCAGAGCCAGTTAAAGCAGCCAGGCATTTAGTGAATAAGTACTCTGCAAATAGATGTGTTAAGTGGAATTACATACAGGGGCCTGGTCTCAGCTTGACTGTGGGGTCAATTAGCATTAAGGATACCATGGAGCGTGTTAAACAGGGGGAATTTAGATATGGGGCAGATATGCAAATCAGCCAAAGCTGAAGCCAAGTCATTTATACTGAAATTCATAATCAAGGGCTTTAACGAGAGCCCCGTGTTATGTATCATGAAGCGGAGCTCCCTGGATGTCAGGGCAGTGGCCATAGGACACCGGGGTGCGCTGGTTTTATTATTTCCTTTTATCCCGCGTTCTTCTATATATATCCCAAACCCAATTAGACATGAATGCGTTGTTTACAGCAGGTTGGAAAGCAAGTCTCTAAACTTCCTTGTGTGTTCAGGAAATAAGCGAAAGGGGAAAGTTCTTCCTTCTTGGAAACGCGATATGAAAAATGTCCCAAATACATAGACAATTTAGTACAATAAAAAGACAAAAAAACCCAAATAAAGAATAAGCATTTATTGGTGTCTTCGAGGATATTCCTCCCTGCGAAAGGGGCAGCTGTCCATGGCCAGGGCTGCCAACGTAGGCTTGTAATGAGTGTCACACAAGTGCTAATTGTCATTTGTAAAGTAATAATGAAGCTTTAGCCGGCAGAGAGGAGATTAGGGGGCCGTGAAAATGTTATCTGTATAATATCTAAATGAGGAGATAATGCCGATCAGGCGGGTTTTGGAAGCGGCCGCTTGCATATTCCTAGACAGGGCTGAGTTTAAAGTAAATAACAAATGCAATTGCAAGCTTCACGTTGGTGTCTGCACGGGGCGTTACAGCAACCTTGGGGTAGGGTGACCACATCAGCCCTGTTTTCCAGAACACATAAAAGTTTTTCATATTGATGACAGGTAAAGTGCGATGTGGGATGTATACACTCCTGCAAAGGAACCATTAGTCAGATATACATTCCCCATACTGCAGGGCATCGTTTTATCTGGGCTGGTCAGCAATAGGTAAAAAGTAAATGTGTCCTGGAAAGCATGGCTGATGTGGTCACGCTACCTTGGGGGCCGCGTAAGACCATCCCAGTGAACAGAACCATTATGATTTAAGATGTAAAATTCGATTTATCATCCAGGGAACCCTTTCTGTGTCGCACCCCCTGCTTCCTGTTCTGTGCCTCATTGAAGAACTCCTGAAAGCAAATGTGAAGAGAAGCCGGAGCGCAAGGCATTCCAAATATCTCAGGTTTGTATCTAGTGATTTGTAAAAACAGCTTAATAAGAGATTAATGTCACGAGCGGAGAGATAAGTGCGTGGACGTGTTACTATTCATTAGGAGTTTACACCCGGAGCTATCAGCATTCAGATCAATGATTAATGTCTGCGGTTGCCCCTTGTGCCCCAGTATGAGGAAACCCCCGGGGGCCGCACCGTTATCACGCATGGCTATTGGGAACCCAAGGTAGTTTTTAGAATCTGGTAAGGAAACAAATTAACGCTCTTTTCTTTCTTTTTCAGGACATGAGAATCGTAACCTCAGCCGCTGAGTTAAGTGACCCAGAAGCTAACTTAAGGATGACGACTACAAACGGAACTCGGGAAGGTTCCCCTCGGTGCCACGGACCCTGCATTCAGAATTCAGCTGGGTTATAAGTCCACTAAAGCTCCACGAAGATGCAGAGAGCGGCAGCTTCGTTTAGCGCATTGTTTAGCGAACAGGGCACGTGCGCGGTCCCCGCTAGTTGATCGTGACCTAGAAAACGCTGAGATAAAATTAGAGGGAGAGAAGGGCACAGACGGGATTACGTGATAGTGATATGTAATAGGATTATTTTTATTTTTCTGGTTTTGCCGAAGCCATTTTAATTGCCGAGCGTAATGTTGAAATGTTGAATGACTCGTCTGACTTGTTATGGAAATCTAATTATAAAATGTTTGCCAGCGAATTATAACAACAGACTGGGCCTAATTCTGGAACACATATAAAGGGGTTACACGTTTTGGCGGCGGGCCGTGTTCTAGAATGTTTGCACCCTTTGCGTGTAGCGGCCGTCATGTGTTACATTACCAGAAATGTGTCATATTTTCCAGTTTATTAGTCGCCCCCCCCCCCCACATTACATTACCTGTGCAATTTCTAGTCCCTCGTTTCTTTCTGATGATCGTGCATCCAGAATCCAGTGGATACACTTTGCGTTGGCTAACAGGGAACATGTATGAATAAACTATGTTGTATATTCTGTGTCTGAATTGTTATCACCTTTGTACACATTATTTATTTTTGTGACATTCATCAGATTAAACTATATATTAATCCAGTTTCCGTCTCTGTGCTCTACCTGAACTCCACCTTCCAATAAAACCGAAATAAACCACGTTACTGAATTGGTTTTATACAAAAACATAACTCGGTGGTGGCCGCCGCGTACTATTAACTCGGTCTGGTGTTTGGAGTGAGTGACCAAAAGGGTTGGTATCTTTAACCCCTAAACACCCTGTAACGGGTTCACCAAGAGAGCTGTAGTAACTCTCAGAGATCACCCACATGTATCCTCCTGTTGTCCCCGGAATCACTTCCAGCACCAGTCAGCATGCGCACCTTGGAACGCTGCTATGTGTACCCAATAAGTAGACATACAACCACCTTGAACTGAGTACAGCAGGAATGAACAGTTTATTGTAGTAAAACATAGACTGATATAGCCCCAGAACTTCATTAACATAAATTAACATTGATAAACAGGTAGACGACCCAACCTTTAATCCCCTTTAGCTGCTGAATATCCCCCTGGTAGCCATCCTGTTAATGGGATTAGTTTAACAATGGAGTTCCTGCCTGTTTGGCAGCCAGGCTGGAGCCATCTCTGAGTACCTTGGGCCCCTGTATGACAGCTCATTCTGTCACATATCTCCCCTTTTAAAAAGAAGACTGAACTGGGGCCAGACCCAAACCTGCATCCAATTCAGTCGGGGAGCACAGCTCCGTCGCTCCTAGAGTTGTGGATGCAGGGGGCTGGCAAAGGGCACCTGTCCCACTAACCAGTCCTGGGGTGCACTTAGAGACTGGGGAGTTTGGGTCCCAGACGAGGACAACAGTCCCACTCGCCAGGGCAGGGAGACAGGGTCCATAATCTGCGGGTAGCAGGCTTGCTTTCAGTCCTCTCCAGGGGCCCCAGTGATGGACAGTTCCGTCACACACTCCATCACATATCTCCTTTTTCTGGGGGAGACTGACGTCTGATAAGACCCCACACGGCTTGACTCCAAAGTCAGTCTGTATATCCGGACCACCACTGCCAGCCACAAATTGGTACTCCCCAAAACAATTTAACAAAGGACCAGTACTCACCCAACCGCACTCTGCTTCTCCCAAATAGTGTAACTGCCGCTGGGGAGAAGGGCCAAATGTGCCTTCTCCCTGGAGTCCTCTCAGCCGCTGGGGAGAAAACAGAGCGGCTGGGGTCCCTTCCATATGGGGTTCTGGGCTGACTGCTTGGCTTGGTAGTCCAATCCACCTGCATGGTACAAATGTTTGTATGATCCTCGGCGAGGGGAGGAAAGCCACATGCATCCCCTCCTGTGTACTCCATCTGCTGGGGAGAGATGTCGATCTGCCTCTCTCCCATTGCCAACACTTCTGCTGGGGATACAGGATCCATAGAAATCACTGCCTCTGGGCAACATTGGGGGGGGGAAAGCCAATGGAGCTGGGGTCACAGAGGGGAGCGGGCAGAGGCCAGCGGCACTCTGCCCCGAGGGCAACACTTCAGCTGCATTTGTAAAATCCAGTGGCACCATCAACTCTGTGGCTGCCTGACCGGACCCTCCTTGGTTACTGCGGTCAGGCTTGGGAACAAGTGGAAGGGGTGAGCAGAGGACAGCAGCGCTCTGCCTCGAAGCCAGCAGTTCAGCTGGAGGATCTGGCTGGGACATGCAGGGGGGGTCTTGGTCAGTTTCTGGGCCATATTGCGGGGAATAGGGCAAAGTGTCTGGGGTGAGGGAAGGGAGTGGGCAGAGGCCATTTGCGCTCTGCTCGGATGTTTGTGCTTCTGGTGGGAGCAGAACACTCACAGGATCCACTGGAGCACACTGCTGAGCATGGTCAAAGAGTTCTCGGTAGGCCTGCTCCAGGAACCATTCTTGGTAAACCAAATAATCGAAATCAGCCCACAAGTCGGGCAGGTAACAGGGCACATCTGCGAGAATCCCTTCCCTGAACTCCCGCATCTCCTCGCACCGATATTTCGATGGGCTCCCAAATTCTTGGTCCTCTTGTAGGCTTTCCATTATCAATCCCGGGCTGCCAAAGTCATCGCCCTCTGGCATGTAGTAATCCTTCAGCTCTGGACACCACTGCACGGCCTGCCAATACAGGGCCCGGTATCCACAATCCACAGTCATTTCAAGTGGAAGCAACTTCTCCAACTCAGCCACCAAGTTCTCTTGAGGCTGCTCTCCCAGGTACTGCATTCGCCAATCTAGTTGTAGCACGTACCATTCTTTGGAGGATGGAAGGACTATTCCCCGAACACCCTGGTCCACTCTGAGAGCCTCCATCCAGGCATTTATGTAACTTGCAACTCTGCTGTGCACCAACACGTCCTTTAGTGCTGGAGCCATCTTTGGCTTGCTGCTGGTATACCCGCTGGTACTCCGCTGGGACGTTTGCAAGGAGGATCCCACCGCTGCCATCAATGTAACGGGTTCACCAAGAGAGCTGTAGTAACTCCCAGAGATCACCCACATGTATCCTCCAGTTGTCCCCAGAATCACTTCCAGCACCAGTCAGCATGCGCACCTTGGAACCCTGCTATGTGTACCCAATAAGTAGACACAACTACCTTGAACTGAGTACAGCAGGAATGAACAGTTTATTGATGTAAAACATAGACTGATATAGCCACAGAACTTCATTAACATAAATTAACATTGATAAACAGGTAGACGACCCAACCTTTAATCACCTTTAGCTACTGAATCTCCCCCTGGTAGCCATCCTGTTAATGGGATTAGTTTAACAATGGAGTTCCTGCCTGTTTGGCAGCCAGGCTGGAGCCATCTCTGAGTACCTTGGGCCCCTGTATGACAGCTCATTCTGTCACACACCCTCTGTCTCCAATTACCCAATAGATAGCTGTGACAGTGTGTGTAAGCGTATAGTGTTTGTTGCTGTGTGGATATATGGTGGCAGTGCGGCTGTACGTATAGGTGAGGTTTTAGAGCGGGTGCCCGTCATTATGAGTCAGGAGCAGGCAGGCATCATATGTCCACGTGGAGGAAGAACGCCCGGCTGTCTCATGGTCTAACAGGTGTCTGATCCACCATACACAGAAATGCTGGTTCGGGGGCCCCCTTGTATAGAGTGTTATAGTGGCTGTATGTATATGTTAAGGTTTTAGCAGTGCATGTGATTGCATGTGAGTCAGGGGCATGAAGGTGTCAAATATATACGGGAAGGGGGGTATGTCTGGTTGTCTTGTGGCCTAGTGGTTGGGTGTAATGCTGGTGATGCAGGAGATTGCTGGTTCAATTCTCTATAGAGACTTCTACATAAGTATAAGTGGCTGCTAAAAAAAAAAACCAAACCTGTATAGTTTATTTATTTTTAAAAAATACGTCTATAAAAAGTTAAAGGCTAGGTGCCCACCCCGCTCTATCCCCATGATTACTGATTCAGTCACACCTATACGGACACAACTCATACGCTCATGCAGTCGCCAGTCATCATCAGGAGTCGAGCCTGAAGCCATCCGCATGGTAGGCAGTACACCTAGAACTTGCACCACAATTGCGGCAGATGGAATGTGCTCGTCCATCATAGATAAACTCAAATTCACCTACTCTGAAGACTTAGATATACGCGCAGCCGCTATAATAATATATATTTACCAGGAATAGAATCACCATTACGCCACAAGACAACTAGACTTTTTGCTGTTTTGCCACGAGACAG
Source organism: Spea bombifrons (assembly GCF_027358695.1). Taxonomy (NCBI): domain Eukaryota; kingdom Metazoa; phylum Chordata; class Amphibia; order Anura; family Pelobatidae; genus Spea; species Spea bombifrons. The sequence goes on along the minus strand of NC_071096.1, from coordinate 37,015,457 downwards.
CTATATACACGTATTTTGCTATATTTTGTACTATTTACCGCTCCATGGACATGTCTGCCTGCTCCTGACTCACACCTGTACCTAATTTCCTCAATCAAGAGTCTATTTAACCCGGGCGTTTCTCCAGCCTTCTAGCCAGAACTTTGTGTTTCTTGGTGCTGCGTGTTGGTCCTGTGGAGCTGATTCTCTGGTCTTGAGCTTGGAGAAGGACCGGCAAAGGTTTGTGAATTCTGTGATTTTGAAATGAATGCAGCCCTCTAGATCTACCCCCCAGAAGCAGAGATCGTTTCTTTAAGTCTCACATAGTAAAACAAAGAAATTACTTTCACAGTATTAGGTAACAAACAGGCAAATAAACTTCTACAAAAAACTATGCATTCCCCGACTATGTGAGATTTAAAGAAACAATCTCTGCTTCTGGGGGGTAGATCTAGAGGGCTGCATTCATTTCAAAATCACAGAATTCACAAACCTTGTGGACATAATATAAAACGACCCTTAAAATCTGGAACGGTGCAGTTAACCCCAACTATATAGTTACATTGTCACCATTATGGTAGTGGAGACAAGGAAAATAACATCAAACTATTGAATTTGAGTCATGGCAACTCAATGAGGGCTTGTTTATCTTCTGACCTGTTGTGGGACTTTTCTTTAAGGCAAACCTGCAGGTGTTAATTGAATGACAGCTGACCCCAATCAAAGTTTGGTTCCGCCCCCTGTTTGAAGGTTACGTTTAGAATGTTCCGGGTCCCCGTGCAGACGATTACTCTGGCTCTGCCGCCCCACACAAACGTAAGGAAAACATCTTGTAACAAACAACTACCGATAGTTTAATTAGAGATTGTTTATGTGCAAGTGCAAACAAATACAGTAATATATTAAACACCGGTAACAGTGCAATGTTTGTAACAAAACTTGGGCCTTCCACACTCCCTAGCATGCAATCACCCCCTCTGCTCCCACAACTCAAAATAAAATATTTGCCACACTGGCTGAGTGAAGACTGAGAGTTAATGCAGTCTTCCATCGTTCTGACCATACTGTAACGTTGGGAGATCCTCTCCCCCATAATCATCCCCAGAGTCCCTTTGTCCCCTCATTCACTAAGCTGCACCTCTCTCCTTTTCACTCCCTCCTTACAGTTCAGGGATAGCTCAAATAAACATTGCGGTGTTGGTGTGTGTGTATGTGTTTGAGTGGCTGTGTAAGTCAGGAATCATGGAAAGTATAAAACAGTCGATAAGACACCTGAATTTTATGCCCCTATGTAAAAATATTTGCTCTAAAAATAAGACAAAAGTTCATATTCTGGAAATATAATGGATGGTAGACGAATTAGATTAAAACCAGGACCAACCTGCATGGGATGTAACCAGGCCCGGACTGGGACAAAAAATAGGCCCGGGCATTTAAGCCTGAGCAGCCCATATTTATTTATTTATTGTTAAAGCCCACCCTTCATGTACCATCTTTGCATTTAATCATTCACACAAATCATTAACACATTCATTAATGCAGTCTCACAAATCATTCAAGCAATTCATCCACACATGAATTCATTAATTGTCATACGCATTCACACAATTCATCCACACATTTATTCATTCATTCTCATACGCATTCACACTACCCCCTCTCATCATCTTATCTGCCCCTTCTCACTATGTTCCCCCTTTTCACTATGTAACCCCCTTCCCCACTTATCAATATGTACCGCCTCTATCTATCCCCTCTCCCCCTTTCTCACTACCTAACCCCCCTCTGCCCCTTCTCACTGCAGCCCCCTCCCTCACCCTACTTACCTTGTTGCCAGAGCAAGCAGCAACTGCGACCGCGCCTGTGGCAGGGCAGGATTGATTTAGGGGCTGATGGAGCTGCAGCTCCAGGCTAGTACCTTTAAAATATGGCCGTATTAAGGCAGAGCCCCTTAAGCCCGCCGCAACTGCAACCGGGTTCGCCACTCTAAGGCAGAGCCGGCCTTAGGTGTTCTGGCGCCCTGTGCGGACTACTCCTCTGGTGCCCCCCCATCCCAAAAAAAGAAAGGAATAAAAACTTAAAAAAGTAACAAAACTCCCCTTTCTCACTATCTATCCCCTGTATCACTATCTACCACCTCTGCCTCTTCTCACTGTTATCATTATATACTGAGGCAGACATTGACGGTGGTACAGCATAATACTTATCACTATATACTGAGGCAGAAATTGACGGTGGTACAGCATAACACCTACCACTATATACTGAGGCAGACAATGACGGTGGTACAGCATAACACCTATCACTATATACTGAGGCACACATTGACAGTCGTACAGCGTAATCCCTATCACTATACATTGAGCCAGACATTGACAATAGTGCAGCATAACACCAATCACTATATACTACGCCAAACATTGATGTGGTGTAGGCCTACCACTTCATTGTCTGGCTTAGTAGTAGGGATGCACCGAAACGAATTCTGGACTGAAACCGAAAATGCAGCATTTACCTGTCCGAAACCGAATATGACCTCCCCACACCATAAAAAAATCTAACACTTTTATTTAAAGTAAGTAACACACCAAAATAGGACAAAACAATTAAAAAACAATATTATATGTATATATATATGATTGTTAACAGCAATCACATTCCTATCATGCCCAGGCATACCCAGATTCCAGGATGTACTCGCAGACTTGGCATGATAGGAGTATGATTGCCCTATCTACCCCTTCTCACTCCCTTCTGCCCCATCTACCCCTTCTCACTCCCTTCTCCCCTATCTACCCCTTCTCACTCCCTTCTCCCTATCTACCCTCTTTCCCACGTCTCACGCTTTTTTGCCTATCTACCCCCTCCTAACTATCTACCCTCTCCCTCTTTGAAGTTCACTTACCTTTCAGGAGTCCTGCGGTGGGGGTGCAAGGCCTCTGCCTCCCAGCTCTGCCACTGTATGGAACAGTATAGAGTGATGGGAGTTATGATGTACTTTTAGAGCATAATTAGATCATGAAAAAGACATTGGAAATGGTACAGCATAACACCCATCACTCTCACACATTTACCAATCCACACATATATACCAATCCACACGTATACCAATCCACACCTTTACCAATCCACACATATATACCAATCCACACGTATACCAATCCACACACACATACCAATCCACACGTATACCAATCCACACGTATACCAATCCACACGTATACCAATCCACACACATATACCAATCCACACACATATACCAATCCACACACATACCAATCCACACACATACCAATCCACACATATGCCAATCCACACGTATGCCAATCCACACGTATGCCAATCCACACGTATGCCAATCCACACGTATACCAATCCACACGTATGCCAATCCACACGTATACCAATCCACACGTATGCCAATCCACACGTATACCAATCCACACGTATGCCAATCCACACGTATACCAATTCACACGTATGCCAATCCACACATATATACCAATCCCCACATATACCAATCCACACATACACCAATCCACACATATATACCAATCCACACATATATACCAATCCACACATATATACTAATCCACTCTCACTGAATATTTTCCTACCTTTCCTCTTTTCTCCTTACAGCTCCTTTTCCTCCTCTTCGCTCCTCTTCTTCAGTTCTTCTGTCTTCTCTGTCTTCTTCCGGTTCAGAGGGCAACAGCTGCTGTGCGCCGGGGTTTGTTGTCAGATCCCGGCGCACAGCAGCTGTTGCCGTGCAGATCACAAGGGAGCGGTATCGGAGGTCTTTAACAGACCTCCGGCTCCCTTGAGTGATTTTAAGCCGGGTTGAACCCGGCTTAAAATCACTCAAGGGAACCGGAGGTCTGTTAAAGACCTCCGATACCGCTCCCTTGCGAACCTGCTCCTCCAGCGGCGGACATTACTGTCCGTCTCTGGAGGGGTGCCGGGTGCCGCAAGTTGGCACCCCCTGATGAGCGGCACCCGGTGCGGACCGCCCCCCGCCCCCTAGAGTGTGACGCCCGTGCGGTCGCACACCCCAAAGGCCGGTCCTGCTCTAAGGGGCCGGGAAGCCCCCACCAGGGCCGGCCTTAGGGGTCTGCGGCCGCACAGGGTTTAAATTAAAACATCGGGTTTTTTTTTTCAACTTTATTTAACATCCTCCATGTTAAATAAAGTTAAAAAAAACTTTATTTAACATGGAGGATGTTAAATAAAGTAAAAAAAACCCCGATGTTTTAATTTATACCCTGTGCGGCCGCAGACCCGTAAGGCCGGCCTTGGTGGGGACTTCCCGGCCCCTTAGAGTGGCGGACCCGGTAGGTAGGGTAGGGGCCTGGAACTGCAGCTCCATCAGCCCCTAAATCAATGTGGCCCGGCCCACCGGGCAAATGCCCGGTGTGCCCGATGGCCAGTCCGGGCCTGGATGTAACAAACACTGCCGCTGCGCCACCCTTGCAACAGACAAAGCTGCTCGTCCGTAATACAAATACTCAAATTCGCCCCCCCCCCCGAAACCATAATTCTACACACTAAGCAGTTAGACACACTAAGCAATAGGTAGTGCACCTTTTAGATTGTGTGCATTATGTTAGATGGTATAAGTATTGGTGCATCACACGCAGGCATCATATGTTCATGGCGACGAAGAGCCTTCAATCATCCGATGGCGTAATGGTTAGGTGCCCTGCCTGCCATATGTTGCGGTCCCGGTTCGATTCCCTGTAGCTCCGTGGGGAGCATCCAGCCATGCGGTGGTTTGAAGGTTCGGTGTGTTGCGTACTCGATGCTGCGGTCCCAGTCTGGTTTCGCTTGAAGGTTCGGTGTGTTGTGTACTCGATGCTGTGGTCCTAGTCTGGTTTCGCTTGAAGGTTCGGTGTGTTGCCTACGAGATGATGTGCTGATATCTCGCTTCCGTGTGGCTCGGTACAGCTACTGACAATGTCTCTGTGCGTACAGCGGTCTTACCCTGAAAAAAAAAACGTGCGCTGCTGTATTATTATTATTTTTTTTAGCATTTATAGAAAAAAGCATAAAAGGTGTTGTGTACTACCGACTGGCTCTAACCCCCAATCATCCTGACCCGCACATACGCACACAGCACTTTCACACACCACCGAACATACTCATACGTCTTACACACCGCACCGAACATACCCATACGCCTTACACACCGCACCGACCATACCGCACCGCAACCACTCGCCAGGCCTCACGGGGATTAGAACTAGAAACCAAACCGCTTGGTAAGTAAGTACACTTGACACCTGCGCCACCCTTGTGGCAGACTGAATTTGCTCGTCCGTAATACTTATACTCAAATTCACAGAGTCTAAAAACATAACTTAATGTCTCTAGTCGCTGGACTTCCTGGGACTCGAACCCGGAACTCACGGCACAGTGTGTGACACACGCATCACACGCGCCACCTTGGAGATGGAGAAGAGTGGCTCATCCCTAATACAAATACACAAATTCACCCACTGGAAAAACATAATGTTACAAATATCCACCCTTACACGCAGGCCGCACAGGGATTAGAACCAGGAGCCTCACGCATGGTGAGCCATACACCTAACACACGTGCCACGCACACGGCTGGATGGCACCCCTCGTCCCATCCACATATACTCAAATTTACCTACTCCAAAAAACATAAAATCACACATTATACAGGAATCACAGAGATTAGAACCAGGGGCCAGGAGCACGGTGATGAACACAGCTAAGACATGCGCCACCAGTACCATGGGGCAAAAGTGCCTTGTCTGTTATACAAATACTCAGATTCACCGACTCTGAAAACATAACATTAGTTTATATACAGGATACATGGAGAATAGAACCTGCATCCACTTGTATGGAGGGGGGGGGGGGTAACGCACCAAACACCTAGACCACCATCTCAACTGGGTCAGGAGGTTTGCCAGTTCCACAAATACTCTGATGTACCCGCTCTAAAAGATTAAGAATAAGATCATACAGCAGACCGGCGGGTGAGAACCAGCAGCCAGCCACACGTTACACAATTCACTTAACCATCACACCATTCCACCACATGAGATGGGCACCCACCGGCTCCACATATACTAATATCTCCCGACTCTAAAAACATTAGAAATAAATCAGCCATGAAGCAAAGTGGGTTAGAAGCACTATATAGTTACCTACGGGAGCGAAGCGGGTTTGAACCATAAACCAGTCGCACTGCAGGCGATACACCTAACCGTTACGCCACACCACGACATGACGCCGGCCGCCCACCTGCTCTACATTTACTCATACGGACCCCCTCTACAAACATAAGAAGAACATGTAGACGCGCTACACGCGTAGATCCAGCTTTCATGGAGATTAGAACCAAAATACTTTTATATGGTTAGTAATGCATACGATGTCTGCCTGCTCCACATATAATCATATGCACCAAGTATAAAATGATACAAATACACCGATCCACTATAACGATTTGACTTGGGCACCAGGGAGCTCTTCGTGTTCGTCTTCAGGGGGGAAAAAATCTTCGTAACCCCTGCTACGCAGCCGGGAGAAAACGAAGATGAAACGAGCACGAAGAATGTCCACGAATATTCGCCCGAAAAGAAGACAGGAACGGGCGAATATTCGCGGACATTCTTCGTGCTCGTTTCATCTTCGTTTTCTCCCGGCTGCGTAGCAGGGGTTAATACGGGGTTAAGAACACATCGGAGCCGCAGCAGCAGATGCGTTCGCGCCGTGAAGGTACGTGTGTGCGACTCTATTGGTCGCCGGAAGGGGGCTGGTCTGGCATCAACAAATGAATTATTTAATTTTATTTTAAAGTTATATTTATTGTTTACTTTATTATATTTATTTAATGTTGTAGTGCTACACTACCCAGCTATACCTACCTACGTGCACTAGTATACCTAGTTTAGCTAAATTTGATGGGACAGAACTGGAAAAAAGCAGGACTGTCCACAAAAATGTTGGGTGTGTTGGCAGGTATGCGAATGGAAAAATGTGGGACAAGAACTAAAAAATAGCTTAGGGTTAATGTACGGTTATGTTTAAGATTATTAGCAGTGCACTGTTTTGGTTAAAGATGTATTATGTCTAAATAAGAAGCTTGCATTAGTTCTCTAGTTACCCTTTATACCCCCGCTATACCCTTGCATTAGTTCTCTAGTTACCCTTTATATAAGTTTGGTTCCGCCACCTGTTTGAAGGTTACGTTTAGAATGTTCCGGGTCCCCGTGCAGACGATTACTCTGGCTCTGCCGCCCCCCACACAAACGTAAGGAAAACATCTTGTAACAAACAACTACCGATAGTTTAATTAGAGATTGTTTATGTGCAAACAAATACAGTAATATATTAAACACCGGTAACAGTGCAATGTTTGTAACAAAACTTGGGCCTTCCACACTCCCTAGCATGCAATCACTCCCTCTGCTCCCACAACTCAAAATAAAATATTTGCCGCACTGGCTGAGTGAAGACTGAGAGTTAATGCAGTCTTCCATCGTTCTTCCATCGTTCTGAGTCCCTTTGTCCCCTCATTCACTAAGCTGCACCTCTCTTTTACAATTTTCCCTGTAGTTCAGGTATAGCTCAAATAAACATTGCGGTGTTGGTGTGTGTGTATGTGTTTGAGTGGCCGTGTAAGTCAGGAATCATGGAAAGTATAAAACAGTCGATAGGACACCTGACTTTTATGCCACTATGTAAAAATATTTGCTCTAAAAATATAAGACAAAATACTTTTGTGAGCTGTGTATAGGTTAGAGTGGCTGTGTTCATATTTACACAACCACACGGTACAAGAACCAGAAACCTTGTCCTTTGTAGGCATCGCTCCTAGCCACAACGCCACAACGTTATTATGTGCTTTGTGTCCCCATTTGGCGTATAAAGCCTGCCTGTTCCTGAGGAGATGTGCGTAGGGGCGGCAGGCGAGTGTAATATATCTGTGGGGTGGAGAAGCTTCCAACTACCTGGTGGTGCAAAGGTTAGGTGTATATCCTCCGATACAGAAGGTTACTGATTCGTTCCCCCAGCTTGATTTATGTCAATATATATAAGTTTTAGAACGAGTGCATGTGAGTATAAGAGGACTACGGAAAGCGGGAATTCTTGGCCATGTGGGTGGCACAATGGCCAGGTGTCTTATGCACCATACAAAAGGTTGCTGGTTCAATTCCCATGAGCCCTAACAGTAGTGGTGTCTGTGGTGGGGGGGTTGGCCTTAGGTTGAGTGTATGAGTCGGTGTGTATGTGTTTGTTTGTGATGGCGTATTTGTGTATGTCAGGACTCATGGGAAATGAATCATGAGATAAGGCACCTGTTTTTATGCCGTTATCTAAAGATATTTTGTGCTGAAAAAAAAAATAATTGGTGCATACAGCTAATTATATATTTACACAGCAGTTTTTTTTTTTTTTTTTTTTTCAAACACAACCAGGAGGAACCAAACCAACAACCTTGAGCATCATAGGCAGCCCACTTCACCATCACGCCACAAAGTTCTTACAGACAATCACTCTCCTCGTGGATTTATAATGCCTGCCTGTGCCTGGATCACGGAAGCGGTATATAAATGTGAAACAGAATTGTTTGTGTGACTGCCGTGTGGCGTAATGGTAACCTAGCAACCTTCCATCCAAAGGGCTGCTGGTTCTAATCCAAGCGCGGTGAAAAGCTTTATTAGTAAGAGATATGTCCTTTTTTTATTTATATTACAAAAAACCTTGCATTTAATAAATGGATTGCAAAAAGCCGGGTGAATTTGTGATTAGGAAGTAAAGTTCATATTCTGGAAATATAACGGATGGTAGACGTTGCTGACAGTCAGGATGTGTATTTTTTACACTGTGATGTCAGGGATGTCGATGTTGAGGGACCTAATAGTAAGAGTCAAAGAGCACCCAACGTCGACTGGCTCCTTTAGTAAAGTTTCCGAGAGAGCGCAAGGGTCCCTTCTGGCTGCCTGTGTTAAACATAGAAAGTGACGGCAGATAAGAAGCATTCGGCCCATCCGGTCTGCCCAACCTCTGAATCCTTTCCTTAGTATCCGGCCTTATCCTATATCTAGCTTAGCCTTATGCCTATCCCATGCTTGCTTAAATGTCTTCACTGTATTAACATCTACCACTTCTGCTGTAAGGCGATTCCATGCATCCACTACCCTTTCTGTAAAGTAGTATTTTCTGATGGGCCCATTGATGTATGGTGAATAGTACACGATGGCAGTACGCTCATGCTATTGGAACAGCACAAAATATATAAGCAGAGAAGCATGTTTCCTTGTATAACATTTTGGATGCTTTATAATTTATAATACGAGGCAGAAAGTCCTTCTGCCACCAACCCAGCACCCTGCAGCCGCTATAATAATATATTTTTACCAGGAATAGAATCACCATTACGGCACAAGACAACTAGACTTTTTGCTGTTTTGCCATGAAACAAGCTATATCTACATGTATTTTGCTATATTTTGTACTATTTACCTCTCCATGGACATAAGATGTCTGCCTGCTCCTGACTCACACCTGTACCTCATTTCCTCAATCAATCAAAAGTCTATTTAACCCGGGCGTTTCTCCAGTCTTCTAGCCAGAACTTTGTGTTTCTTGGTGCTGCGTGTTGGTCCTGTGGAGCTGATTCTCTGGTCTTGAGCTTGGAGAAGGACCGGCAAAGGTTTGTGAATTCTGTGATTTTGAAATGAATGCAGCCCTCTAGATCTACCCCCCAGAAGCAGAGATCGTTTCTTTCAGTCACAGAGTGTCTCGCATGGTCGGGGTATGCATAGTTTGTTGTGGAGTTTATTTGCGTGTTTGTTAATACTGTGAAAGTAATTTCTTTGTTTTACGTAAGTTTTTCAGTAGTTTGGTTACACTTAAATGGTTAACTTCATACTTTTAGATGCTCTTTCGCAGTATACAGGAGCTCTCGTGGGCCATAATCCTGTTAGAAGTGGTTTTCTATATATATTTTTTATTTGAAATGTGTTTGTCAAATATACTTTGAAAATGCAGGGTTTGCCCCCTATTAACACAAGCGGGCCCTCCTCACCTGTGTTTTAAGTCAAATTTATGTTACATACGGCTTATACCCTGTCTAGCCGTTGTACAGCGCTACTAAATATGATGGCGCTATATAAAACAAATATTGGGGCTGGAACTTACCACGTGCAGCAAAAATGGCCTCATGAAGTTTTGGGCTGGTCTCCAATTGTCTGCATATTTTGTTTTAATCGCCGGCCCCTGACAATGTTTTACTACAAACTGAGGACAAAGAGCCAAATCGTTTTACTGAGTTTATTTCAAACTTTAAAGGGTGAAAACAGAAGAGGGAGCTGGGGCTTTGGCACAGGTGAATGCATGCCGGCGGTAAGGCATGAACAGGGGGGGTCACGTGGGTGGGCCGAGCGAGCCCCGTAATGTTAAAATGAAATAAATCCTGTATCCTTATTGGGCCCTCGTAAGGAAATGGAATCCCAGTCCGGGGTGGAGCTCGTTAAATGGAGCTCGTTAAAGCTTTGATAGGGGTGGGGTGATTAGACGTTAATTGGAGCCACGCGGGGGTATAAAGGGTAACTAGAGAACTAATGCAAGCTTCTTGTCCCGGCTCTAGGTTTGCAGATCTGTTTGCTGCTGTTCTGGACATCTTCAGACTCGGTGGACTCCGTCCCAAGGTGAGCAAGGGGATACCACTGGTTAGACTGTAAGCTCTTTGGTCCGCTTTCTCTCCTTTATTTCTGCAGCTTCTCCCGATCAAACCATTGTTGCTTTGGCTGCACAATCCTCAATGTTATCACCGCAAGTCTCTGCCAAAAGCATAGGATGCTGGAGCTCTGTCGCGTTGAATGCGTCCTGCGGAGAACATTCACTCGAATTAAAACTGATTGGCAACTCGCTGAGACAGACGAACGAACCAAACGAGCATTCATCCAATTTAACCCGTCCTGCACTAAATCTGTGCTTCCCTACTCTGTCTGGAGTCAGAGCTACTACTGCAGAAAATGGAACCCCCCCCCATAAATGTATTTTGAGTGTGATTTGGGTAATTAAAACATTCCATCTCGTTACACAAGGCCTTTATCCCTTTAACTTTTCAGCTGTGTATGAAGCGGCTTAAGGCGTATGGAGTACGGATTGTATCAGAATTCCAGGATCAGCAGCAGCTCCCACCCATTATCTGCCTGTAATTGTCAGTGGTTGGTATTAGTTGGTGAGTGGACCAAAGTCTTAAACTTGCTACAAACTACATATAAAAAATGTAACATTGTATCCCACAAACTCTTTACTCACGTGGTCTTCGTTGTAATGGAAGATGTTTTTTCTGGTGTCCTCAAGGTCCTGGCTATGCCCAGATCCGTGATAAACTCCTTGGTTTATGGTCTTCCTCCTCTTGCAGCGAGACCACAACAGAATTCCGGCGATCAGCGCTGCGAATGGAGACACAAGAATTATCCTCTTGAAGCATGCAAGGTACTGAATATTTTTTATATTTTAATGGTTTTTCTTGATCCATCATGAATAACAGGGTTGCTACCAATCTTAACTTGCCCTGATCCACCCTTGGTAGGACTTCCAGCGCTGTATAAACCAATGCCCTTGGGTTAATGAATGACCGATCCCCATAAAGGTGGTGCTGAGCAGGTACCGGATGTGGCCTCCAGGATGGAAGAAGTGTTCGTGGACATCTGCAAAAGGATGAGTATATAATGCAGATTACCCTCTTCACTATGATACAGAAATGATCGCCCAGCAGAGCACCAGGCGGTGGCAGAGCGTTCAGATGTGATGTATGAAGAGTCCTTTCTGGCAGAGCTTTGGCCACAAACATTCGAATGGATTACTTGATGATCGCACCGCGGCTCCCCATTTTCCAATAATCTACACTATACTCTGCATTCACAAAGATGTCCCGGTTCAGGTGAGTGTTTAATATAACATAAATATTGGCATGAAAAATAGCACTTCTTCAAAATGGCTTAATATAAAAAACATTTTATAGTGGGAGACATTGTGATATCAGGGAGGTGGTGGAACCATTAATTCAGGTTTGTCTCTTTTTAATGTTCTTGTAGAGTTATTACCCGTGAGCGCATCGCTGTAAGCCAAGCCTGTACCTTTTCCGCAGTCCTGGTGAGCGGGTGGGCAATCACAGCTGGGGGTCACTGATGCAAGGAGAGTTGCAGGGTGCAGGTGATGAGCAAGCTGTACCCTTCCTCGCACAGCCTGGGGAGCTATTAACGGCTTCCAGCGGGCTGCTAGATCATACACCTGTGTTAAAGGAAACACACACTGCATCAAGAAAATTAGATTTTTAAAAGCCCCCGTCTGCTACTGAATATGATAATAAAACACGTTACTAATCAAAGAACTTTCTAATGTATTCGTGTCTTATAGGAATCATTACCAACCTCTGTCCTACATGATACCAGCCAGGACTATCCTGCTAACCCACCTGGTCATACCGCATCCCTCTGCTCAGAGACCCCCAAAGTACCGAAGCTGATCCAGTTTACCGGATCCATCCGCAGCTCCCACGTCCACTACAGAGCAGCCGTCTGCAGTAAGAGGTAAGCGATGCTCTGCGTGATAGAAAGTCATTACCTGCTTATTAAGAACGATGTTGAAGAGCCCTGCCGCCTAAATAGCGCTGGGCGACATGTAGTTGTGGGGATAGGGTTAGGGTTCACACAGAGGTCAGCAGTTAACCTCTGTGCCTAACCATTAGGTGTATGGTGGGGTCAAAAGTTCAGGCGGCTGCTTTGTAAAAAAAAAAAAAAATAGGTGAGGTTATATAACTAAGAAAGTTCTGGAGTTGCGCGCGCCGCTTAGTGGTTTGCCGCCTTTGCCTCGAGGACGCTTTTGCAGCGCCTCGAGGTGCCTCGCGCCGCGCTAAAGGCGCGAATCTGCCCTATAAATAGAAGTGTCTGAGGTGCTAGCGTTCATGCCACAAGGCGAACTGCTAAGCTGTTGGTACTTACCTTTCGAGGCTGGTATTCTCGGCTGTGCAGGAGAGCCGCGGGCGAAGATGGAACTGCTGCTTGAGAAGATCCCGCCCACCCTCCCAAAAAAAAAAAAAAAAAAAAAAAAAAAATTCTTTTATTTTGTCGTGTGCTTTTGTTGGGTTAAAGTCGTCCCTTATAGGGATGGACTGGTGAAATGTGTCAGCCTTCTGGCTTTTAGGGGCGGATGGCTTGGTATTTATATTTATTTGGTTTATTTATTTGGAGGTGAGACTCTGGGTTTGGGCCAAGAGTCTTTTAAAGTATGTTAAGTTGTTAAGCTAAATAAAAGTACACGGCCTGTTTATTCCACATTGATAGTGTGTGTCTTTATTTCAATTAAATTTGAAAGGTTATATTGTTTATACATTATCCCTTACAACTACATGTGGAGACAGCCTTTAAAGGGTTTGTGCGGAAGGAGATTGTGGGAACGAGGAGATGACTGCTTAACACCTCCGAGCTGCAGAACGGTATCCGGCTCCCAAAACCTGCAGAGAATGGCATGCATATCAGACACGGGTCACAGTAACACGTGGTGTGGGGCTTTACTACTGCAGATAATATTAAACATGCATAAAAATTATGTCACGACTCTTCAACACTTCCTTTCTCTTCATCCATGCAGATTACAAACCCAGTGGAGCAGCCGCTAGGCATTAATCCCGGTTTATAATCTGCTACTGCAGTAAAGTCAGCCCTCATCTCCAGCCCAAGCTGTCCGTGTGCTCCATACCTTCTGTCCTGCATGATGACTCCGCAGACTTCACAACTCGTTCGATCCTCTGTAAGTAGCTTTCCTCCGATCCCCTCTCATTTATCAAAGCCGTGCGGCAGCGATCCAGAGTCAGGCTGACTCCCTGCACCGAAGTAAATGAAGTCAGTAATTCATCTTCCCTGACTGCCTGACGTTGACATTTCCTTTAAGTAAATGTAACTGCGTGCGATGTGAATCGTTGTGTATTTGGTGTGACTTGTCTTGGTGATATGTTCCATGTAGAGTTAGCTGAGGGTCAGTTAGTTGAGTATAATGCAGCTCTGTGTCTGCTCTTAAAGATTCGTCTTCATTCTACTTCTGTGAGTAAAGGAGAATATTTAAGCTTTCCTGTGGCTGCATTAATTACATGTCTGGCTCACGATGTGATAATTAACTTACTTTATCTTTTGTGCGCAGGTCTATCCGATGCCGTTCTGTCTGTAACATTCACCTGCTCTGGAAAGCTGATCCTCAGCGGGGTCAGGTCTTGTCTGAAGATGAGAAGGAGCCAGCCACTCGTAATCTCTTTGGGAATGGAAATAAAACCACATTAACAGCAGTGCGGCTGGACCCGGCGCAGACTAAGCATGTAATTAAATTGTGATTATTGTCAATGTTGTGTTATTGTAGATTTACTATTACGGTACTTTCACTTCATGTTACTCATGACTTCATCATTGTATCTGTAACTCTATGCCTTGTAATTTGTAATTCATTGCACTGTAATTGTGATTCTTTGCATTGTGATTTGTAACTCATTGCATTTGTTACTTTTTGCCTTGTGATTTACTTGTGATTTACTTGTGATTTACTTGTGATTTACTTGTGATTTACTTGTGATTTACTTGTGATTTACTTGTGATTTACTTGTGATTTACTTGTGATTTACTTGTGATTTGTTTCTCTCTGCCTTGTACTTGTGATTTGACTCTCTGTATTGTACTGTGTAGACATTCAATAAAAGTGGCTTAGTTCTCAATTTCTTCTCAGTTTGAATCAATTAAAGCACAGAAAGAAACATACAAAATGATCTGCCTTCTCAAGAAGCTCAAAAGGAAATAGAGGGGTATATAATAACTATTTAATAACTATATCGAATAAATATATAATATAAGGGAGAAAAGGTGCTCTGCCTCTGCTCTCTAGTTGATGCTGCTGCTCCTCCTCGCTTCGTCCTTTCCTGATACTCACCAACGGCGATGAAGTTCTTACTGTCTCTTGACGCTCCGCTGTGTAGTAATAATCTGTCTGTGCTGTCGCTTACGAACTCCAGCGATAGACGGCTGTCCGAGCAGTGGCCGATAGGATGAATCCATGCATAGCCGTTACCGTGAAATGTTCTGAGTCTGCTGGCAGCGTGGCCCAAGGAACGAAGTCAAACAGTGACACCTAGAAAGACAAAGGGAAATATTTTAGTTTCAAAGGTAGACTGTCTGAAGTTGATGATGTAAGGGATAAGTCACACAGGAACATGGTCCAGAGAATCTGCCTACCTGGAACCGGTGAGAGTCGACGTGCAAGTCCCACCATTCAGGCAAGGGTAATGGGCAGAGAATAACAGTTCTGGTAAAATTGTTTCTGTGCCGGACATCTGCAGGACACGTTTCCAACTTGGGGAATTGAGACTAAAGATGCGCTACCTCCATCCACGAGAGGCGGGGATCTGCTGACTGCGCTATGGATTGTGCACCCGCCATCCTGCAAACAGCCCATCCATGAACAGAAATCAATGGATACTTGGGAATTCCTTTCCTTCAGCACTGATCGGATCTGTCATTGAGAAGAATACAAAAAAAACTCAGTTAAAACGGCACCAAAAACTTATCTAGACACCATCACAGTTCTGTTGCCATTAGGCACCCCAGGACCAGCTCCCTCCCACAACAAATGCAGATAAAGATGATAAAAACGCATCGCTCTTAGATCTTTACTTTTGTTATAAAGTAATAAACCCCCGGCTGTACCCTCAGAGATTCAAAATCAAGGGAATTATTTCCACAAAACTCTGAAAGACAAACAGGATACATCTAGATATCATGAGACTGATAAATATTCTGCGTTTTGTAATATTAATTTTAAGAGACAGCCGACGTTATTCTTACTCAGTAATAACGCCATAAACACTCTGTCCATACCTTCTCTCTCTGGGCTGTCAATGAGTTCCGTAAAATCTCGGGTTTGTGGCAGGAGGCAGCTCCGCATACTGAAAATGTCACATCGGTCGCATTATCCTCTGCATTCACCACACTGAAGATGTGGATATGGCTGGGATGGGCAGCTGCCATGTCTGCCAGGACGGCCTGGAGCTGGTCACGTCTGCTGACTCCAAACTCATCCATCTCTATGAATTCCTCTGCTGTGATGCCTAAAATGCGGGTTAAAAAGTTATGACTGAGAAGCAGAGATAGTAACGTATTTACCCAGATAGGAGCAGGGAAGGGAATTGGGGTTACGCACTGAGTAGGACAGGGGTCACTTAATGCCAAGAGCGTTCCTGTCCCACCATTTCCTTCCATCCCTATGCAGGGATACTACATCATTTTAATGTCTTTATGGTACAATGTACAGGAGTCCAGGGAAATGGTTACATATATATGTAGCTCTGGTGACCTGTACATCACTTCTTTATCTAGTGCAAACTCTATGATGGTCAAACCAGGCAGTCTTGTTTTGGTTCAACCAAAAATACCTGCAGAAAACAAACTGTTAATGCAATGTTATCTTCCTCAGACACGCCTTCTAACTCCCACATACACCAGACACGTCTTCTCTCTCCCTCATACACCAGACACGTCTTCTCTCTCCCTCATACACCAGACACGTCTTCTCTCTCCCTCATACACCAGACACGTCTTCTCTCTCCCTCATACACCAGACACGTCTTCTTTCTCCCTCATACACCAGACACGTCGTCTCTCTCCCTCATACACCAGACATGTTTTCTTTTTCAAGTCAGAACTTTTTGGTCCGGTGGGAAAACATCTAAAAATTTGTTTCCAAATATACTTTTCAAATGTGGAGTTTCTCCCTATTCTGAACTCACAAGATCAGGACTGGAACTTACCGTGTGCTGCCTACCCCCCAAAAAATGGCACCATGAAGTATCGTGCTGTTCTTTTATTATTTCCAGGGCTGGCTTTATTATTCCCCGGCCCAGACGGTTTTGCCAACTCCTCGCAGCCCTGCGCGTTCCCGTACTCCTGCTTCTCCAAGATAGAAAACAGATAATCCAACGTACAGATCCGTATCTAGTCCGGCTGCTGCCAGTGACTGCATTTAAACAAATAAATTAAATTATGTGGATTTGGAACCTTTACCCCCAGCTGGGAAATAAAAAGCAGTATCCGTGAGCCCCGTGTTATGTTACAGACGCAGCGAGGACACTTCCGATCCCGTGCGGGGGGAGAAGTCTATCATCTATCACCTACCCTAGGGATTCTGGCTTTATGGAAGGGGTAGTGCATACATGGAACGGCCTGAGACCAGACCCCTGGTTCAGCTTATGGTAGACGGGGAGGGCATTTCTGTCTTCTATCAGTAAGAGCTACTCTGCTTGCATTTTCTTCTACGGGGTCTCTGTTAAAATTAGTATCGAGGTACCCGGTATGATGTCATCATCAGTGGCGCAGGTAATATTGGTGCCCCGTCTAGGTCGCATGGATCGTATAATCAGAGTACACGACACCTTGTTATTGAATGAAAACTCCTGCGACTCTCAGCCAGCGTCTGGTGGCAGGTTGGATAAGATGCCTGGTTAGTAATGGAGGGGAAGCAGGAGAGTACGGGGGGCCTGGGGGTTTTAAGAGACGTTTAAAGGTTTTCAGGCAGCTTTTTTGGAACGAGGGTTTATATTTTTTGTTTAGCGAAGCCCTCCCTTGGAGTCGTCGGGTTTTACTCCCTTCGACAGACAAACCTCAGAGGACAGGTTTTATGTTCATCTCTGTAGGGGAAAATATTCTGTTTGTCTTGGATCTGATCCAAGTGCTTATACGAGACCTGAGATGAACTTCACACAATGCGGGTCCTCTTTTTAAAAGCACTCTGTGTATGAACGTCGGGCGTTACAAAGCTCTGTTGCTACTGGTACCTTGTTACGGGACCGAAATTATCGGGGGCCGACCCCTCTGCGTGGAGCGAGACGGCCCCCCGTAGTGTGGACACCCCACAAAACTGCCATAACAATGCAAACTTACAAAGTCTTGCTACATTGTATTAAGCGTATCGCGTGCTTTACAACAATATCTCAGACACAAAGTTTATATACAATTTACAAAAACAGAGCGAGGGGGCTGCCATATATATATATATATATATATATATATATATATATATATATCAGGTGTTCCTAGAACCCCCAAAATGACCCCTTCCCAGCCAATCAGATCCATGGAACCCCAAACATTGTATACGTTGATATTTAGAACACTCGGGTTTAAAGCAGAAGTAGAAGCAATCAGACGGAAAGCACTAAAGTCCTCTGGTGATCATGCAGGCGTACTTTGACCACCCCGCCGGTGTCTGGAGCGGGACGTGTGCTCAGCCTTGTACCGGGTAAGCGCTCGGGGTTGCCGGAGGTGTGCGCGGCTCTGGCGCCCTGCCTGCCAATCACAGGGAACGTGCTGCGGTCAGCGCGACGGCTGCCAACTCGCAAACATTTACCCTGGGGTAATAGAGCTTTATCTATCACTCCTGCCATAGATTTGCCGGCTGGGAATACACGACGAGTACACGCAACACAGCGGCTGGGGACTCTCTCTGTATTAGATTGTTTTTTTGGGGGGGGAATCAATTTATAATGATGAAAGTCAGTCTAATATAGAGAAGCCAGTAACTGTTGCATTGCGTTGGATCGGTACATGACTTAAGGTCAGAGGAGAGGGGCATTTAACTTACATGCCGCCCTCTTCTTAACCCTTTGTTTCCAGCGACCCAGTGATGTATTATCTCCATGGGTTCAGCATGGGATGTGTGGCGAAGTGACGTGAATAAATAAATAACTAGCCTTGTATTGTTTAAATGCATTTATTTGCTAATTGAGCTTGTGATATAAATGTAAACCAACAGCGTGAGATTATTGCCAACAGCGCTCTGGATCGTTTAACGCAACATCTTGTATCCATTTAACACACACTGGAGTTTCTGTTTTATTTTATTGACGGTTCAGTTCTTTTAAACAAAGACAATAAAACGCCAGCGCGGTGTTTGAGATCGGAGTGTTTGTCTTGGAGAAGCGATTCCCGTGTTTTTCATTAGGAGCGATAATCACATCGAAGGCACAGAGAGGTTTTTGCTGGCTCCCCCGCGAAGCTTTTGCGCCGTTTAGAGCGGCTCGCTGAGGACCACGCGGTCGAACGCCTTGCAGACGCCCTCGGAGCCCCCCGCCATGTGAGCCTCGATCTCCTCGACGGTGCGAGGTACGCAGGTGAGTAACTCCATGCCGCCCGACGTGACCGCGATGTCGTCCTCGATGCGGACCTGGAGGGAGGAGAGATGCGGTGGGTTAGACGAGATGCGGTGGGTTAGATGGGCCGGGGTCACGCAGACTTTAGGCTTTATTTATGCACCGCGATTCTGGAGCTGGTCTTATCACCGTAGCAACTGCAGGAATGCTCTATTGGCTGCTATGGTGACAAGATTGCTTTTTAATTCTTGCACCCTTCTCGCTAATGGATGTATGCGGCTAATGAGCCAAAAACACACGACGAGGAGATCCGTTACAGATAGAACGCGGAGACATGTAAACCGTGTTATCGCTGCATCCTTCCTTTAACATACAGAAAGCTTTCTGTCCTGCAGCCATTGGATTATAAGGATGATGTGTAGCCTTCAGGATCTCCTCAGAGGAGCAGCGGCAGATATCTGAGCTGTTGGGAAGGTAAACTGTCAGACTCCCTAACCTGTCCCCTTTTCCTGTCTCTCTTTTTATAAATGTTTAACTTTTATTTATTTTTCCTAAGGATTCCCGGGGCGGACAGACACGCGTTTTAATACATCTGTCTCTAAATTATTTGGGACTTTTACTCCAGCCTGTGACTCGCGGCATTGTACCCTCCCTCGGCTGCCATCGCTCCTTTTACACAAGTTCACCACTTATTTGTACATTTCCGTTGTATCCTATCAGGCATTCCTTCGGTGAACCGTTCAGTTTTCCACGTTCCTTTAAAGTATTTTTGTTTATCATCTTCATGTCTTGGATGAAGTCCTTGTCTTCTTGCGGTGTCGCTCCTTCTCCATTGCGGAACAAACGCACGTCTCGCTATTTTAATACATTTATCACAGCTTGCCGTTCCCTCAATGGGGAGAAGACCACCAGAGGGGAAAAAAATCCCCCCAATTTTTGAGTTGATACTTTACGGTCTGTTGGAGCAGATCTTAGACTCACTGGGGCTTCCAGTCTTGTACTTTTCTTGCCCATGAGAAGCTCCTTTTCGTTTTTCCCGCTTCTCTCACCGTTCTTCCATCTTCAAGAAGCGTATATCCCGCTGTGAAAGAACCTGCAGCGACCCTTCAGCTTCGCCTTGTCTCGTTTGCACTTTATAGCTCGCTGTTCTGCGTTGCCCGCCACGTTTCCCCATCGTGACGGATTTTCTACAATTCTGAACTTTGTTACAACGTCTCGGTCCCCTCGCTCATTGCGGAAATCTTGCCCCGCTTGGAGCGTTTCTCCGAGTCGTTGGATCATGGCGACGTCCCTGCCGGTCTCATCATAAAGTCTGCGTGTTCTAGAACGTCGTCCTATCTTATCAGTGACTTTATGACCTGCAGCACCAGCATTTCTTCTACCCGATTCACCCGTCCGTTTACTCCAAAGCGAGTGACTCACCTCACAGCTGCTTCATCGCTCTTGACCTTGTGGGCTATAAATACAACTGGGTGACATTTGGACCTTATCCTCCCCAGTTTAAATAAAATGAATCACTTTGCATTAAACTGGATATCGTGCATTCGAGTCAAACGAGCTTCCATCGAGGGTGGTAAGAAAGGTCTCAGGCCCCCTGATTTTGGATGAGCTGTGACTCTAGTGGGTCGTCCCCATCGAGGTCAACATTTTAATGATTAAATCTAGAAACGGCACAAATCCCCAACTTATTTACTAGAGAGGGGCTACACTGGGCACTACATGCGTGTAAATACAGTATATGTGTTTCTATAGCATGTGTGCGTATATTCAGGTGTAGACATCATGCTGGTTGCAGGGTGGAAGGGGCCATCCCCGCTGATGTGTTTCAGAATGTTCAGAAATCGTATTTTAAGAAATCGATGTAACTACGACATTATTGCCCCAGCAGGGGACGGTCACTCACCCCACCGAAGCCTCGGAAGCGCTGTAAGACCTCATTGTTAATGAAGCAGGACTGGGCAGGATCTTTCAAGGCCTGATCCAGCACATGGTCGATGAAGTAAATGCCGGGCTCGATGGTGAGAACCATCCTCTCCTGCAGGGTCCGGGCCGTACGGAGGCTTTTGAGCCCCGGCAGGTCAATGCGCTCCACGCCCTGAGGACAAGAAGAAGAGATCCGTTACACATTTACTTCTAGGAGAGACGGCGCCGTGTCTTTATGGCTCTGCTTGTGCAAAGCTTTCACGGACCGACGTGAACGTGGTCAAGGCACTGGCGGCTTATCAACTAAACTCTGCTGACGGACACCTGTATTAACGTGATGATTAACGATGATTGATTCTGATTTTATATCTACTGAAACATATAATGTTGTTTTTCTTTCTAGGAGACCTCCTCGGTCACAATCTGATCCCATCTCTTCGGAAAGCGCGCTCAGCGTCACCCGCGTCCGGTGAGTTTCTCCCCGTCCCGAGGGACTTCCGGTGTTATACCGAGAGCAGCCAGGGTGTCTGCATAAATCAGCCGTTAAAAACTCCCAAGCTCTGCTCCGCTGTCACAGAGAGAACGCTGGAAGCCCAGAGCTCGGCTCGCTCCAATTTACAACGAGCAAAAAGTATACTTTGGCCACCGACAGAAAAACTAATCAGATAGAAGTCAACTGCTGGACAGGAGAAAACAATCGTGGACATCGTCCAGGCAGCGGAGAGCCAACTGACGCCAATCACATCATCAGGAACCCTGCAAGAATGTAAGCTCTTGGGGCAGGTGAACTTTCTGTTTATGCGGGGGGTGGGGGGGGGCTGCGCGCGGCTAACCTCCTACCCATTCCGTTTTTTAATATCATAGAATAGCAGCAATCATTTCATGCTTCCAAGGTTGCCGGTTATTTAAATGCCTCTGATCGCTGTGTTTTTCCCCGAGGGCTTTTAAACGAATGATAAAGTGTAAACACGCGGCCCAAAAAGCCAGACTCAGCCTGCGGCCAGCTGTCAGAATCACCCAGAGACCCCTCGCTAAGACATTGCTGGACGCAGGATGACCGCCTGGCCTCCTTCATTCCTCCCCAGCTTCTTAACCCTTTGCGCATCTCTGGATTGTAGTGGGATATAAAGCATCCCAAGCGTTGGCGTGTTTTCCCGGGGCTCCGCTAGAATCTCAGCGGTAGAAATATACCCAGAAAGCGCCCAAACCTAGCAAACAGCTAGTATTATATGTTACACAGTAGTTCCAAAATGCAACCGGGGCTGGAGTAACTAACTGGGCTCATCAGACTGACCTCCGGGTATCCTCCAACATCATGGACATCAATCCCGAGGAAGTGTCCGAGGCCGTGCGGCATGAACACGGCGCCCATGTGGGCCTTCAGCATGTCATCGACGTTGCCTTTGAGGAGGCCAAGTTTAGTGAGCTCTTCCAGGTGGACTCTGTCGGCCAAGCGGTGCATATCGGGCCAGGCGACACCTAGAAACACAAGGCAATCCCGCTCGTTATCATGGCCGGTTTAATGTCCACGCCACGTACAGACGACTGCTCCTAAAGCAGGCTTTGCACTAGAACCGCTCTCCATCGAGAACATCCGTGCAACTTTTATGCTACTTGGGAATCCAGATGATATCGGTAATAAAAGTAAATTTACACGCCATTTAGTTCATTATTTATACAAAGTCTGCTTTTTTGGGGGGGGGGGATTAACTGAAAGTGTCCCATTAACCCTTTCCCCTCGCTATCTCTTATCCTCAGGAGCAGGTCAGATAGTGAGATCAGAGAGTCCTTGGACTTTGGGAGGCTGTGCCCAGAAAGAAAAAGAAATCTGCTGATATTGTGTCTACTTAATTGTTAAATCCGTGCCAAACGATCCAACGTGGAAGGCAGGTCAGTGAACCGCCGGCCGGCCGGCCCTCGAGTGGGGCCCTGGAAACTCGCATTTCTGATTGGTCTGCGCTCAGCCAGCCATTATTGGCAGAGACGGCCACCTTTCCCAATACAATCCACAAGGGGAAGATTTATCAGGAAAAATTACAATAACTGTTCTCAAAAAACAGCGAAGCCTCATAAATCAGACGGAACGAGTAAAAGTGTTTATACTCTTTGGGGGGAAACCATCGCTTTTACTGTTTTATGCTGTTTGAGGACAAAGATCGGATCGTTGCGAGGATGTCGCTGCCGACCTAATCACAATCACTTCGATTAATAAGCCGAGGGGCTCCGCTATTTATTAAGGGTGACAGCTTTGTTAAATGCATGCGCGCTAATCATAGAGGGACGGGATTACTGGTGCAAATGGATAAAGGTGGGGAAATCACCATAGCAACCAGAGTGACTGCTGTAATCTGGCTACCAAAATTTCTAAAGATTGGGCAAATTCTTAAAATAATAAATAAATGTTTACACGTTTCAGGGCGTTCTTTATATGCCATTAAACTATACAGCAGGCACAGCAGCGCTAATCTTTAGCGGTGTCCCAGCAAAGGCCCCGGCTCGCTAAATGGAGTGCAGCACTCCCACTCATGTTTCTGCTGTACACGAAGTAAGTTGAGTACTGAAACACTTTTGTTTCCGATTGAGGGGTACATTGATTGGAGTGAGAAGAACATGTACGGCTCTGCCCCAGACTATGGATATCGCTCAGCTGCCTTTGGGGCGCAGGTAGTGAGTGGGGATCTCTCCGGCTACAACTCCCACAACGCTTAGGCATACCCGCACTCGTGTTGTTGGAGCGGGCTTGGCTATTAATGTTGTCCCTTCTAAAGCTGGAATCTGCTGGGTTATCCGCCGTATCGAACAGATACAGCCGCGTCCTTACGCCGGCATCCCAGGCTACAGCGTGGTGGGCGCTATCAGACGTTCCAGGTTTAGGGGCCGCGTTGTCTCGGTGGTGCAGACTGCCGTCTGCTTCCTGTGTATGTCTCACCCCCCCCTTTAACAGGGCTGGAGATTTATGGGCATGTTAGTCCCGCGCAAGAGCTGTCTTCCAGGGTGCGAGCGTGAATAATAACGTAGCTATGGGTGGGTTGAATGCAGACACGCGATTGGAACGTTTTGCTTGTTAAATGTATCAATGTTGTTCTGTAATTTGGGGAGAGAATATTTGGGGGGCGCGGATGCCCCCCGCTGCGTTACGGACATGGATACCGCGGCACTCACCAGGTTTCACGGCTTTCATAACGGCACGCGAGGACTTGAGCACGGCTTCGTAAATGGCCCTCTGGTCGGGGGTGAACTTGCCGTTGGCCGGGAAGGAGCAGGTGATGTCCGAGCTGTAGCAGTAATATTCGCCCCCCATGTCAAACAGGCTGCAAGAGAAAGCTCAACATAAAAATTACGCTCAGTAGCAACCAATGGACTCTGATTTGTCAGCAGGTTACTGGTTGCTATGGCAATAAGACTTTCAAGGTCTCTGCACCAGAATCCCTTTTTGGTGACAGACCTCGGGGTCTCGGACTCGCCCTTGACCTGTGATTGGTGCTACCAAAGGACTGAGTGTCACTCGTTACTGCAAACATTATACTTTACCTTTCAGACTGCAAGCTCCGGGGGCAAGAATAAATTGTACACATTAGACACGCGTGTGTCTAATGCGAACAGGAAGCAAAGTATCGCTTACTGCCGGCTAACATTTTCTAGACGACAACCTTTAGGATCGCAAACGTACGTGGCCGTTCTTCTCCTCAAGAAGTTCTGCAGCAGCCGTGCACTCCCCAAAGCTAACAGCGACCGAAGAGTATACTGACGGCAGTCTCTGCTCGGCCAGACTGTCACAACGAGAGGGTCCCCTGATGAAAAGGAGCGTTTCCCTGCCATGCCAGACCGGAGGTTTCGGGGGAATATCTGCTTTTACCTGAGGGGTTCTTTAAGAAATGGTCTTATCACCATGGCAACCAGTGGACCGTTACTACTGATTACCCCATCCTATATGTTCCTATGGCAACAGGACTGCTTTTATACACAATCCCCCTTATGTACCAATCCATTGGAGCGTCGTTGGGCTTCTCCATACAGCAGACCTGTTCTACATTTCCTCCTCATGCACGGCACCGCTCTCGTTAAACTATCGCCAGCTTGTTACTTTCCCGCGGTGTCCACGCTTCCACTGCGTTCTGGGGTTTGTGATCTACTCGGCGTGCTTTAACTCTTCCATAACCCCTAAACACGTGGTTTTAATCAAAATACTATTTTCTTACATACAAAACCACACCGCATACTAAAAAAACCCTTGAATTGAAAAAAAAATCATTATTATTATATCCGGCGACAATATGAAGCCACCCAGATCCCAGCGTCCGTAAACATGAAGACGTTAGAATCCTAATGAGGGGATAAACCGATCAGATAAGGGAAAGCACGGGGCGAAGGGCATTCGGAATCACGGAGTAACTCCAATGCCCAGCATGAGCAGCGGCAGTCGGCGATGACGTTACATGTAGGTGAGAAGTCACGACAAGCAACGGCCCAGCGAAACAATGCGTGTCGAAGGACAAGATGTCTCACTCGCCCGGCGGTGAGTCAGCGTCACACACGGCACATGATGTAACGACTACTCACACTCAGCAGCAGCTGTACGCATTCCCAGCCATGGAACGGACGGACGGCGGCAGCAGCGTGCTATCCCAGACACCCGCGGCGCAGCGACCGGCCATAACGCAACGCGCATGCGGGAGAGAGAGAGAGCTACCCGAGAACGCAGCTAAATCCAAACAACAAAATAATAAACAAAATAAAAAAATAATAATATCAAGATAATAATAATAATAAACTAAATAATAATAGAAAAGGGAGTGCACGGATCAAGTTGCCATTTCAGGACCTTCTGAATCTGAAGCGGTATCCGTGACAGGAATGCGGTCCATCCGGTAGGCACTGAAGTCCTTTCTTGGCGTTAATAAAAGTTATCAGATATTAATATTCATAAACGTTCCTCACCAAACCAGATAATCATCTAAACATTGTTTTCCCCGGGAGGGCGCAGGGAAAAGGTGCGTTGGGGAACGCGATTAAAATAATTACATGGAGGGAAGAAATGACGAGCAAAAGTATCTGAGACGCAGTCATCGAGTTATTAAAAGTTTTGTGAGAAACGATATTACGGCTGACACGGGGTGATACTACAACGGTACCCCGGACACTGGAGACCGGTACCTCGCCACCCCAGCCCAACAAAGCCTTTGTACCCTGTTACAGTGGAGCAGTCACCATGGAAACCAACGGAGCGTTCCTATTGTTCACAATGTAGCACTTTGCCCGAGAATGGCTCGAATATGTTTCCTACTCCCTATTTGTCATGCTGGAGCGATGGCTTCCCAATATATCATATTTACCCCCAAAACAGAATCCCCCCACCATATGGCATCCAAGTCACGAGTTATGGCAACAGAGGGGGGCATTTCCCAAACTGACCCTCTTAGCTTTCGACGCACCTTTAACTAACCTGTAAAACCAAACAGATTTAACGCTCTCTGCGTATAACTCTACACCCAACCCCAGCTTCCGGAAATTCTTTTCTTCGCAAGTATGTAGAAAGGGGTATTTGATACGCGTGAATGGAAAAATTCACCATCCACGGGGCAAAGTGCCAGCTTGTGTATCATGGGGCGCGATAAGCTAACATTTAATATGGAATTGCGTTCTCCTCTTTCATTATTTGCTAACGATATTCTTCTGGGTGCCTGCGCGACGTCAGCTCCCCCCCAGCAGCGAGCCACGTGAAGTCCCGCAGGCCAACGAGTGCACGTCCAGATGATCGACAATCTGAACGCTTTCCAATCTGTGCTGTGATAAGAGTATCTGTTTAATAGACCCAGGTCAAGTCTGGACGGGCTTGGGTTCACAAACAATATCTGCGGCAAACAAAAGTTGGGTCATCAAGTTTAAGAGAAGAATGCATAAAGCGATATTTTTTATCTGGAAACCGATAGGGTGTAGATATAGGTTTTTAGTCTTATCCGGAGAATTGGCTAGGGATACGTTTCATTAAAAAGCAGAAGAAAATAAACTGCTGGGCACATTCCTCCTCTCCACGTCCTCTCCTCGGCCCCTCGGCCCCTGGTTTGTACGTCAGCCCTTTAAACCCCTTCACCACCTTCCCAGTGAAAAGGCACAGGGGTTACAACAGCCGGGATATGAACGGCAAGAGATGTAAAACCTCTCCAATACTGCCCCCTTGTGGTCACGCCGAACATTACCATATCCCTTCTTTCAGAAACGGATCACAGATGGGAACGGAAAATTCCGCTTCTCTTAATTAAAAATAATTGCGGATATACGGCCTCCCCGCCGGTGCTGGAGATATTCACGTGTCCCTACCCACAATTACAGCATAATGTCAAACTAAAGTCTTAATACATGGTACAAAACAAAGTAGCAAGATTGGTCACTGTTCATGAGCATATATGTGTGTGTGTGTGTGTATGTATGTGTGTTTGTGTACGCATACATGCTCATGTACAGTGATTTCTCGCATTTCAGGGCACGTCTCGTTAACGCACACGGCGGAATCGTACGGATATAATGCCAGCGAGCGGGGCAGCCGCAGCTTCCTTGTTAAGAGATGTACTCCTCAGTGACAATAGCACATTGTGGGACTCAATGTCACTCTGGGATTCTGCCGTGACCCTCGCTGCCAAGATACTGTCTGAGAAAATGTCAAGGAGACCAGATGTCCCCAATATCAGACAGCCAAATGCTCTGCTTAGCTTCCACTCCCTGACATAAGGGCACAGACAGGAGCTAATGAATATACATTGGACGTCTGCACGAAAGAGACAGGAGACAGAATAAGGATTTCCAGTTGGGGAGGTTAGAGGGGGGTTTATTTCATGCCATTTTTCCCGTTTCATTAACAAAAAATGGGGAAAAAATAAAACAAAATCTAATTGTTATCAATGGTGTTTGTAGAAAGGAGAGTTATTATGTAGCTTAGAAGGAACTGCAGAATGCATAGGTGGAGTGCGAGGAGAACGAGTATAAGGACCGGTGACTTACAGGGTAAACCAGGGGCTGGATGGGGTAGGGAGAAGATATTCCTAACATAAGGCCAAGAAAGGTTAGCGCTCTTACGCTGTCATGACTTGCTTGGACTTATGTTAATGACATATTCTGCATTAAGGTTGTTTTTTGAGGGATAAATCCATATCACCCTCTGCTCAGACCCCATAGCATGAATCGATCAATATTGTTCCAGGTAAACACACCTGTCGCTGCGGCTGTAGGACACGGCACAGCCCACTAAAAGCCCTAGCTTCTACGACAGTGATGGGCAACCTTTTTGGCGTGGTGTGTCAAAAATCGGCAAAAAATCGAGCATAACTCGCGTGGTGTGTCACTTCGACAAAAAAACATAATTTTGCGCAATTTATAGTTTAAACTACAAAAATGTATAATTGCAATATATAATTGTATTTAATAAACCAAAAACAAATTATTTAACATACCTGCTTAGTAACTACTTACCTTTCAGGAGTCCTGCGGTGGGGGTGCAAGGCCTCTGCCTCCCAGCTCTGCCACTGTATGGAACAGTATAGAGTGATGGGAGTTATGATGTACTTTAGAGCATAATTATATAATGAAAAATACATTGGAAATGATACAGCATAACACCCATCACTCTCACACACTTACCAATCCACACGTATACCAATCCACACGCATACCAATCCACACACACATACACCAATCCACACACACATACACCAATCCACACACATACCAATCCACACATACCAATCCACACACATACACCAATCCACACACACATACCAATCCACACACATATACCAATCCACACACATACCAATCCACACACATACACCAATCCACACACATACACCAATCCACACACATACACCAATCCACACACATACCAATCCACATACATACACCAATCCACACACATACCAATCCACACACATACAACAATCCACACACATACACATCCACACACATACCAATCCACACACATACACCAATCCACACACACATACCAATCCACACACACATACCAATCCACACACACATACCAATCCACACACACATACCAATCCACACACACATACCAATCCACACACATACACCAATCCACACACACATACACCAATCCACACACACATACACCAATCCACACACACATACACCAATCCACACACATACACCAATCCACACACATACACCAATCCACACACATACACCAATCCACACACACACCAATCCACACACACATACCAATCCACACACACATACCAATCCACACACACATACCAATCCACACACACATACCAATCCACACACACATACCAATCCACACACACATACCAATCCACACACACATACCAATCCACACACACACACCAATCCACACACACACACCAATCCACACACATACCAATCCACACACATACCAATCCACACACATACCAATCCACGCATATATACCAATCCACACACATATACCAATCCACACACATACCAATCCACGCATATATACCAATCCACACACATATACCAATCCACACACATACACCAATCCACACACATACACCAATCCACACACATACACCAATCCACACACATACACCAATCCACACACATACACCAATCCACACACATACCAATCCACACACACATACCAATCCACACACACATACCAATCCACACACACATACCAATCCACACACATATACCAATCCACACACATATACCAATCCACACACATATACCAATCCACACACATACACCAATCCACACACACACCAATCCACACACATACCAATCCACACATACACCAATCCACACACATACACCAATCCACACACACATACCAATCCACACACACATACCAATCCACACACATACACCAATCCACACACATACACCAATCCACACACACATACACCAATCCACACACACATACACCAATCCACACACACATACCAATCCACACACACATACCAATCCACACACACATACCAATCCACACACATACCAATCCACACACATATACCAATCCACACACATATACCAATCCACACACACATACCAATCCACACACACATACCAATCCACACACACATACCAATCCACACACACATACCAATCCACACACATACACCAATCCACACACATACACCAATCCACTCTCACTGTATGCTTTCCTACCTTTCCTCTTTTCTCCTTACAGCTCCTTTTCCTGCTCTTCGCTCCTCTTCTTCTTCAGTTCTTCTGTCTTCTTCCGAGGGCACGGGGTTCAGAGGGCACGGACAGCGGTGGGCGCGGCTTCAGTGTTGTGCGCCGGGATCTGACAACAAACCCCGGCGCACAACAGCTGTTGCCGCGCGGATCGCAAGGGAGCGATATCGGAGGTCTTTAACAGACCTCCGTCTCCCTTGAGTGATTTTAAGCCGGGTTCAAGGGAGATCCTTGAACCGGCTTAAAATCACTCAAGGGAGCCGGTGGTCTGTTAAAGACCTCCGATACCGCTCCCTTGCGAGCCTGCTCCTCCACCGCCCCGCCCCCCGCTAGGTACGCTACTGCACGTCCCGCCCCCCCCCTTTTTTTGGGGGGTGACACGCGCAGGATTTCCTGCGATTCATCCTCGGCTCCTGCACGGCCGCCGAGGATGAAAGAATCTGTGCTGGAGGAACGGGCCTCCAGCACAGATTCTTTCATCCTCGGCGGCCGTGCAGGAGCCGAGGATGAATCGCAGGAAATCCTGCGCGTGTCACCCCAAATGGCTACGCGTGTCAGCACTGACACGCGTGTCATAGGTTCGCCATCACTGTTCTACGACGACGTCCACAGACATCTGCAGCCGTTATCGATACTCCCCGGTGTTACTGACGATATTCTGGAAACAACCTGATGGAAAAAGCAGCCACAAGCCAACGTACAGAAAGCGTTTCTTATGGTCCACTCAACTGTTGCTAGTAAAAAGTAGGAGGACATGTGCAAGCGTGGATGGGGGCTTTGGGAAGAACACTAGAAGGTCACATTAGGCTGTAGGAATGTCCTTGTGGAGACAACATAAGTCTATGGAGGAGCTAGAGGGGGTTGCCGGGTAATATTCTCCCAGTGAAAGGATGCTCATGCGTACCCCTGCCACTTAAAGCTAATGGCGAGTGTCCCAAAGGGTAAGAGAAAACGAAAGGACATCTAACCGATAAGGGAAGAAAAAACGGGGAGACTGGATGAGCCGAATGTCTTACTCCACACGGGAAGCCGCGCTTACATCGCAATGAACACACTTAGCTAAAACGTGTAGATAATATTGTTAAAGGCTGCGGGCTCCGGCGCCGGCCAAAAATAGCTGGCGGACCAGGAATTAAAGCCTTTTCCAGCAAATATGTCAAAAGCAATAAAAAGTCTGTGACCCGCCGCTTAATACACAGAGTAGCGGTTTCAGTCGGGCCCCCTGCTAACAGACCACGGGGAGTCCACTGAAATTTAGGCTGCGCATGGATAGCTTTGGCTAAGGGACACAGATGGTCAGATTCTGCCAGCCAACAGCTGGCTGGATGTCTAATTATGTGTGTGAGCATGCATGTGTTAGTGAGTATGAGTAAGTGTGTAATTTGTGTGAGTGTGTCTGAATATATGTGCCAGAGTGTATGTTGGAAGAGGGGGGCAAAGATGGCACAGACAAGTTGTTTGGGGGAAATGATGGCACAGACCAGCTGTTGGGGGGCCGGGGCAATTATCGCCCCAGGCCCCTGTGGTTTCTAGTTATGCCCCCGGTCTGACTGTTCCATTTATCACACTCTCAGTGTGTTGTATGTAAGCCTCTGTAAGTCTAGTTTTAGACTATGACCTCTTACACCAACATTTCCCTTTATTTCTGTGCTTTGTTAAATGTCTAAGTATTTAATTTCTTCTATCACATTCCCTCTCTTTCTCCTCTTCCATATAGTACATATATATATATTACATAGCTAATACCAAAGTAACCCGTGTGGTATAAAACATAACCAAAGGGAGTGTCTCCCAAAATGCCTGTGGTTTCAGGAGGGATTAAGAGAAATCTAAAGAGACAGACCACAGAATAAAAGATATATTGGAAAGCTGGCTTTCAGCCACAAACAATCGTACATTGCTTAATCGGTGAAAGCTTCGCCCACAACAATACATGTAGGACCCCTGTCAAGGTTACATATGTCATTACGGCAGAGCCGGGTAACGGGCAAACAACTCCTGAAGTACAACTCCCAAAATACTCAGCCCGGCCTTAATGAGGCGGAATGAGACTCACACGTAGCAAGTCAAAATGCCATGCAACTCAATGGCAACCACTCCACAATACAGCTCACTGCATCTCTGTTTAAGGGCTATCCTGACAGATCCGCTTGTATAATCAGCGGTGAGTATCCGCGAGCTACGCGAGATACACGCTGCGGGAGACGAGCCAATGAGATTCACAGAGATAACAGACTCACAGAATACGTACAGCTCGAAACAATCGCCTGACTTATCAGCGTGATCGGAAAGCGCGTGGTGTTACCGGATTTCATACAGTAGATGGAGTCGCTTCTCTACTGACCACCTAAACAGCTCGAGAACCCACTGACCGGCCACGTGTGATCTAGAACACCGCAATTCTGTATATCTAAAGCAATGAACAACCCTGTGACAGAATGAGCTGTCATACAGGGGCCCAAGGTACTCAGAGATGGCTCCAGCCTGGCTGCCAAACAGGCAGGAACTCCATTGTTTAATTAATCCCATCAATAGGATTGCTGATTGGGGATTAAAGGTTGGGTTGTATGCATGTATCTGTTAATTTATGTTAATGAAGTTCTGTGGCTATATGAGTCTATGTTTTACTACAATAAACGGTTCATTCCTGCTGTACTCAATTCAAGGTAGTTGTGTCTACTTATTGGGTACACATAGCAGGGTTCCAAGGTGCGCATGCTGACTGGTACTGGAAGTGATTCCGGGGACAACAGGAGGATACATGTGGGTGATCTCTGGGAGTTACTACAGATCTCTTGGTGAACCCGTTACATTGGTGGCAAGCGGCGGGATTGCCTCCTAGTCTGAGGGACACGTCCTTTGCAACGGGATCTATCTCCAGGAAAGAGAATGGAAGTCAGCTATGCAGAGCTGATCAAGAGGAATTGTAAACGCCTGAAGCTCTGGAGGGATGTTCTCCACTTGGAAATTAAGTACAAGGGGAAAAGCCTCCCAACCTTTGAGGAAAGGTTTTGGCTCCAGCGGAAGTTGCGGATGCCGTTCTTGGGGAAGCAGCCCAAAGAGGAATGGGTGGCTGAGCTGGAGGTGCTGGTCCAGACAGAGCTGAGGTTGGACGATGGATATCGGGCTCTGCGGTGGTACGCAGCACAGATGTGCCTGGGGCTGGAGGATAAAGGTCCCACAGAGGGCTATGGCTTCGGCGGCCCGGGATTATTATTGGAAATTATAGAAAAGGATCCCGACTTCGGTAGTGCATCGGAGTGTCGGGAGGAAGACATCCAGGAGCGAAGGGAGGAGGATATCCAATACGTGCCTAAGCTGTGGGCTGACCTGGATTATTTGGTCACACAAGAATGGGAACTGGAACAGGCATATCAAGAGTTATTTGACCATGTGCAACAGTATGCCCCAGTGACCATGGATTTCATTGATTTTACTGCGTGGTCACCTGAGGATGTTGACCCAGAAGGGGTGGATGGGACTGAGTCACAGGGTTACTGGACAGCTAACCCAGATCCGATAGCGGAACTGTGTGATTGTACACCACAACCAGATCCAGAGACTGTGGATTTAATTGATTTTACATCTGAGGATGTTGGTCCGGGAGGGCTTGCAATTGGCTTCCCTTCCCAGCAAAAGGAAGAAGATTTTGTGGGTGTAGTAGCTGGCACTGCGGTCTCCACAAGCACCCACCCAGCAGAAGAGCTGCCATCGGGGCAGAGTGCCGCTGGCATCTGCCTGCTCCTTTCCCTGTTTCCCGAGCCTGACCACAGCAACCTTGTAGGGTCCAGTCAGGCAGCCCCAGAGACTGTGGTAGTTGATGGGGCTGCGGTTTCCACACCTGGGTCCCCGGAATGTTTGGCAGTTGGCCCAGATCCCCGCTCCCCAGCAGAAGTGCTGGCAACAGGGCAGAGTGCTGCTGTTCTCTGCCCACCCCTCCCCCTTGTTCCTGAGTCTGACCATGACGCTCCCGCAGTGCTCGCTCAGACCACCCCAGCCGAAATACTGGCATCAGGAGAGAGGCAGGACGGCCCCTCTCTACCAGCACTGGAGGTGCCCGCAAACCCTATAAAAGAGATTTCTCCAGGTCAGAGTGCAGCTGGCCTCTGCCCTCCCACATCAGACGTCCCTCCACTAGAGGATGGTACGAAACCAGCACTTGGGGACACGTATCCCATACAGGTGGATGAGACTGTGGTTGCCACCTGTGGTCCCCAGAATTGCTGGGCAGCTGGCTCGGATCCCCAACCCTTTATTGAAGGGGCCCCCGCCACCCTGTTATCTCCCCAGCGGCTGAGAAGACTCCAGAGAGAAGGTGCAGTTGGCAATTCTCTCCAGCGGCGGTTATATTTTTCGGGAGAGGCAGAGGGCAGGCGGGTGAGTACTGCTCTTTTGTTAAATTGTTTTGAGGAGTACCAATTTGTGGCTGTCAGTGATGGTCCAGATATACAGACTGACTTCAGAGTCAAACAGTGTGGGGTCTTATCAGACGTCAGTCTCCCCCAGAAAAAGGAGATATGTGATGGAGTGTGTGACGGAACCGTCCATCACTGGGGCCCCTGGAGAGGACTGAAAGCAAGCCTGCTACCCGCAGATTATGGACCCTGTCTCCCTGCCTTTTGCCAGCCCCCTGCATCTACAACTCCAGGAGCGACGGAGCTGTGCTGTCGGACTGAACTGGATGCAGACCCGGTTTGGGTCTGGCCCCAGTTCAGTCTTACTTTTAAAAGGGGAGATATGTGACAGAATGAGCTGTCATACAGGGGCCCAAGGTACTCAGAGATGGCTCCAGCCTGGCTGCCAAACAGGCAGGAACTCCATTGTTTAATTAATCCCATCAATAGGATTGCTGATTGGGGATTAAAGGTTGGGTTGTATGCATGTATCTGTTAATTTATGTTAATGAAGTTCTGTGGCTATATCAGTCTATGTTTTACTACAATAAACGGTTCATTCCTGCTGTACTCAATTCAAGGTAGTTGTGTCTACTTATTGGGTACACATAGCAGGGTTCCAAGGTGCGCATGCTGACTGGTACTGGAAGTGATTCCGGGGACAACAGGAGGATACATGTGGGTGATCTCTGGGAGTTACTACAGATCTCTTGGTGAACCCATTACAAACCCACTTACCACATGTCTCCGTCTTGAAGTGTCTTGTCGTTGGGAGCCCCGGCGTGCCCGTAATGAAGAACAGAGGAGTTGTCACCGCTGGGAAAAATAAAAAGCACAATAAATAAAACTTTTGCACTAAGAAAGAAAAAGAACACACAGTATTACAATAAAACTAGAATGATAAATGTGCACAAGGTTCCAGAGACCCAGCGTCGCCTTTACTTTGTATAAGAAATTAAGAGGCGGTTTCTGAGCAGATAGATCGACAAATTATAGAATTACCTGCTTAGTATTTCAGCTTTCATTTTGGCAAAAGGACACATTGTGAATGAGCGTCCCTAAAAAGGAACCTAAAGTCATGCGAGCGTTCCAAGAAATAAGACATTCTTCCTCTCTCGGGCTATCCTGGCTCCGCCGAATGATCGTGGTTTATAATCCCTTATCAGGAGGAAGATGCGGATGTAGCGGGTAAATCTGCCGCTGCTAAACGCTTAATTGAATAGGAGAACGTGTGACATACACCTGTCTGCCAGTGGCAGATAGGAGAAGATATCTGACAGAGGAGAATGGCATTCATGATAAGATGACAACGACGTGGTTATTACTACATTTCCATATTTATAAAACATTTGAGACGCACGTAGGCAGAACCTCCGCTGTAACACACGGCTGTGTAAGAGAACTCCCCAGAGATAGAGGCACGTGGGTGCTAAATGTATCAAACAGAGGAAACTCAGTCTCGGCTCGTCACAGAGCCAAACACTCGTTCGTTTAACATTTAGAAACCTTTAACATGAAAAACAACAAAACCAGTGATAACAGAACATCTAACTGTATAATAAAGCCGATTTGCCACCAAAAATCTTTC
This sequence comes from Spea bombifrons, assembly GCF_027358695.1. Taxonomy (NCBI): domain Eukaryota; kingdom Metazoa; phylum Chordata; class Amphibia; order Anura; family Pelobatidae; genus Spea; species Spea bombifrons. The sequence goes on along the minus strand of NC_071096.1, from coordinate 36,979,204 downwards.
TAGTATTAGAGAAGAGAGCAGTGGGGGGCAGAGCTGTATCTTGGCCTGAGCCAATGAAAATCCACCCACTCTGGTCCCCCCACCAAGGACCAGAGCCGGCCTAAACAGAAGATAGCTTGGGGGCGCCTCCTCTGGGGTGGTCCTCCCGCTGCTGGAGGAGCTGGGCTTATTGGAGAGATTGCTTATCTCCCTCCAACCGCCGGTGCTCTTGATCTCACTGCTGAACATATAGAAAAAAAGAAGATAGACAGAAAAGGAGAGTTAATGAGAAAGAGAGAAAATGAGCAGGAGGAGGAGAGAGAAAGGGAGAGATGAGATAAAGAGGAAAGAGAGAGATAATGAGAGATGGGAAGAAAGGAGAGAGATGGGGAGAGAGATAATGAAAAAAAGGTGAGAGATTGGGGAAGAAGGGGGGGGTAAAAAGGAAGGTGAGAGCTAGGCAGAGACAAACTGTGTGAGCAGAGGGATGGCATGGAAAAGCTTTGCCAGCACAGAGATTGCACGGATGAGCTGTGTGGGCACAGAGATGGTAGAGACAAGCTGTGTGGACACAAAGATGGCTCGTTTAAGCTATGTGGCACAAAGATGGCAGAGACAAGCTAGTTGGACACAGAGATGGTAGAGAAAAGCTGTGTGAGCACAGAGATGGCAGACACAAGCTATGTAGGCACAGGGATGGGAGAGACAAACTTTTTGGGCACAGAGATGACAGAGCCAAGCTGTTTGGGCACAGGGATAGCAGAGACAAGCTGTCTGGGCACAGGGATGTCAAAGACAAGCTGTGTGGACACAGAGATGGCAGTGACAAGCTGTTTGGGGGCTACAATGGCACTGTTAAGCTGGGCGCAAAGATGTCAGAGACAAGGTGTTTGGGGAGAAGGATGTCAGAGACAATGAAAAGAAACCACTGTGTGGGGGTACATTCAAGGCAGAATTAAATTGTCCAGCACATAGTTTACCTTTGCCAGAGTTGGTTTGTAATAATGCAAATTTGAACTGGTGAGCTCAAATATTCCATTAGAATTCCTTGTGAACGCCTGCTTTAAAGAATAAACGCAATGTGTTTTTAAGAATTGGGAATATCTCCAAGATCTGAGGTTCCTGCATATGGCAGGACCGTGATGGAAGGCCTAAGAAAGGCATTGGGAAATGGGTAAATCTTAATCAGCAGGGGGATGGGGTTATGCACTATGATTTGGACATTTCAGCTTTTTCTACATATAGAAGTTGCCATTGGACCTGATCCCGTGATCACACAGCATGGTACAACCGACAGAAGGCTTTTAAACTCCTAGCCTGACCTCTTTCTTATTTCCTAAACACAACAAACCAGAAACAGTCCGGGGCCCCAGAGACACGATGCAGAGACCTGCAGAACACATGGCATTTGCAGAGGTCCCTGAGGAACGCATGTTCTTCACATCTGAAAGCAGCGCTATCTGCCGGCCGGCCTGCCCTCAGACCAGCATCCTGCCACATCTTCTCCTATCCTCCGAGGCCCATCAAACTCCAGTAACGAGACGTGTACAAATCTCAAGGTTTAGCGGTCTGCTCGTTCACTTTTATTCCTGGGTGGATTCCCCTTCTTTGTTTTTAATCTTCACAGAGCAGAAATGAAACGAAGGATAGATTCATCCTGTCTGAACTGTCACATCGGTTACATGTCGGTGTCTGTAACCTTTATACAGTCAAGATAAAGGGCCTGTCACGCGTTTGAGGAATATTCTGCGCCTGGCCCTGTATAAATAACCCTGGCTAACCGAATATAACCCGACAGGCTTAATCTTCAAAATAGTTCCCTAAGCATTTTTTTACAAAATAAAAAAGCATTCAGAGAAAACCCATACACCTCCCGGACATTCACATCTACTTCAACTTCTTTTACAAGGACCTCCAACGTGAAACACTGAGCGCATCAGAAAGTTCACCTATATAAGAGAAGTTGGGTTTCAAACAGACACAAGGCATCTTAGAAAGCTTACAATTAGGTTTATCTTATATTTTGGGATTCAAGTTGTTGGCTCTTCTCAGAGCAAAGTCTCCTCGTAGGCAGAGCGAGAGAGAGGATACATTGTATTGTAGCAGACCGGACAGAGGGTCACACAGGAGACTCTACGTCTCACAGAGTTTGGGGAGCTTTTCTGTTATCTTTACTTCAAAGGAAGAAGACGCTGCGTCTCCAGAGCAAGCCCTACCAGAACATACTGAAGTCTCGAGAACTTAGTCCATCTTTGAGGGGTTTTATTAAATTTCTGTGAAAGTAGGTATTGTATTTAAAAGCCTGAGGTTCTGTCACTGCCAATGGCCGGTGGTCCAGATACAACGCAGTTAAGATCACACATCTAAGCCATAAAAATTGGCGATTCTGTCACACTATACGGTCATATATTGTTTACTTTATTATAGCCATTCAAAATAAGACTCACTAAACTTGGGGTACTTTGAAGTAGTGGCAGGCTGAGCAATATAAGGCCAAACAGTGTGACGGAATCCTCAATATTTTTTTGGTATTTACTGGGTATCCGCAGAGTTCTTTCTTTGTTTTGTGTATTTATAGGTCGTTATTAGCAGCAGCCTGGAATGCTCCCCTTTATATATATTTTTTGTTTTCAACTGATGGAATGACTTGTTAAAAAGCTATATATTCCAGAGTAATATAAGAGTTTACTTGTTTGTGTACCTAGGAAGGAATGGGTGCCCGTGTGCAATATTTGCCGTTCCTTTTCATTAAGCTGTCACTCACTATTCAGAGTGTGTTACTGCTTTATAAATAAAATATGCTAATAACCGATACGATGCCTCCGGCCAGAAAAAAAAGAAGCAGATTTTTGTCTTAAAGGAAAACACCTTCCGATGACTGATGTCCCCTCCAATTCACATCCAGTCTTTGTTCTTTAACCTCATCGAGCAAACACTAATTCACTGTAAATGTCACAAACATCAATCTCTGGTCTGGCTATGCAGCGCCAGCCTCCATGCATTGATCTAAGTAAAGAGCCTCAAACCTCACAGCGGCACATGCGCAAATGTGTGCTTTCACACCGGCTTCATACCAGGGACGCTCTACACAGTACAGACTCGCCGAGCACTGGCATGTTTTATTAAAGAGGTAATAAGACAGCGTAGTGCTATGGGTAACAGCTGGCCTACGACTTGTCACATACACATCCCTTGCTTAAATCATATTATATAAAGAGCTAAATGTCACATCTATAACAAAAAAAAGAGGGTAAAACGGCTATATCCTCCCCTACTACTGGTTCGAAGTGACTGGGTGCAGTACCTGTTACCGCCTGCACATTTATGGTGGCGCTCTAACCATTTTTTAAAGAGTCTTTAGTCGAGGTTGATATCTTTGTTTGGACCAAACAATAAACGACACGCAGAAAACATGTTAAATATACGTTGACACTGACATAAGACCTTAAACATATTCTGCTGCTCATTTATTAAGTGAATGTTGAACCCCTGACACACACAGCGCTACGGAATTTGATGGCGCTATATAAAACAATAAAGAATAATAATAATATTGTGAGATAGCCATGGGCTGGCAGACCCTGTGACCCTGCTGTGAGTTCAGAGAGGTCGATTATATATTTTTGTTTATTCCTTTAAACATAAGGGTTTATTTGTGGATCAGTACATACCTGCCGCAGATGCATGTGTAGGACGTGTGCCTCATTCCTCCACGTGAGTAGCAATAGTGCAGAAAAACACTGCGGGGGGGGGGAACAAACATATGGTTAATATTTTACAGAAAAGGCATTAAAACAGTATGGGCCATTTCTAATATGGAACAATTCTAAAAAGTATTTCATGGATTCCATTGCTCTATATACGAAGAACTTTAACCCTCCGAACCCCCTTTAAAATGCAGCCAAGCATTCATCCCTTCATAAAATATAAAAATACTTCCCAGAGCAACACGTTATTAGTTTGGGCAACGTTTGAGATTTTACAAACAAAACAAACAAACCACTAAAGTTACTAAAATGAATTTAGCTACAATTAGTTAGCAAAACACCAGATGAACATTAATCATTAAAAAAACAGTGCTTCTAAATACTTATTTTCCAAGAGAAGTTATCCCAAAAAGCTCGGTGATAATTCCTACAATCATAAGGGTGTCCTTGGGGTAAAAAAAAAAACCCAAAACAAATAACTTTTTCTTTGTTTTTTTCCTAAGGGATGCACCGTTTAGCATTTATTAATAAAGACTCTGTCAAAACTTTAGGTAAGCGATTGCAAATAAGCGTGCAGCCTAATTAGCGCGAGGTTATGGAGTGTTCTTCCGAGGCAGCGCCTATCTTTGCACCTTAATTTCCTCGGCTAAAGCTTCTTAAATAAATAGCATTAACAGCCGTAACAATATTTTCGTTGTTTTGGCTTCTAATCAAAGGAGTCCACGTTTCGTGCATGACTTCCCAGGGGAGAACGCGCTCTTTTCTCCTCTTAATGCGAAGCAAAAGATGTTGTTTTTTGGCTCCAGAACACTGAGATCCGCAGCATTTACCCAGCGGTTAATAAATAGAATAAATTACTTATAAAGGATATTATTCCCAAACTCAATAGGCCGTAGAAATTAGATTTAAAGACATTTCCCAAATATTGGTTTAAACCTCGGAATACAGTATGCAATATGTGCGTATTCTAGATTATTCCCGTAAACCTATCACTTTCCTATATAGCATTATTTTGGTTTTAAAGCAGCAACCGCTGAGGATAGCGAAGATTCTGTTTCAAGAGGCAATACAGTTTGGATTGACCCCGTTCTTAAAATCAGAATTCTCTCTTAATGTCAAATAAACGAACCGTATCAAGTAAATTAAACTCAAACATTGGAGGTAAGTCAACAACAAAAATAACTAACTTTGTCAACAAAAGAAGGTGAAGTATCAGCAAAAACTGAAATGTGAAAAGGTAAAAGCCTCGTTAAATCCCATAATTCTTTACAGCGGTGAATTCTCAGGTATGGCTGATATTTTGGAAATGTCAACTAATTCAAGTCCAAGTGACGAGGGACATCATGGAAATATCCTTCATTTATAAATTAAGCTGTTGACAAATCCACAAAATGCCGCAGGAAAAACATCAGCGTTTGAGTCGTGGGATTTCATGCCCCGGGATTGAGGAGGAATTGGACAGTCAGACCCCGAGTGCCTGAGAAGACCCCACGGATAAAGGTGAGAAGCACCCGGTGAATTCAGCGATTGTACGAGGATCGCGGTAATGTCCATACTTGCTAAAAGTGATGTATCCAGGAATAAACTAGCGACATAGTAACAAAACATGGATCGAGGCGCCTCTCTCTCCAACAAAAACCCACCACCGAGGATAACGCCTAGGGACTCTGCCACAACTGGGGCTTACCAAGGGCCACAGCAAGCAGGCAAGATACGTACAGGCTACTACACTGCCCAAAGTAAGGGAATGAAACGTGTAAGTGCACCTTGGCTGGGAAATGTTGGCAAATGAAGTTCATCAGGAAACACTGACATGGGTGACAAAGCAGACAGTACATGGAACGTAAATCAGAAGACAAAAAGATGGAGGACACTATACAGAGAGGGAATGAGAATGTGAGAGAGAGAGAGAGAGAGAGAGAGAGAGATAGAGTGAGAGAACAAGAGAGAGAAAGCGAGGAAACGAGAGAGAGAGAAAGCGAGGGAACAAGAGAGAGAGAGAGAACAAGAGAGAGAAAGCGAGAGAACAAAAGAAAGAGAACAAGAGAGAGAGAAAGCGAGAGAACGCGCAGTTCCTTTTTCTTCTGATACTTTGTAATGTTGCTTGTGTGTAACAATTCTTTTTCCAGATATCATAAATAATTATTCTATGACTATTCACAGCTGGAGAAAACAGCATCCTTAGCAGGTCCATCGCTGTCTGATACATGGTCAAGGTGACGACCCCCAGCAAACCTATTTTGCCCATTTTATACAAAATGATTACAGCTATAGATATTAAATACCCCAGCGTGGGGAAACACAAAATGAGCCATGGGGGCAATGATAGCCACTTCTCTACAATGTTTCTCAGATGTATAAAAGGAAAACCTCTCATAGCATCACAACTAAAGAAAACATATTCATTTCCCTGTGCAATTCGTGTTTCGTGCGGGACGCAGATGTACTTTGTCTATTTGAAGAGGTAAGAAGGCATGCGCCATAATGAGATTATTCCACCCTAAGAGCAGCTGTCACTTAACTCCGGATACCCCTCTATCCAAACTGTCCCGCTAATCACATTAGGGACTCATCAACGCCATCTCCGCTCAATGCCGGGGACTCCCAAGCCTGTCGTTAAAGGCCTCGAGCCGCGTCTTCAGGGCGCCATGGGATGATGAGTATTCTTGCAGCGCAAGCGGCAACAGAGAAATGTATTTCTTTATCGGCTAGCCCAAAAATAAAGATTTGATTGGCAGCTCTGAAGTTCAGGGAGGACAGACAAGGGATAGAAACCTCGCACTGGAAAAAATTATTCAAATCAAGCTTGAAAATAGAAAGCATGAAAAATAGAATCCGAAAGGCAGATAAACGGCATAAAAGCCGGGAATTAGCAAAGCCGTGCTAGAAGAAGAAGAAGAATTAGGACAATCTAATTCATCGCTGACACTGTATCTTCAAACGCATGACACCAAGTAGATTGACCTGGAACAATTTATAGCTGATGATATCATAGCCGCCCTGCAGTTTCCAGAATCGCGGCCATAAACTTTCATTAGTTGTGGCAGAACCAATAAAAAGGTCAAGATTCCGTACCGCACAGACGGGGGATTTATGTTCTAGAACATGGAACGGGAAGTGAAGTAATTCAGTGGTTAGTCTGTAGCGCCCATCACTCCCAAGGACTTCGAGGCAAGAGACAGGTGGATCTAGACAGCGACGGGACTGTATCTTCAGGTGAACATGATTAATAATAATAATATTATTATTAATAGTAATAATACAGGGATTTGAGACTTATTAATATTAATAATAATAATATCAATAATAATAATAATACAGGGATTTGAGACTTATTAATATTAGTAATAATAATATCAATAATAATAATAATATTATTAATAATAATAATAATAATACAGGGATTTGAGACTTATTAATATTAGTAATAATATCAATAATAATATTAATAATAATAATAATAATAATAATAATACAGGGATTGGAGAATTAATACGTCATGATCGCTCATATGTTTCCGTTACTTTTCTGGTGCGGAGGGGAAAGGAGCATTCTAATTGGCTATAACCGAGGTTTCCAATATTAATAAATAAGTAGAACCTTTGCCATTGTTTCAGCAACGACTACAGCTTCAACGAATCACTTTACAGAACCACAAGACATATCTGACAATCATTTTTGGGGTAGGATAAGGGTGCGCACGTTCAAGCATTGTAAATCATCCCCTCTCTGAGACTTTCTTGTCTTTTGTGGATTGATATAAAGCAGTCTTAAGATCGGATCGGTTTAGGACCCCGGATAATGAGTTTTCTTTGTTATTCTTTAAAAAAGCCACAGGAAAGGACCAGAAATCACCAGAAATGTATTCAAGCAATATCATTACCCTGAGACTCATTCATCATTCGCGGCCTAAGTTAATTATAGCACTAGGTGTTATAATTCTGCATCATCTCCTACCTTCTAACGCCGGATACCCGACACCGTAAACAAAGCGCATGAATGATGCCGTCTTTCATTACAAAGAACGCCTTTCGCGGATTGGACTCCGACTTGTTTCGTGTCACTTAGACGGTAATTCTTAACCAAAACAAAAGAAAAATGGGGAAAGTGGAGATTTATGCCGCTATTAGCGCCAGTCTCCATATGATATTTTTCACGCCGCCGCTGACATTTTAATACGAGCGTGTTCTGTTACATTATTTGCTCTGTCTAAAAATACACCGTGAATACATTTGCCTGAAAAATAATGTTTTTAAATTAACATTAACCAAGAAGAAATGTCAGCGGTTGTAACTTAATGCCACGGGTAGACTTTATAGGAACAGTGTGGCGTCCGTGGCTCTGCGTGGCGGGCCGGCGGAGGATATCATTATTAACTTTAGCCGAATTTGCAGCACAGCTGTGTGCCGCCAGAGAGAAATTTAAATGTTTAACCTCCTTCCCGGCTCCTCTTTTTTGATTGATTCGGGCCGGGGCAAGTGTGTAAGCCAGTTCTTTTAACAGAACAGCTCCCATAACTCTCAGGCAGCTGTAGGCACGCGCAGAATGGAAGGATGCTGTTGGCCAACTTCCTACGAGCGAAGAAAGGTTTTCGGAGGTATTTGTGCTGAAGGTCATAGCTTTGAGCTTCTCCTTGCAGGATAGGAGAGAGCACCTCAAGGGTATGACATCATCATTATCTGGGGGGAAAGCTAGCAGTCCGAAGCGTGAATAGGAGCAATCGAAGGAGCCATCAGAAAAAATACTCGGAAAGCCAGAAACCCGCGTTCTTCTGAGATACGTTTGTAACATTGTAACAAGCCGACTGCTCTCTAGGACAGCAGGCACCTTTAATTCTCTAGAGCCTTAAAGCGATGAGAAAAGTCCCGCGTATTATATTTATGTTGGGCTCCGAGGCTTGGCGTCCGCTGCATGGAATCGCGCCGCTTCTCCCGCATTTCTTCACTAAAACGTCACATAGTCTAAATAAAGAAAGAGGTTGTCTGGGTAACGCCATAAAACACACGAGATGTACAGTGTCACCGGGAACAATATTGCCCGGAGGTGAACACGACCGGCGTAATCGATAAAATACATTACGGTTTCTTAATGAAAACCATTCTTATTAAAGGGATCGCGCCGCTCGCCGTTAACGGAAGGTCTATTAGCCTTTAATTTGTTCCCGAGTGCTCTTGGCAAGCGCCCTTTAAATAATAATATGATGTATTGTGTAATATATATATATATATATACGTTACTGTTAATAAGGGAGCGCCTAAACTAACCCTACTGTTTGGAGTGCGATTAGGAGTATCATGAAGTCAGCAGGAAACGAATCCATCTTTTCACGGTATCTAATGTTATCGATACGATGTTACCGCTTAGAAAGAACGTTTTGGGAGCGTTTTTAAGGTCTGCTGCTGTTCTGTGTCACTTTCTTTCGCCGCGGAGGATTTAGTAAATAATCCTTTTAGAGGGGAGAAGGCATCCATCGTGCGGATGTTTACTCTCTCCCCTCAACAAGTCACTCCGCGGACGCCCTCCTGCCCAGAAACGGTGGTGGCCGGCGATATAATTAATGCGTTTGTCTTCTGCCGCAATGAATAAGTCAAGCCATTGTTTGTTGTCAAATCTAAGACAGGGAGTTTTAATAAGTCCAAGGCAGAGACGCGGCTCTCTAAAAAACGAAACGTATACGGAGAATACCTCCGGCTCCTACACATCATCTTCTACCTGAGCCTTCAGGAATAATTCAAATCCCCAGAAATATCCGGCTTTAGAAGAATTTCATCAAAGCTTCCAGAAGTCATAAAGTGCCCGGATAACCATCCCGCTGTTACACCGCGGCTGCTGGCCGACAGCTTTCTGATTTACGGAGTCCATGAATAATCCTGGGAAATTCACCCAGGACGACCGGCAGAGCGGGGGGCATCCGGGCGCTTCTAAAGCTCCAGTGTAGCTGTACGAGTGCCCCAAATGCCCAGTCTCTCACCGCGAGTAGAATCAATTCTTTTATGACAAATATCTTAAAAAATAATGTAAAAAAATTAAAAAATTAAGTATTTTTTTTAATTAAATTGGCTAATTTAAATATATTTACTTTATTTTTTTTAAGTCATCAAGTAGAGCAAAAGGGTCTTCTGATAGATTACACATTTATTTTGTTTAACATCAAAATATTAGAACACAGATGTGTTTATTTTCTAGGAATTTGGCAACAAAAATATTAGGTTGATGAGAATTATATTTATATTTTATATTTTAATAACTGTGTATATATATATATATATATATATACACATACACAGTGATTAAAATATAATTGAAACAAGAGTTTATTCTGATTATTGCCATTACACAATGGAGATTTAATTGGTAACAATCCATTACAGTTTCTCTTCCTGAAGTTCTAAAAGCCGTTATCTCACAGCTTTTTTTTTTTTAATTAAAGATGGATTAGCTAATAAAGTGTTCTACTAATCAATCTGCCACCGCGTGGCAAAGATCTCATTAATAACCCCTGATAGAAAGGTCTGAGCTGCAGACGTGAAATATTAAACAGTAATATGCCTCCTTCTTACTTATTTAAAACGATATTAGAATTTCATCAGGAACGGGGGGGTGAAAAATAAACAAGTTTACAAAAATAAAAAAATATATATAACAAAAAATCCCCAACTCAGAACAAACAATACCAAGGACACAGAGGAGGGTGAAATAACGAGGACGACTAGGGGTTAAAAAAGAAAAAAACACACAGAGTAGGACCACCAACATGCCACGGACCCACTGAACTACTAAAAAGTCAAATTACTTACATTTTACCATTTAAACCCATTTTTACATGTCATTTCTAGGTTTTCAAATAAAAAACAATTCTATAACTATGGAGTATAAACGGAAGAGCGATTTATCTTCTGAGTTTTACCATCTATGGAAAGCGTTTTTATCATAAATATGATATAATGCGGAATTCCTGCAAATAGCGCGATGATCTATTCTCACGGCCACAAACCGCGGCATTTACATTTCTCTCCACGCGCCGCGCGATTATTACAGAGAGAATTGATAAACCCGATAGCAGACGAATGTCTCCGGGCGCTACACCGGTCGTATATCTTAAACACGTTAAATAAAATGCGTAGGGACCCAGAAACACACTTATTTACTAAACCGAGAAATCTTACCAAACACATGCAACATTTGTTGTTGTTGTATACATGACATAAAGCGATGCTACATCTCTGTAACGAGCCGCTTAATGAAAAACACACGTTCATTAAAATCCACCACAAACAGCATTACACTATACGGACAAAACCTCTTAGTTACTGAAATCAGGGCTTGGACCTCTTACTTCCAGCGAAGGGAAATTTTAATGCTTCAGAATGCCAACGCATTTTGAACAATTCTCCGCTTCCAACTTTGTGGGGACTGTTAGGTGAAGACCCTTCTCTATTCCAGCGTGACTGCGCCCCAGCGCACAAAGCAAGGTCCATAAAGACATGGTTGGAGTTTGGGGTGGAAGAACTTGACCGGCCGCACAGACCCCTGACCTCAACCCCCATCGAACATCTTTGGGATGAACCGGAACGGAGATTGTGAGCCGGGCGCCTCATCCAACATCAGTGCCTGACCTCACGAACGCTCTACTGGATGACGTGCAAATATACACTCACTGGCCACTTTATCACCTGGCTAGTACCGGGTCGGACCCCCATTTGTCTTCACTTTTGGGATAAATTGGAACAGAGATTCTGAGCCGGGCGTCTCGTCCAACATCAGTGCCTGACCTCACAAATGCTCTACTGGATAAATGGGCGAAAAATCCCACAGAATCACCCCAAAATCTTGTGGAACTCCTTCCCAGAAGAGTGGAAGCCGTTATAGCCGCAAAGGGGGACCAACTTCATGTTAATGTCTGTGTGTTTAAAATGTGATGTCATCAAAGTCCCTGTTGGTGTAACGGTCAGCCGTCCCAATACTTTTGTCCACATAGTGTATGTCCATATGTGTATAGATATTATATAGACCCCCCTCTTATTATTTGTCCTGCTTCACACCCCACTATATCGGGGTAACGTACATCTCAGTAACAGATGCAGATACAGCCGGGAATCTTGTGAAAATATACACAGAAACGTAAAAGTTATCCAGCAGCAGCAGCTGTAAAATTACCACTTTCTTTTAGAAGACACAATGCCGCCTGGGGACGTATCCATCCAAACCGGAACGGAGGAACACGCAGCCGTGTTAAACTTTCCCCTAAACTGAGATTAAAAGTTTGCCTGGAAGACAGAAGCAAGCTAGGTTATGCCGGGAGAAGGGCTGTCTGGCTAAATAATGTTTTAATCTCATCCAGTCTTATTTTTTTTTTTTTTGCTATGAAGGTCGGTGACCAAGGGAAACATTATCTGCACAAAACCCGTAATCACAAAACGTCTTTGGTTCCTAACTGATTATCTCTGGAAATAATTTGTGGCGGCGGATACACAACCCACGTGGCGCGGCAGCAGATAAAGTGCTCAATACTTCTTCAAAATGTTCAGAGCTATGAAACAAATAGCGAGCAGAAATTTGTCCCCTGAGGTTGTTCAATATATCAGCTCCAAAAGAGGAAAAACAATGCGCTGAACACATCTTAAATAAGAAACCCGTTTTCAATCTGAAAACCGTTTCCCCCGGAATCTTTACTACGGCGATTACTGGATCAAAAGGTCCTTTTTTTTTTTTGTTCTTTTTTGAAATTTACTGTTTTGGAGCCCTTAGAATTTCACGGGATAAAAAAAAAAAACAACAAAAAACAAACAGGCGGAATCTTCAAAAACAAATATAAAAGCCGCTGAATAGATTTATATATATTTTTTTATATACATAAATACATATTTTTAGGCAGACTAAAGAACCACAAAACATATTAGACCGAGAGGAAAGAAAAAAGTGCGAGTTTGGAAAGAAACACCTTAAATTGTACAATAATTCCAAAAAAAAAAAATATTAAACCCAAGGAGTCGTCCCATTTATTTTACTGGTATTTTTCCGACAGGTTTCAAAAAAAGGATACAAAAAAAGAGAAAAGAGGGAACCTTACAGAAAATGGCGTCTAAATGGGTTATCGCTGGCTGTCGTTGCGCTCTCACCCTTGTTAGCAGACGTCTCATTTCTTCCATAACCCCGAACCAACGCCGGGCGCTCCGAGCGAGAGTCTACGTAAGGTCAATAAAAGTTAAGCGGCCATTGCAGCGTTATCAGCGCGAGGACACGGAGCTCCCTAATGAGATTACAATCTCTGCAGCAATTTAATATATTAAACAAACATCGCTGGCGTGGTAACACTTAGAAACTCAACGGACCATTAGCAGCAGTGTGTTAAATTAGGGAAAATCAGAGTGATTGATGCCTTTGTAAAGAAACTCAGACAAGAATGAATATTTATAATTATTGGGAAACGTTACACGTGGGGTAACTCGAGACCGGGGAGTTATTGCATTAGCGGAACGGCTCCGGAAAGGAGCGGGGGAATCGAATCTCGATCAGGCTCGGTACCGACTGCTAGAAGCTACAGCCAAGGGATATTACGACGAGAAAACAATCCTGTATTATTAGGTCACGTAAAGGGCCTACATATAATCACTTCTCTCAGCGCAGCAGGCGTACGTTGGTAGAAGTGTGAGGACGAAGGAGGAGTCGCGTGAACGTGCAATCGCAACACGACTAGTGTCTGCACGCGCACGATAAAACAATAGTGTCTGGAAACGAGCACTCAGGCAAAAGACGCACCAAGACGTAAAAGTCACGTTGTTTGGGTAAGAATCTTTGGAATTTGCTTCTTGTAACATGTGGGTAACTTCTACCAGGTGCTACAACGTTTGCCAATTCTCCATTCCTGGTCGTCCATGACCTGTCCTTTTAGATCTCACACAAGACTTGACTTTGAAATAGACTCGTGCTCTGAACTTTCATCCGAAATTCGTGGGGCCATATTTACTCACACTCTCACTCACTCTCTACCGCTCTCTACTTTCACTGCCAACCACTTCTGCTTCTGAATCTTTCTGCGCACCTTCTTTCTTCTATCTTCTCCCATCACTTCAATCCCTAACCCGGTATCTTCTTTCTTCGGCCAAAATGGCAGTGCTTCGGCGAGGTCCTGTCCAATTATCCGATCGTGGGAAGAGGATGTCACCGAAAGTACCAAGCGAGGGAAATCTGGGAATTTCGTTTCCAAATTAAAAATGCCACAGATTTTTTGACCTAACTGAATGGGCAGGGAATAGAATTCGTTGCCCGAAAATGAACGGGCCAAAAACAAACCGAAAGATGCGTCTGAATCGTTTTTGGCCCATTTGCACATGTCTGCTTCCAAACTTACTTCGAGTCCTGGTGGGGGTCTATCGAGTAAGACTGATCTGGCCTTCATTTCCAAAATCCGACAATCATCTTGGAGCCATTCTTGCAGTAGAAAGTTTTCAGGATCTCCTCAAGTAAGCGTGGACAGTCCATTGGAAAAGCCAAGTGGAGACTCTTATGAGATTTAACCATCTTTGTATTTATTATAAGCAGTAGCTCAATACTTTGTAGCAAATATATACTTTTACCATTTGTTTTCTAAATGGATGGTATTGAACGTTCATTTTTATCCTGCTGTTTTTTGTAAGCTTTGTGCTTTCATGAACTGTGTTTTGTATCTAAAAAATAGATTGGAGGCCCTAATGACTTACATACCCCCTTACGTGCTTTAATAGGGGTATTAACTTTCATAAAGGAATGCACCTGAAGAAATATTATTCTGGTAAAAGCCCGGAGAGACTAACGCCAGCAGAATATATAAAATTGAAACAAACAGCAGGAGCTGCTCTATGAACACTTCGTTGCAGTTTTTTAATAACTTAGAATTTTTTTTTTTTTACAGAAGACATTAAGTACATTTTAAGTACATTTTTCTGCGCTTGTGTTGAAGAAAGGGGGCATAGATTAGATGTGATCATCACCCCGACCCTAAGGGTTAAATTTGCCAATGTGAGTTTTTTTTTTTTTTAAGAAAAAGCCTGATTAGGAAGAGGTTCTGAAGACCAGGCTCCGCGTCAACAAAAATAACAAAGATGAAGACTCATGTAAGGCTCAGCCTAAGTCATATTTAAGGTGGTCTCCAGGTCTTCCAGTGGTCTCAAAAGCTTTCCCCTAATATAATTTAGCCAAAAATTAACTCTATAATAACTTATAACTATGATACATTGTATAGCGTATGCTTTTCTGTTGATGTCTTTTAATTTTGTTCAAAATACATCGTGTTGGAAATTCTAGAACATTAAAAGAAAAGATGAAAGCCGAAGAACTCCTCTCGTGTAGAACTTTTACCGCATCTTGTGTCCAGTCAGAGAAGTTGAGCTGTGATCGTACGATACTTCCTACCTCGTCTACGTGGTTTTTCCCCCCTCCTGTCTTCAAAGCGTTACGGATTGATTGCCTCTCCCAGCCGTAAATCAGAAAAATCCTATACTTTTTTTATCTTGTTAGAATTTCTTGGGCTCATACTGAGAAGCCATTAGTCTGTCTTTTTGATCTTAAAGCCACCGGCAATGTCTCCCGGCACCATTAACTACCGTGCCACATGGTTCTCATTTCGTATCAGTCCCTCTGTCGTGCGATGGATTCCCTCCATCTATTTTATTTTTAAAATACATACATATATATAAAAATGGTGCCGTCAAGCAGATGATTTATAGAGTCCGGCAATCGCCCAATGCGAAGAAATTGAATGCGGAGTCGGGAACTAGTGAGTAAGGTTTGTTACGTTGTCGTGCTCTGTGTAAGACAAATGTAGATGACGTCCAGGCACGCACACTCGCTTCCTTTAGTCTTAAACAATTCTCCCTTGACATAGACATTTGCTTTACAAATTCCATGCATGGAAGTGCATCCCGTTAATGACAATTGACACTTTCTTCTCCCAATGGTGTTGAAATGTTGCCTCGCGGAAGAATGCAGCATCTGTCACACAATGGGTAAGCAAGTTAGCAAGCGGCCTCGGTGCAGGGATAGTGTTGTCTGTCCCTGCACCGAGGCAGACAGACAGAAGAGCAGGACTGGGACTGGCAAGTCCGATGCTGAAATAGAAGCCCACTGGCAGGGCACACGGCTGGAAGCTCTCAGACAGGGCACACAGCTGGACACACAGCCGGAAGCCCTCAGGCAGGGCACATGACCGGACACACGGCTGGAAGCTCTCAGGCTGGGCACGCGGCTGGGCACGCGGCTGGAAGGCCTCAGGCAAGGCAGACGTAGTCAAGCAGGCCAGGTCAGAACAGAAGGGCAGTATCAAATCCGAATCAGAACACAGGAGGAGAGTCAGAAGCAAGCCAGGTCACAACGGGTAATCCAAAACAGAATGCTGCTAGCAAGAGAACCAGGACCAAGGCCAAACAATGCAAAGGTCCAGTTTGCAGGAAGCTAGAGGCCTTTATACCGCAGGGTTGAAGGTAACGAGGGCAGGTGGCAACAATAGGAGGCGAGCAGAAACAGAGGCAGGGCGGCCACTAGAGGCTGAACTAACAGCCCAAAAACCTGAATGCACAATACAGGTGCCAGGAAACCAGGGCAGGGTGCCACAGCGACCACTTAAAAATAAATGAGTTCAGAAGAGGCTCTTCCAATGCAAGTCAATGGAGCCCAGCTGACTAATCACAATGTGATTGGTAAAATATATCTAAAGGTGGTTAAAAAATTACATAAATGTAAAAATAATTATCCAGTGATGCCACCACCAGGCAAACCATAAAGTTCCATTACATTGTAAAATGAAGTCCAACAATATTAAAAATATTATTTTTAAAAGTTTTAAAGTCCTAAAATCAGTGCTAGAGTTAAAATACTAGCATTTGAAATATCCATGGGGTGTCCTGTGTTCAAAAACGTATAGTTTGACGGGGGTCAATTGAATTTGCTGGGTTCAAAGATGTCCCAAATAGGACATGAAAGCAGGAAGACCACATGTCAAAATTCCAATTTAAAAAACTGAATTGCTTATGTCCCGAAATGTGGCCTTTTAGCCCCTTAAACATTTATCCATTGATGAATACTTCAAAAATACGATACTTTTGTAAAACAAGATAAGCATATGTAACAATATATATATATATACATATATATATATATATATATATATATATGTATGTATGTATGTATGTATGTATTGTACATATGTATTAGAAGCAGGCGTCTTAACTACTTACCACAGGATTCGCATGATTATTTCTCCCCTTTAGTGGAAGCTGGCACACTTTGGAGGAGGAGTAAAAGAAGGCTCATTCTAAACAGTTAATTTGTTGCACAGGTTAAGAACTTCCTTCAAAGATCCGTCACAAGAATTTGACCTTATTTAAGGAAGCAAGGTATGGTCGGGCATTGTCCTGAGGATAACCACCTCCGCCTGTAACACCAGACAATGCACGTCTGCAGCATTCATACCACATATTTAGAATGACTGTCAGTGGGGTATTCCCGTGGGCTGTGGGTAATCGGATGCAGCTTATTCACTCTTCATTACGGTCCCCGCAGATCTTTAGGGGTTATAGATTCAGGCAAGCTCGATTTAAGAGTAAGAGGGGTTAAACTCTTACTTTGACATGTGATATTTAGTGTGGGGGATGGGCTGTGGATCTCTCCATGCAGAATAATTGCTCCCACAGGGACCAATACACGGGGCCCGGAGTTTTGCACTTGACTACGGCAAAGTCTTGAATGTGATTTTCCAGGAACGTGGACGTAACCCCGCGGCCTGGAACCATTGTTTGTCTTAGCTGCGGGAGCCGAGCAAACGCATCGCTTCTACATCCTAATTATTCAACAGATGTTGTCTGCTCCGGAAGGGGCATTTTGTTATTCAAAGACCATTTATTTTGGCAGAAGTAAATATTTTTTCCCTCGGTTTCAGTGCTGGATTCCAATTTCAGTTGCCTGCCCCTAATATTAAATTATTATAAAAACAGCTCCCACCCCCCCCAGGAAAAAAAAGAGAGATAAGTAAATAATAGTAAAACGCACAAGCCGCTGGTGACACAGCTTAGAAAGGATGGGGATATGCTCTTTCATACATGTGCGTGTACCCTATATAGGAATAATATATGTATAAACATACTAGTTTAAACAAATGATATTCTCACTCTTTGTGCCCCTAATTAAACTGGAGGAGGGAAATCAAACTTTACCAACGCAGGCCATCTTGTTTTACTTTAGATCCCTGCTTGTATTACTAAAATACCTTATGTCTGTAAATGTTTCGTTTAGGAAACAATGTATCAAACAGCTGTATGTAAGAAAAATAAGACAATGTACGGTTAAAGCCTATGATCTAGCAGGTAAGAGCCTGGAATAGATTCAAGTTTTTATTTCTTATCTTAGATACAAAATAGGCAAAAAAAATGCTTATTTTCTGTAAATGTTTGAGCCACAAAATAACCCTCCGAGAAAAAGATATCAACATCACAGAGGAGCCAAAACGAGGTGGCTGATGGATTACTCTTACGAGGACATCAGGAACGAAACATGGGGATTCCTTATAACAAAAAAACACCAATGACTAAATATCCCTACCAGGCGGCCAAAATGCAAAAACACAAATGGATTTTTTTTTATATCACTTTCTCATCAATTGCTTCCCCTTTTACAGTTCTTGGTAAGTTTCTGTACTGCCCGTGACTCAAGGACTTTGTGAAGTGGGCCATTGTTACACGCCATGCTTTCTGCTGCTCTTCCATCTGTCTGTCTCACGCGGCAAACCTGTTCTACCAAAGAGCACAAAGGGAACAAAGTAACGGAGATCAATTATCTCAAAATAATACGGCACGGTCTTTAATTGTGACGAGGGAGGGGGAAAAAAAGTCTACATCAAAGGCATAATTACCTTTACGTGAAACGCGTCGGGCCGGCAGCCTTCTAACACAAGCGAAAAGGAATCTCATTGAGTTAGTTTAACAGTTTATTATTTATTATTATTTATCATAAACCTCTTTGCTCTTTTCGGAGTTCAGGTTCAAGTCCATGAATAGCAGACCCACGAGAGTATGAGTGGAGCCTTACTACGGTCTATACGTAAATGCAAGGATAACGCATGGAAATCAGAGACCTGTCATTGACCCATGGATAGGAGCCAATGTCTTTGCTACCCTAAAGACGTTGGTCTCGTCTTAGATTCAGGAGCCGTATGCCTATCCCATGCATGTTTAATCCCCTCACCAGGGGCGGGCTGGGCCGGGGGGCAGGGGGGCAATTGCCTCCCAGGCCGCCCTAAATCCGGGCCGGTGGGCCGGACGGACGAGCATTCAATGCGGCTGCGGCCGCAAAGTTAAAAACCAAGCGGCCGCGAGCAGGATTGAATGCGGCCGTCATGCGTACCTGGCGGGGGGGGGGGGGCGGTCCGCCCCCCCCCCGGCTGCCGCTCATCTGAAGGGTGCCACCATGCCGGCACGCCTTCTGAAATGATGCGCGCGGCTGTGCGCCGGGACTTGATGTCAAATCCCGGCGCACAACACTGAAGACGGTGGGCGTGGCTTCAGTGTTGTGCGCCGGGATTTGACATCAAGTCCCGGCGCACAGCCGCGCGCATCATTTCAGAAGGCGTGCCGGCATGGTACCGGAAGGACAGGAAGAAGAAGAAGAAGAAGTAGAAGAAGAAGAAGAGGAGGAGGAGGAGGAAAAGTGAGAGTGAAAGAAGAAAAGGTAGGAGAGAGTGGATTAGTAAGTGTGTGAGAGTGATGGGTGTTATGCTGAATGTAAGTGTGTGAGAGTGATGGGTGTTATGCTGAATGTAAGTGTGTGAGAGTGATGGGTGTTATGTTGAATGTAAGTGTGTGAGAGTGATGGGTGTAATGCTGAATGTAAGTGTGTGAGAGTGATGGGTGTTATGCTGAATGTAAGTGTGTGAGAGTGATGGGTGTTATGCTGAATGTAAGTGTGTGAGAGTGATGGGTGTTATGCTGAATGTTTGTGAATGAGGGTTTCAGATAGCATGGATGTGTAAGTGTTGGGGGATAGCTTGGCATAGGGAGTCCGTAATCACATTCCTTTCATGCCCAGATTCCAGCATGTAGTGGCTGCCTAGGCATGATAGGAGTGTGATTGCTGTTATAAATTATTTTTTGGTCCAACTTCGGTGTGTTAACACTTTTATTGGACAGAATAATTCAATGACAGTATTAATATATATATATATATATATAATTGCAAACAGCAATCACACTCCTATCATGCTAAGTCAACCAGCACATGCTAGAACCTGGGCATGATAGGATTGTGATTGTTGTTATATATATGTGTGTATATATATATATATATATATATATGTTAATATTGTTGTTGATTTTTTTGTCTAATTTTGGTGTTACTTTTAATAAAGTATTTTAAAGTTTTTTTTTTTTTTTTTTTTCAGTTTTGGCCAAGTGAATGCTGAATTTTTAGTTTCAGTCCAGAATGTTCATTTCGGTGCATCCCTACTATATACTATGCCAGTCACTAAAGTGGTAAGCCTACACCACATCAATGTTTGGCTTAGTATATAGTGATAGGGGTTGTCAGTGTCTGGCTCAATGCATAGGCACACATTGACGGTGGTACCGCATAATCCCTAAGTACATAATGATAACATTTATGCTGTACCCCTGTCAATGTTTGCCTAACCATAGAAACTATGCAGTTTTAAAGTGTGTGTATGTGTGTGTGTGTGGGGGGGTGCCACATACAGGGTCTGCCACAGGTGCCAAATACTCTAGGTACGCCCCTGCATCATGCGGCTGTCAGACCCAACGGCCATGCCTCAGCTCCTCTTCCCACGTCTTAAAAGGGGTGTGATGAAGAGCTGAGGCATGCGGTGCATGCACGCCGGCCACTTTAATTTCATTAGGCACTGGTGGAGTGACTGCCGCACGACGGCCACTTTCAATGTCGCTCGCAGCCGCTTTGATGGTGCAATGGGCCAGTTGACTAGACTTGCCCCCCAGGCCTTAGGCTGCCAGCCCTCCCCTGCCCCTCACTGTATTACCCTCTACCACCTCTGCTGGAAAACTGTTCTGCTTATCTACCACCCTCATGGTACTTCCTTACATCTAAGCGTTCATCCCTTTAGTTTTTGTAACAATTCACAGTAAAGAGGTATTCCTCACCGTTCCTCCCAATAGACGATCAGATATTAGTAGGAAGTACTGGGTTTGTAACAATGCAAGAAACGCATTTTGTCTGAATATGTCTTTCAATGACCCAAATGCCCCCCTGGTACACAAGAGGTTAAAAAAAAGAAGCTGGTAGAAATGCTAACGCTATTGATTCATACCGTGGCCTGATTATAATGCATCCCCATCCACAATAAAACCCATCCGCGCTATCATATTGATGGCCTCTGACAGCCAGAGTTAGACGAGAAAGTACTGAACAAGCGAAAATGCGATATATTCCTGTATTGTTATTTTATCCGACCGCATCTCGCAATTCAGTTGACTTGGCAGCTCCGAGTCGTTAAAAATCTGCCACCCGTCTCTTGAAAATCATCTCCGTCGACGTTTTGTTGTAAATTTACTGTCTGACACAACCGCACACTCCAACTCCGTCACGAATAGTAACCCTAATTAATAGGATCTTTATAAAGCCGGCCGTGGAGCGAGACGCTGGAACCTCGTCTGAAAACACGATCGGGATGCCCGGCGGAGCATGTCAGGGCGGGGGTATTTACGGCTAATTTGTTACAATCACTGCTTCAAACGTAACCAACTGTACTGACGACGCGGCTATTGAAAAATAAAACGTCCAGCTCGTTACACCACTAATTTAGGTCAATAAGGAAACATCAAAACGCCAGCGTGAAGGAAAAATGTCCATTTTCACTGTTTGTCCTAAAACGTATTATTTTTGAGGCCATTTAACATGCATGCGATCTCCCTTCGCCCCGATACCCATCTCATCTACCACCATCAGATGGGGCGGTATGGCGGAGGGTTTTGGACTGGCAGAGAAGACAAGTTTGAAGGAGGGAATGGAGACAAGCGTTAGGACGCCAACAGCCCCGAGACACAAACTCCAGCCGTCACTAGAGAGAAGGCGGCTAACGAGATCCGTCCATCACCTCCTCGCACCGGTGAAGCTGCAAACGCACCGACGGTCTTAACAGAAAAAAACCCTACATGCCATTTCAACACCCCGCTTACCTTTCCAGTTCATATTCCTTCATGCTCACTTTGGCTGCCTTCATGACCTGAGAGCAGAACATAAGAACAAACACGTTGTTAAAAGTTATATATATATATATATATATATATGCATGCGCGTCAGTAAATATATATATATGGCGTCAGTTATAAAGTAAGTTTTAATGTCACCTCTTTGTGAGCCTCGCTGGAAATCCTGTTTGTGTATCTCAGCACCTCCAGCTCCATGTCCGTCTTAAACACGCGGCTGTTGGGAGACCGGAGAAACCGTGCCATTAACATTTCAATCTGAAAAACTACGAATTTGGTGTTTTTCTCTTTTTGTCTTAACGATAGTATCATCTCCAAGAAGGAGGCGATTCTCTATGCTTGTATATTTGGGCTTAAAAACAGAACGTTTGGAGACTTACCTATCCATGGAGATTCCGCTACGTTAAGATGTCACATTAACAATTATCTTTTGGGTAAGAAATGTCTATTTGAATCAATACTCAATGAGTATGAGGTTTTAGCACGTTGCCCGGCATGCCACGTTATTTGGCAGGCACGAGTTGCGTTAAGAAATCATACCTTAGCATCAAATACATTTCAAAAACTAAACTCTGTCGAGATCAAAAGAAAATAAATAAAAGCAGCGTATACGGTTAACATTTTGGCTCATTAAAAGCCCAAAACGGTGTTCTGGCATGCCAGTGGTTAATCGGGCCACAAACCCAGCGGCTCTTCTGTAGGGAGGAACGCTTTCGGATGTTACATTCATTCTATCTTTTGGGTTTACTTTGGCTTGACGGGCGGCTGTCTCTTTAACGACTCGGTGACGGCTCGGCGACACGAAACCGCCGTCCGTTTCAGCGAACCCTCGGTGGCTGTTTGATTTATTTCTTGCCGAGCCTTTCGCTTGCCTCGCGTGATATCTTAGCCTTTAAGAAAGTGCTACATTACATTTTCCAGCTCTTCTTATGTACTTCAATTTCAATTATTATCTGCATTTACAGCTATCCGACCCGCAGCGCGCCGCTTTCCCTTCCACTTACTGGCAATGAAAACCCTGCTACCCAGAAGATCACAATCATTTTTATATTTCATCTGCCGGCCCTGGCGGACTCACCTTCACACCGGGGAGCGCTGCCTATAGAATGTTAAACAATCTTAACATGTTTACCCAGGCCGGCACCTGCTTGTACCACTCCTATTACGATCAGCCGTTAGACAGAGAGACTTTGACGATCCATACGCTTCAGAGGGGGACTCACATCACACTCAGCCAGCCAGTCGCCAGCTACAACAGGTTGTGGCTAAAGTGAGCGGAAGCCAATTAGCGGCCACCTTCTAAAACGGATCCTCTAGTAATCCTGAAGTCATGGCGGTGCCGGCAGCATTACTCCAACTCCTATGATGATCAGCCGTTAACCCTTACTTTACCCTGGGTGAAACACATGATATTTAGGTCTGTTTATGAATGATTACGTTTGATTAATAAATGAACCCGTTGTGTACGTTTGTCTGCCAGGACAAGTCAAAGCTCTCGGCAAGCGTCTCTGCCTCCTACACAGTCTTCACATGTTCATGCGTGTGAATCAGGTGACGGCGGCTTTCGCACACGGGAGGAGGAATATTTTGTCAGTCTCCTAATTAAAATATCTGATCTCACAGCTCATAATCAGCAGCTCTGTCCTTAGTTATCTGCGTGCTTTTTAATTAGTGCCACAACAAGACAATTCGCTCGCTCTGAACCCCAAATTACGCTATGAACGCCAGACACTAATTAGACATCGAGAAGAAGTCCTTTTCCTCCCCGCTAATGAAACGGATGCACAGGCTGCACATCGCTTTCAATGAGTTCTAGAAGACCGGATCAAGAAGTAAAATAAATCTATAAATCAAAGGAAGATGGGGGTCATCAAATTGACTGCGCTCCCATCGGAGACAAACAGGCATGGAACTTGGGGGCAGATCGGCCCCCTATCTGTAAAGCCTGGAACGTTAACCAGTCGTTGGTCTCATCTTAGATTCAGGAGCCGTCTGTCTATCCCATGCATGTTTAATCCCCTCACTGTATTACCCTCTACCACTTCTCGTGGAGTGTTGCTCCACTTATCAACCACCTTGTCAGTGAAGCAAACCCCCCTTGCATCACATCTCATCCTCCGGCTTTGCCGTAACATTTTACGCTTTTCGTTTGTTTAAAGGATAATCCCTTTAAATGTCTCGTCTCCTTTTGTCTCTCCTCCAAGCCGCACACGCTGTGATCCCTTCACATCTCCCGACCATTTTCATCCTGCAAGCCGTCTTATTCTCCATCCTTCAGTCCCGCGTGGTAACGTCACAAAGACATAGACCCGATATCTCAACGTCTGTTATATACAATTCCTGGGTTTTCCTTAACGCGGAGATGGTTTTACTTAAAGCAGAGCGGCGGCCGGGAAGGCATTCGGCGTTTGATGTTCAGGTGGCGCGTTTGGTTCTAGCGGACGTTATTTTAGGATTCTTGTGAAGCTCCCTGCAGAGTCGATGTCCCGCAAAGCGGTGGTCAAATACGGCTCCTCTATCGACAAACGCCTGTGGTTATGTACATTGGAATAAGAGAACTTGCCGACAGCATATATATATACATATACTTATACCTATATATATATATATATATATACTTATACTTATATATATATATATATACTGAAGGTATTTAATCACTCCGACGGATGCAGGGGGTCATCATGCTTTGTAGTGTTCGGGAAAGACGGATTTATAGGACTTGTGGTTAAAGCGGATCAGTCCCCTTTTATTTATCTAGACAAATGACACATGAAGGGTGGCTTATACTTTTCAGCAGTGTAGCCGTCTTGTAAGATAAATAATGCATTATTTCTACCACCTTCCGTCACCCCAGCTCCTGAAGCTCCGAGGACGTATCACAATAAGGATAAACGCATACCATATGACATTATACACTGCATTGGAACCAGGCACGATAGTAAGCTCTTTGGCCAATTATATCCCGCTAGAGATTTGTCTACTAAAACAATAAGAAAGCGAAGGAGCGGGTGGAAGGTTCTTATTTTTTTTTTTTTCTTGCTGGAAATCAAACTGCCTGGAAACAGCCCTGCAGGAAACAGAATAATAAAAATAATTCCTCCGTCTCCCAGCATCTAAATCATTTTCTACATCCACGTAACAATCTCATCCAACTTCCCCTTCAAAACAATCTTTCTTCGTCGCGTACATTTTATACGATGACAGCGCGCACTCCGTCAGAGGATACTTTTGCCGGTACCCAATAACATGTTATCGTTTGGAATATTAACGCAAATGATCGGAATGTTAAAAAGAAGAATGTATCGTTAAAGAGTATCAATTAGCGCCGGCCCCGGCGGCTACCTGCAATGTCAGGCGGGTATAACCTTAAATTGCGGATTCGGAATGCAGTCTTCTAGTTTATTTATTAGCCTGATCTTTTATTTATTGCACATCTAATGCGTAGCCTTGCCTGTAGGCATGAAGGAAACCTATAGGAACTCGGGTGCCAAGTGGAAATAATTGAAAAGACTTGTCTTATTCCTAGTGCGGATGACTGAAGGTATATGTATTTATGCAAAATTAATGGGCGTTTGCAGTCAACAGCGAGACGACCAACGAAATATACCCACCCCTGGCCGCCTTATGATGAACTTTGGAAGAAAGCAATATGACTATAAGGACTGCGGCTGGGGAAAAAAATCCGAGCAGCTGAGGATTGTGACGCCTCCATACTGTTCTATGGCCAGCAGCGCTCGCCCGGCCAACCTCCCGATGAACATACCCGTCACCGGAGAGAAGAGCCGGCTGCGCCTTCTGCCTGGAGTTCACTCAACCGCTGGGGAGTGAGGCCGCCTGCATCCCCTCCCTGGATGCAATTTTTAAATAAATATATATATATAAATATATATATATAAATATATAAATAAACATATAATAAATAAATATATATATATATATATATATATATATATATATATGAACAAACAGACAGCTGGCCCTTATTGGCTTTTGCATCGCGTTCTGAGCCGCTGCAGTAACTGGGTTAAGCCGCGCGTCTTGTACATTCTATCCTTTTTATTTTTAATTTTTTAAGATATTCCAAAACATGCAAAAGGCTTCCAAGCCTTCAAAGATCATTATTATCGAATTTAAAAACAGCAGGTATCGTGGGATCTAACAGAGGAGTCAGAAACTCGCGAGCGATGCCTAGAAGTATTTTCTGCGTTTTACCTTGAAATAATAAAAAAAGGTATTTTTGGCCCTATTAACGTGCTGTTCTCACCCCCCCCCGCCTACGCAAAGTGGGTACGTATCTTGAGAAAGCATGGCTTGCCATCTTCTAACTAATTAAGCTTTTAATTATCTGATAGATTCGAACCTCCCTGTAATATCTCATTACCATGACAGCCGAACGCGACACTCAGGATTCGGAACGCCTGGGTTTGTCATTACAGATCATGCTTTAATCCTTCCAGAAAAAATAAAGTGTCTATCAGGATTTAGGGGATTAAGGGCATTATAATCCATTTTTTTTCCCACTGCACAACCCTTTAATCCTTCTGGTTTCCGTGAACCTGCAAGGCGAATGGTGGCCTCTGCATCGCACTAAAACCATTGGCAAATGCAATGATAAATGGAGTGCAATCACCATAGCAACCAAGGTGACGTTTCTGCTGTTTGTGCCACACACGTTATACTTAGAACCCTAATTATTTGACCTACAGATTTGGTTTTAAATAACTATTGTAAATAAACTTTTATTGTGCTTGAATACAGTAAAACTGTTTTTTTTTTCTTCTAAAAACCGAGAGGAGAGGTGACGTCAGATAAAAAACTTGTACTTATTTTTCATGAGAATGTTGAATGCTCCGCCGCCGCGTATCGACTACAGAGACAAAGTAACAACAAACGCCATGGAGGAGAGAAACGGAATCATTAAAAGGATCGCACAAACGGGCATCACCAAAGTATTTTAACTCGGAATTTGGGCAAATAGTCCACACTTGCCGGATAATTACACTAAAATGAACTCTAACCATAAGAGAATGATCCATTTGGATGTAAAATCCGTTCAAACTCAAGCTATGTGGTTGTTCGGACCTCCAAATGGTCAACGGCAAGCCCGCCATGGATAGGAGACGGCTCTGCGAAGAACCCTACGGCTACTCAAAGATTTCCCAGGATCTGGTTTCTAGGCAGAGTTTTTCGGACGGTATTCGCTGGATATGCGCAGAATCCTTGATATGTTTTGTGTCCTAAACCGGGTTCCCAAGAGAAGCGGAGGAGAACTTTAACGCAGGAGCGGCCGACGAGCCGAGAACAAGCTTTAATTACGGACTCAGCTGCCGGAAACTCGACCGCTTGGCAAATGATCATCATCTTGGAGACGTTCGCAGATAACAGCTGTACAAATAGAATCTGGCCAGCAATACCGTTCAGGCTCCTTCCACGGAGGAAACAAAACGCAAGAACCCGCTTTCCGCCATTCTAAAGCATATTGGGTTTTTTTTTTCGCAGCCGGTTCGTGTTGAGATTTTAATGGCGCTTGCTGAAGGACATCGCTGTCATTGAAGAACTCTCTTCTCCAGGGGCTTCAGATCATTTTTATTATTCCGTTAAGCAGCGAATATTTTAAGCCTTAATCAATTAGGTTCCTAATGTGTGCGCTTAAACAGAGTGATTAGTATGGACCTTTATTGTTATCGTTTAAATGGTTTATTGAACTAGTCAGATAAAACTTTATCAAGGATGTCTTGATGCTTTGAAGCTTAAAAAAAAAAGTATTAAAGACTTCTAAAACTTGTATCGAGCGCGCAAGAAATCCTTTCATCTACTAATGGGTGTCGCGGTAACAGAGCTGGATTTATATCCCTGGGACATATGAAAGAGCCTATAAAGGATAATACTTAATATAGCTTGGGTGAGTGATAGGAAGAGTATGGAGAAGCATAAGTCCCCCGGAAATAGAAGGGATAGTCATTTTATGAAGCTAGGTCAAGCCACCACGGTAAAGAACACCTGGCCACTCCGGCGTCACCGGGACCTACAGGAGGCAGCCGCCATTAATAGGATTTGGCTGTCCTCCAGGAAGAACATTAGATGGAAACACTGTAGCGGCTTTATTACGAGGCATCTCATGCGCGGTGTATTTAAGAGTCACGTAGCAAGCTGAGGATAAAAGTATGATTTAACGGTCAACGTTACCATTCGTTCAAAGCCTGGTGGACCAAATAACGCTAATTGCACACCGATAATATGGAAATTCACGGGGTCCCTGGGTCAGAGTTCTAGGTCTAACAGATTTATTGGAAATCCTCTCCGTAAATAACGGCAAGAGGCTAATACAGTCAGGAAATGAAAAATCGGCCCTGGTCATAGCTTTTGCATTTCTCTCTAAAATTCTTCAATAAAAAAAAAATGTAATTACAAAATGCTTTTTAGCCACATAAAAACAGGTAGCTTTTTATGGTTTAACATCGGGAAAGGAAAAAAAACAAAAAAAGGGGGGGTAAAATGAGTGCGTTTCCTATCAAATGCCAAATTCCAGGTCTTTAGACACCCAACTTGGGTGCAGTTTTCATCAGATAAGTAAATTTGTGACATAAAGGGATGGAATTAATCCTGAAAGTTTATTCAAATGAAACCAATGTTTGCAAGCAGACTGCACGCCGAGCGATTTGATTCCGCCGTTTGCTTAACCCCTTCCCTGGTCCGGGTGCCGTTAAGCTGGGTGACTTGTAATTAATTTGTGAGTTTATGAATATGTATGCGGAAGTCCCGAGAGAGCCGTTTAATTTATTAAGGGGGGGGTATACGGAAACGCTGTGCATCTGCATAATAATAAAAATGGTGTAGCATTTTATGTAAATGCTTTCGCTCTCAAAATCTCGTCGGAAGGGGGGGGGCGCAATTTATCACCGACGTTTTTAAGCATATAGCATTTAATGAACCATTTTGGAAGCTTAAAATATTCATCGTTGGTAATATCTTGTAATCTATAGGATGCATTATTCAGAACTGTCCGTATGAAAATGCAGATGGGGCCGTAGATCTTGGCGGGACCGTAAACTTAAGATTGTAGTTGAAAATGTCACCGACGCACTAAATCACGTGCGTGGCGGAAAGTCTGGAAGTCTTGCATAATAAAAGAGGCATCTCTCGAGAGCGTGCACTCAAACACAAAAAAAAAAAGCAAGAAAAATCTGCAGAAGCAGGCAAAAAAAATTATAATCATATTAGAATGTTGCGAAGAAATAACATTTTCTTGGTAAAGACGTAACGGAACTCTGGAAGACAAACCAGTGGGTTTACTGCACGGTGTAAGAGGGGAGAAGACCCCCAATGGTTTTGGGTCTTGTAGGCATCATAAGCTAGACAAGGTTGACCTGTCTTCAATACTGGTGGCAGCGGTGGGATTTTTGTTTCCCACCAGTGGATCCGTGTTTTGACGTGTGAAGCGCTCCATAACACAAGTCTTTGCATTCACCATTGTTAAGTAACGTTAGAAGAGCCGGGAGAAACGTCTGCATTTGTTTCTAAAGGAGTTTGCGCAGGAATATTGCGATTTTGCCTACTTCTACAGAAAATTCATGTTTGCAGGAGGCCTTTGCCAAATGTTTTTTTGCCCACTGTTGGCCCGAAAGTCTCGGTGGATAAATGCCATGCGCTCTGTAGCTTAAAAAGCATCCTTCTAGGAGGTCAACATACTTTTTATTAGCCTATATAGATGGAGCGGTGGCCAGGTAAGCATACCCTAAAAAAGAAAGGATTTGGATAAAGCAGACTCTGCTTCCAAAGAAAGCATTGGTTATATGTCAAACGTTGCCGGCTTTTCCACATGAAAAGCTTTGAGGCATTTAAAGAAGTTCAAAGCCGTTAGGGAGAGAACGATCAGAATGTGGGATCTGGCGTGGAATCGGTATTTTAATGTAGAGGGTGATTAGGAAGATAAAGTGCAGGGGAGCTGCAACAGATGAGCCGGTTGCCCAAAATGCACAAAAACATGACATTCCTTTTCAGCGGAGAATAACGAGTCAGCTGCTAGCGGGTCTTTCCTCGTGCATCGGCGGCCGACTCAGACAACATCTGCTTTCTTAACCCAGAACAGGGTGAAGGAAAGAAAATATTTAAACACCCCGCAAAACCGCTACTCCAAAAAAAAAAATTATAATAATAAAAAAAAGTCGAAATGTATCACAAAAGGCCATCGACCGACTGCTACTCAAGAGTTATCAATAATACGGACACACGCTAATATCCCATAAAGCCTTTAATTATTCCTCTAGAAGCCAACTATCCGGGAAGTGTTTGTTCTACTTTTCAAAGCGTTGACAAAGGAGCCCCAAGGTGGCCGAGCAGCTCTGTGCAATTAGCCTTTGAATTGATGACGCCGGGGCAGCTTGGCAGAATGTATTCCCAATTATTAAACAACTGTATAGGTCAACAAGTGAAGGAGCGGAACCAGGAGGTTTAAAAGAACTTTCCTTTCTGGCAGACGTTATCTCAGACAATACTCCAGCTAGCAGACAGAAATAAAACACTATATGACATTTCGGGTCTCCTTCCACCGGTAATAAGGAAGATTGTGTTCCCATGCTATATACACATATATTATTTATACAGATAGATATTTAAAAAGACAGGTGCATGCCATGACCTTCCGCGAAATCTCACACGGTTACTCGTGATTTATCACAAGCAGCCGACGATAGGTCATTTATCCAGTCAGGCTGAATCAGGTTTAACGGGTTACAAAGAGGAGGAAAATAACCAGGACCCAAAATAACGAGGCCAAAGCACATAAGTGCCCCTGCCACGTAAAAGCACCCCGTATGAGGCTAGAGGCTGGGGTAGATTGCCCATGGAGTGAGTTATTTGACCCTTTGGATGCCCCAGAATGTTTGTAGGAGCTTACATTTGAATATGAAAACAATCATGGGAAAACACTTATTTTTGCCGTATATTTTAAGCAGGGGTCTCGTTTAATACCCAATAACACACCCCTCGTTTGGAGAATACATTTAAAATACAAGACCGTGGTGGCTTATTACTTAAAAACGCTCGAGTATAAACTCCGACGCTCCACAGAAAGACTATGTTTAACCGGAGAAGAGACTTGTATAAATATCGACTTTCATAACGTTCTCTGGCAGGTCGAGAGATTCATTCTCCATTTACAAGAACCCGTAATCTCTATTTTTAATGAAACCAACTTTATTTCCCCCCGTTAGGAAGCTGGGAAGCAAATTCCAGCTCCGGTTTTATTGCAGAGCTGGATGTTAACAATACCCTCGCACGGGTCTGGCCTGATTTATCAGTTCTGCAAATCCAGCTTTCAGAAGAACCTTGTGTGAGCTACTTTTTTTGTTTCCTTCGTTGTATACGAGATGTATTAGTTGTTATGGAAACTAAATATATATATATATATATACACACACACAATATTTTTCAGAAGTTTGGGGTCACAGCTGTTTTCATGGAAAGCAAGGACATTTCTGGCAGTAACATAATAGCAAAAGGGTTTTTCAATGAGCCACTTAAACTTAGGGAGCACAACTTGCCATCGAAACACAAGAGTGATGGGAGTGATAGAGAGTGATGGGAGTGATAGAGAGTGATGGGAGTGATACAGTGTGATGGGAGTGATACAGTGTGATGGGAGTGATACAGTGTGATGGGAGTGATAGAGAGTGATTGGAGTGATAGAGAGTGATAGAGAGTGATGGGAGTGATACAGTGTGATGGGAGTGATACAGTGTGATGGGAGTGATAGAGAGTGATTGGAGTGATAGAGAGTGATGGGAGTGATAGAGAGTGATGGGAGTGATACAGTGTGATGGGAGTGATAGAGAGTGATGGGAGTGATAGAGAGTGATGGGAGTGATAGAGTGTGATGGGAGTGATAGAGTGTAATGGGAGTGATAGAGAGTGATGGGAGTGATACAGTGTGATGGGAGTGATAGAGAGTGATGGGAGTGATAGAGAGTGATGGGAGTGATAGAGTGTGATGGGAGTGATAGAGTGTAATGGGAGTGATAGAGAGTGATGGGAGTGATAGAGAGTGATGGGAGTAATAGAGAGTGATGGGAGTGATAGAGTGTGATGGGAGTGATAGAGAGTGATGGGAGTGATAGAGAGTGATGGGAGTGATAGAGTGATGTTCCCCTATAAAGATATTCCATTAAAAATCAGCCGTTTTAAGCTACAATAGTCATTTACAACATTAATTTCTTTCAAAAAACAAGGAAAGTTCTAGGTGACTTCAAACTTTTGAGTAGCGTGTATGTATGTATGTTTTTAATGTATACACACACACGCGAGCGAGAGAATCTGGAAACAAAAAACAAGCTGTATCTAGGGATATTGCTTTACAAACAATGAAAAAAAAAAAGTTGCACAGATTTTGTGCACGGAATTCTAATTTCATGCATTTTGCAATCTAAGCCTCGATGAGTAATTCTCGTGTGATCATCAAATCCTACATTCTGCCTTTTACTGCCTTATTACCTCATCAACACAGCTACGTGAACTCCACGTATGTAGCGTACCATGAAATATCCGTAAGGATCAGCCAGGAACATTAAGTGTTTTTCTTCTACACATGACATAATAATAAAGAATACAAAAAAAAAATCACTGTTTGTAGAAACATACCATTCAACAATTTCGGGGTGAAGGAGAACGTTGTTGACGGTGAATCTAAATTAAAATAAAAAAAGGGTTAGTTTTTGAGTCAGAATATTTATTGTTTAATACAAAACAGAGCAGATATTGCAAGCTGGGAGCTTGTGAAAAACACAGTCCTATATTTATCCACATATTTGCCAGAAAACAAACAATAAAATTTAAGTAATGAAAAAAAAATACAGGCAGTTTATCTGCGAAAATAGAATTTGGATAAATATATTCCTTTTCAAATTATTCATCAAAAAAAAAAGATCATATCCAATATATCCACGAATGTAACATTTATGGGCTTACATAGGCTGGAGATTACTTCTTCATACTAAGCACTGATTGGACGATAAACAGAGAGCACGGATTGGTGCGTTTCTCAGTTTTATGAAAGTGATCCAGTTAAAATATATTTTATAACAAACTGGAGATTCCATCAGGATTTGTAGTGAAAATATTTAATATGGAGAAGGATATTTCTGATAATATTATGGAGTAAACTGGAGGTCATCGGGTTGCTTCTTGAATGTAAACAGTATTGGGGAGGAAAAAAAGAAATGTAACCGTAAGAACTGTAATTGAATTAGGAGGAATATATGGGGGTTTTGATCATTAGAAGACCTGACATGATACATAACGCAGAACTATTCTTTCTAGAATTGGGATGAAGTTCTGGTGATTTCTGCCGCCGCTGGCCTTAAAGCGCCAGGACTGACATCGCAAGTCCAGCCCTGACCGCAGAGATCTTACAAAGGAGTTTGCGCTAAATTTCTCAGGAGTAAACAGGATTAAACACTTTTGGGGTTTATTCACTAAATGAGGAGCTGGCGGGAGAGTTGTGGCTTTAACTCCCCAATTTTTAAAAGCCAGAAGGGCACACATGTGGGTTGAGAGGTTAGGGTTAAGCAGCATTAAGTTCTTGATCTACTACCTGAAAAGGTCTATTAACACTAACCCAATCCATTCTTTATTAATGCAGAAGTTTTAATTATAGAACAAAAAAAATAAGGTTTTTACGCAACCTTGCTATATAGAAACATAAAAAAGGTGCCTTAATGCATTTGGAAGAGCGGAAAACTGAATGAGAGAGAGAGAGCTCAGAAAGTATGAACCTGAAGCATGTGGGTTATTTAAGGCACAGACATCTGTATCATGCCTCTCCCCATTTCCAGTATGAATATCAATACATATTTATGGGTGGCAAGTCCCCGTAATGCATATTGAATAATGCAGAGCAGGGTTTGGCATGTGAGCGCCGGCGATGTTTTATGCATTCATTCTGACAATGCGTGAGGAATTGTTACAGGTCCTGCTGCTCGGAACGGTGATTGACTTTGCAGCGGGGGCCGTAGATCAGAATAATGGTGAGATATCTCGGTGCAGGAGACAGGGGGGGAAAGGAGAAAAAAATACATTAACTCCTGCTTAATTTGACACAAGCAAATGCAGACGAGGACCTGCTGGGAAACATGAAATTGGAACTTTGGAAAGAAAGAAGCAAGAATACAAAGTTCCGCAAACCCAACTTGAAAATGGAAGACTGACTACGCACAACACAGATTAAGTTCGGAGGTTTGAGAAAATGACATTGTAAAGCCACGTGTAAAGCTAATTTAAACAGATTTTCAGATGCCCCCCCCCCCACGTTTCCCACCAGCCCTGAGAATCTTTAACGAGTGTTCAACAAAGACATGAAAGACTGGCATTGTGTATTATCAGCCTAGGCACGTTCTGTTTGTCTATACTTGTGACTATACATCTATACATGTAGATCGGATCCCGTTTTATGAACTATTAATGCAGAAAACCAGGTAATCCCAAAGGGTTCGCTTACTTTTTCTCGCCGCTGTATATGAATAGAATGGAGTCTGCGAGGGTTGGCTGGAGTTTTGGTTAACGTTTCCGCAAAACCCCTGCAGCTTTTATTAAGTGTATGGATATAATATATTGTAAAGGCTCTGTTCAGGACACAATATCTTTTGCTTGAAGGTAAATGGATCAACTTACTGGCTAATTCCTTCAAACGAAGCTTCCCTGCATACACTCCCGCTGTCGGTATTAACTCCGCGCTGCGAAGAAAGGGAGGGAAAAAAAAAAAGTGAAAAACGTTTCAATGGCCGGTATTAATAGAAGATTGGTATCAGGGTATTATGTGAGGTGTGCTCAATACCGACGGCGTCTAGCACAGTTATACAAGGAGCAGAATAAATTCCCTTAGTGTATGACAGCAGCCGATTAGGCTTAGCCGTACACCGCGATAACAGTATGCCCCCTGCTTTAGGTAATCTGGAGGCAGGACTACTCTTATGTATACTGAATGTTATCGCACGTATTTAGATAATGGTTCCAGGTAATCCAGAACGTGTCTTATTAGATATAAACATTATGGGCTTCTTAAGCACCATTCAGCACCATTCAGCACCATTCAGCACCATTCAGCACCACGGACAGCGGCCGCACACAGCTCCCAGTCTAAACCCCTGCAGATCGGATTGAATCTGCCTCTCTTTCCAGCTCATAGCTTGCAAGCTACTGGTTTGTTATATCTTTCACAGGTGTAATAAAATACATGGAGAGGATAAACCATACGCGGAGCTCCGTTATACAGAACAACGGAAGGCTTCGCTAGTATAGACTCTGCAGGCGCGGATATAAATAAAAGGTGATGTAGTATAGAATGTTGCGAAACCGCGGGTTCCATTTGCGGAACCCAACGTATAGAAACCACATATGGGGAATAAAGTACAGTCGTGCATCTTTTTATGGATGCTTTTAATAGGAAGCTCTGCTCGGTTATTCACCGCAAAGCTTCTTCTTAGTATCGATGTTACGCAATCAGACAGAGAGTGCCAGGTGGCTATACGTAGGTCGAAGGGCTTTCATTTAAAACATTAACAATAATAATAATTTAAAAAAACGGCTGTTCCTTTTGTCTTGAGACGTGTGGATTGCCGACATCACCTTTCCGGGTTAATCAGGGCCCGCCATGTTTTCCAGGCACCACCTACAGTCCATTCAAGTGTTTCAAAACAAAAGAAAATGAACTCAAACCGAGTTTTTCCTCTGGCTCAATTAAAACCTAGCGGCACTTTTAATCGTTTGCACAAAGGCAATTATTTATCCAAAACGCACGTCCAGGGAAAACGGGTGCCTAAAATACAATCCTCCTCGCCTGCTCTGTTAGACCGCTGCTTTCATTAAAAGCTCCGACAGCAAGCGGGGAAAAACTTGGCAACCAAAGAGCCCCCCCATCCCGAGCAGTGGATTTCGTCTAACCTATTACTAGTAAAACAGGTTTAACTAATTAAAAGTGAAATTCACCCGAGGACACCACAGAAAGCTATTAAAATGAATTTTAATTTTCACCAACGTCTTGATGACAAAACAGAGAAAGGCAACTGCTGGGGCTCCAGCTGCCGTGAACAACAACTCCCATGATGCTCAAGCAGCGGATCTACAAAGCTCAACATCTTAGAGAAATATAATTTTTCCAACCCATGAAGGTTTAATCAAGGAATAGTAACTTACCAGAGTAAGGAGCATGGATGGCTTCTTTGCACTCAAAACACTGGCAATCTAATGATAAAAAAAGTAAAAAAATATATATAATTCACATTTTTTCCATATTTTTTAAGTGTTTTTTTTTTCTCCTTTAAAATGAAAGATTCTGAAAATGTAGCTTAAGGTTTGGCAACATTAGGTTGTAATTTAGTAGAAGGAAAGTAATGTCTGCACATCAGCGCTACGGGTGCATCGGGGATCCACGTGAAACCAGGATATCATAAAACACGACGGCACGTGTTACAGAAGCATCATCATCGTTATAGCCCCGCTCTCCGGTACATCTATTATTGATTTAAATTGCTAAAAAAAAAAGAAAAAAAAGCGGCGTTCTATCCTTCTGAAGACGATCCGTCCAGAAATATGTAATGCAGAAGGAATGCTAACGGAATCTTCAGATAAATATCTCCACTTACCCGGGGCAAAGAACATGAAAGAAACCAACAATCCGCAGCATTTCAAACAACAAAGTTACCAAACAGTAAACTCAACTTTATTATTTCTATAACAGTTTAATGGAATCCCTGTATAAGTTGCCTCTAACGATGACTATTTTTCTGTGTTTTTGTAAAAACTGTATTTTTAATGATGGTAGCATCCTGACTGTTTTTAGCTATGAAGAACCTAATACATAACACTGTAAATGAACATTACAATGTTTTATCTTGCTGCAGCGCGGAGAATGACATCACCCAGCAGCGCGGAGAATGACATCACCCAGCAGCGCGGAGAATGACATCACCCAGCAGCGCGGAGAATGACATCACCCAGCAGCGCGGAGAATGACATCACCCAGCAGCGCAGAGAATGATATCACCCTGCAGCGCAGAGAATGACATCACCCAGCAGCGCAGAGAATGACATCACCCAGCTCACCCAGAGTAGAAGTTACCGCACAAGTACAACGGGCCTCGGCATATTTAACCCTCTTATAACCTCATGGCGTAAAAAAAGTAAAATAAATGTTTACTTACGTCAGAGGAGTACTGAACTTCGTCAACCGCGTACTTTCCTTTGAAATGCTCCGGTGGGTGAATTCTACAGAATGTATAAAAATGCTAAAAAATAGTCATTGTGTCTAATAAAGAATCCCATTTTTCACCAGCGCCTAAAGCTGTGTGTAGGCAAACGACGCACGGGGCACCATTTACATCATTATTCAACTGAACGCCTGGCAAATTACGCTGACAATCTGGTCTATTAGGACCCACATAACCTGTTGCGTTTTGTGTCTACACAACGGGCGTTTGAATAGGACCCGGAATGTGTCGTTAGGTAAGCGCTACATTCTGGAACACTGGGGTGATAAATACATTCCGGCGGACTTTGTGCTGAAAATGTAAATGGTCCCTCCGATTTGTCTCCCGTTAAATAATAAGGAAGATAATCTCTCCCAGAGGAAGCCAGTAGTAGCGTGATGGCCGGTGCGCCGGGAGGAGAACTATCCCAGACTAAGCCCTATGGTTATTTGTACAGCTCTTACGGATCGGGCAGGGGCAGCGGACTGGGAATAAAGCTGAAGATATCAAGAATATCTCAAAGCTTTTTTTGGTTGCTGACATTTAAATTTCCTGGAAGGAATGATATGAAATATGAATAGTGTTTGAACACTGCACATAATTATAACTCAGGGGATCCGGCTTATTTTGGTTCCCTTCAATTCATCTTATTCGCTAAAATAAAGCAGCCTGGTGGTGTTGGTTAAGTGAAGATATGACTGAACAGCTGTAAACTTGAAATAAATATAACGTGTTGTACACTGACAGTGATAAAGCATTTCATGGGCAGGGGAAAGGGTCTCCTTTGCTGCCCTAAGCAATTATATTACCCCAGTCGCACGAAGATACCCCAGGAAGCCAATCCTTCATTCTAAAATCATTCTACCCCAATTAGCAATCTAGTGCTTTCAAAAGATACTAAGTTGCAAAGACTTTAAGGAATTGAGATTGTTTGTAAAAGGAATGTGTTCATGATATGCTAGACGTATGATACAAATTTTCAGAATGATACACTGTAACACACTATGCGACTGTGCACCATTCAAAGGGTTAAATGACATAGTGGAGCTCTGTATTCACATATACTCTACGGGGCAGGGATATCTCATCTGCGTCTCATATCCCCCCACCTTATGTCTGTACCCCTTATATTAACCACAAAACCACCATGCCGCTGCCACCGAAGGGTATCTATCAACTAAACAGAGTTTATAATGTGGTTTCCATCCACGTGCTTTTCTAGTTAATGTAAAGGTAATTAACAGAGGCTAAATAAGCTTTTAACCCATCGATGGAATGAGGCCTGATCTACACATTTCAACATCTTCTTGAAAAGATTTCCAGGCCACGCTGGCATCAAGCAAATACAGCAAAGCGTCTCAGCCTTATTGCTTTTCCGTTCCTACATTTAAATTCAGACGTAAAAAGACTAATCTCCGTGTTCCCTCGGTTGCAAAAAAAAAGGTCTGGTAAGTCACGGCAGCGACACCAGAAAATTGAGAAAAGCTATAAATTAAAGAGTCGTCGGCTTGACAACACCACTTACCACATGCATTAATCATATTCATTGTGCCATTAGTCGATTAGATATAAATACCTATTAATGATATAATTTACATGTCTTCCCGTTAAATACAGGATGCTTCCCCAATCATGCACTTTAAGATAATGATATTATAAGCCAGGGAAGCACTAACACAAAACATCTGTCACCCAATATGCTGCATCCACGGAATATCTCCAATCAATGTATTGACTCATTCTGACATTTAAAATTAATGAGAAGTAAAAGGCAGGCACGATTTTAATTAGACAAATTGAGGAAAGCATGACCAACTTACTGGCTAATTTATTCCTTGGGAATAGGCGCTATAAGAGCGTGCTTTCAGCTCACTAGAACCAGATTTAAAGATCAGCCATGAATGATAAAAAGCGGGCTACTTAAAGGGGAAGCTGTAGGGATCTTATTGAGAGGTAGCTTTGCCCTAATTCATCCAATTTCTAAGGAGACCTGTTTTAACAGCCTCCACGCTAGGCTGTTCATCTTGGAGGAGACATTCATTGATACAAGGAGAGTTCCGAGAGACCAGAAGGTGAGGGCAGGTGGCTTTCTACCCGTGAACTACAATTCCTATTATCCGCCCGCGAGTTCAGGCTCTCCAGTGATTGGAAAGCTGTTAATACAGATAGACCCGCTAGAGAGTAGCTGATAGATTGCTGTGTTTTGCTGCTCTTTCTGCCGGCGAAGGAGCAACATATTAGTTAAATCCTGCCTTTCGGAAAAGTCATAGCCGACCGGTTTCGTGTAATCCTCTCAGGACATATTTTTTCCAGACTCTATAAAACAAAGACGTTAAAATGAGACTAAGGGACAAAAAGGTTAATAATTCTTACTTCCCCATCCAGACGGCATAGCTTTCTGGAAGCTTCGGCACAAAGAGTATTGATTTTCCCGTGTCCACATCAATGGCTCCGTAACAGCCGGACTCAGTCACGCCGAACGTCCAGTGGAAAAAAGACTCCTGGAACGGAGACATCGATAGGATAGTTATCATACATATATATTATACTGTAACTGTATGCATTGAATAGACAGTATTATCAGTTTATTACCCTGTATATGAGAGAAAACACAAGTGACCTAACATCGCCAGCCTGGCAATGATGTCATTTGATGGAGACAGCGAGAAGAGACAAGCTGAGCTAAGCGTGGTCCAGGTGAAGCCGACATTAGCTCGTAATCACCAATAACACAATCTTTTATACGATAAACACAAAGTGACATGTTGTTATTAGAAAAGAGGAGCATGGGATCCTGCGGAATACCCTCCGAGGAGGACGGTTTGGGGATAATCATTCCGCAGCCAGCTGGAGGTGACACTTTTTGTTTTTCATACTCAGTGATGCATGATTTTAAAGATTAATTTGAATTAATTAATATATACGTGGGTATTTATCTCCAGCGTACACTTATTGTTTAATGTTACAGAATGTGATTTCCCAGCCGGGTGATTTTGATGCGTACCTGTCGGAAGAGGACGCCAGTATCGGTACAGTATCTTTGGGTCTCTTCTCCTCCTTGCAGGACCACGAAGGCTCCCTTCGGGACATCCTCGTTGTTTCGGAGTCTTTCACACAAGCGCCTTCGGTTTAGCGCAAACAGCGCGGCGGGGACTTTTAGGGTTTCATTCCCCAACCAAAACCACGGTCTGAAAAACGAGGAAAAGAACACGCGGACATTGGTAATAATGTATGCTATTCTCTTAAAGGAGGCCCTAGTAATTCACCCGTTGTAATACTCTGGTGTCCACTCTAGGACATGGGATGGTTATAAAGTGGAAATAAGCACGGTACCAGTATGGATTACTATCCTGTGCCACAATGCCATTATACCAACAGGTTATCCCTCCAACGCAC
The DNA here is from genome assembly GCF_027358695.1 of Spea bombifrons. NCBI lineage: Eukaryota > Metazoa > Chordata > Amphibia > Anura > Pelobatidae > Spea > Spea bombifrons. The sequence continues at coordinate 36,938,683 of NC_071096.1, read as the reverse complement.
CCCAGTGTACCGGATACCAGAGTTAAGAAACTACGGAAATCCTTCCTGAATGCAGAAACGAGGCTAGCATTATAAAAAAAAAACCATACAATTGCCACCAACTAGGGATGGAAGTAGGTTTCGGATGCAAACGCATGATTTTGTGAAAAAAATACACATTTGCAAAAAAAAACTATATTAAGTGTTTGTTTCCTTTGCTTTTTCATCTTGGAGTCGTGAAAACCACAGACCATGTATGAGAACAGAACACGCGCCTTAATCAATAAACTGCTGGAGCACTCGGGAAGATTCATTCCAAAACTTCCAGTTGGCTGGTTTTTGGAGTCGTTGCGGATTTGGGATTTGTCTGCAGGTACAGAATATGTGCAGAAAATCCCAGAAGCGATGTCACAACTACTTCAAAGTTAAAGCCAATTAAACCCTGTGCTCCCCAGTTCAGCATCCGAGCAGAGCCATTCTCACCTTCTCTTTACCAATTGTACGATGTCATATAATAATAACAATAATAATATTTATATTATTTAATAATATTCTTGCCTCCTCTATGACAGACTCATTCTGAGAAAAAAAAAAGTGGACTACCTTTCAGCACACATGGCTAAGGGCAGCCGTTCATCGGCATGGGGTTCTGTACGATTCAGTCATACAGGATAGTTAAAATGATGTTTTAATCCCAGTTCTCTTGACCTATATTAATCTGCTTGAACGCAGAACTATCAGGTATTACTAGTACAGCCTATTCAATTTTGCATAACTTTTGGAGGCCTGTTGCGACCATCCAAGCATCTCTCAAATTGAGATGGAGCGTGATCAGGACCACGCAATGCATGAGTGGCGACAAACCTTGTAACAACAGAGTTCTTGTCATGTGCAGCACCAATTCACACACTGAGCAAGCGTTTGAATTTGTAACAGACAAAAGAAGCTTGGTATCTATTATTATTTATTGTTATATATAGCGCCAGCAGATTCCGCAGCGCTGTACAAAGGGTAGACAGGACATAAGTAGTGTATAACATAACGAAATGACATACAGAAAACAGCAGGTGAGGAGGGCCCTGCCCAAATGAGCTTACAATCTAAAAGTATCTTGAACATTGCATTGTCTGCTCAAAGAAATTTCCGGTTCCCTCGGAATCTTATGTATCTTAGAGATATGAAAAGGATAAATCCGACTATTAAAATGCAAAAATATTTTACAAATGCAGAACGACATGCAGACATTTCACCAATCTTGGGCTTAATGCACTCTCCCCAGTCCCACATTTCCAATGGTTACGTGAAAAGCAGCTACCACTTTTCTGAAAGGGCAAGTATTTCCATTAAAAAGGAAAAGGTAAAATGCATGCATCACTTATCAATTTACGATAAAAACACTCTTCCTCCTGCTATGCTTGCTGTACTTACAGGGCGAGAGTCTATTATTTTAAGCTGTAATATGCACTCTGCTATTTCATGTCTTCTGTGAAGAATTGAGCTTCAGAGGGAGAGCCTCTACCTTAAAATTTAGTAACATAAGTAGCTGCATTTTAAAAAAACACCACCGCATACTCTGGATTTTGTAGCAGTCTTACACGATCGTGATTTTAATAAAAATATATATAAATTCATCTTCAAATAAGGACTAATTATATATATATATATATATATATATATATACATATACATACACACACATAAATACATATTTATACACACACACATATATATATTCACACATATATATATATATTCACACACATATATATATTTATTCACACATATATATATATATATTTATTCACACATATATATTTATTCACACATATATATTTATTCACACATATATATATATATTTATTCACACATATATATATATATTTATTCACACATATATATATATATTTATTCACACATATATATATATATTTATTCACACATATATATATATATTTATTCACACATATATATATATATTTATTCACACATATATATATATATATTTATTCACACACATATATATATATATTTATTCACACACATATATATATATTTATTCACACACATATATATATATTTATTCACACACATATATATATATTTATTCACACACATATATATATATATATATATTTATTCACACATATATATATATTTATTCACACACATTTATATATATTTATTTATTCACACACATATATATATTTATTCACACATATATATATATATATATATATATTCACACATATAGATGTATATATTTATTCACACACACACACATATATATATATTTATTCACACATATATATAATTATTCACACGTGTATATATATATATATATATATTTACACATAAATATAAATATAATTATATATATATTTATTCATGCACATATATATAAATATATATTTATTCACACACACACACATATATATGTATATATATATTTATTCACACACACACACACATATATATATATATATATATATATAGACAATCATAGTTTTTGTTAAATATGAAAAAATAGCTTACATGTGAATTAATATTTACTAGTTAAATATTTTTCCTATAGGGTATTCTTTTTTTCCAAAAATAATATTCCAATTTTGGGGTGGTCCTCTTATAATCAGGGTTGTCTTATAATCAATCAAATATGGTATGTATTTATCAGTCTTTATATAAAAATCCATATTTTTATTAGGGCTGCAACTAACATTTATTTTCATAATCGATTAGAATGAACAAAATGAGTGTTAAAAGCAAACAGCAGAATAAAAAATCATTGACAAAAATGCATTTCTTGATTTTATTTCCCAACCTACCACCCAGTTACGCACATCTGAGCACAGGCTTGCCCCTCTGCCCTCCCCAGATATGCCTTACACCCCCCAGATATGCCTTATACCCCCCCAGATGCCCTACCCCTAAATGCATTATACCTTATATATATATATGTAGATACATGTGTGACGGCAATGCGGACAAAAGGCCAAAAAGTTAAAGGAAAGACGATAAAGCTGAGGGTAGGGATAAACCTACGGAAAAGATTTTTAGAAATGTGCAACTCTTTATCAGAGAGCGAAGATGTCTTAATGCAGTCACAGCAAAAATAAGCCTGCAATAAAAACTGTACATTGGAATTTTCCAGGTTTATTGATTTCTTCACAGCAATTCAGTTAGTTACTTATTGAAAAGTGCCCTTAACACTTTCTCTTCCAGAGAAGAGTGGTCTCTGCGCACCAAGGTTCATCAATGCCTCCTGGCTGCCAACGTATAGCAACTGCGGGGGCAAAATTGCTGCAGAAACGTTATGAAACTGAACAATATCCACGTGAAGTTAAGCGTTTAGGCGTTTAATAAAGCTGTCTGGTGCCGAGAGACAATATATTGCACGCACACGCAGGATTGAAACTATTTAAGTATTAGAGAGCTAAGAAAACTCTGGCACAAGAGGGAAATCTAAGAAAACATAAAAAAAATGTAATATGATTTTGCTGTCTGCAATATGTACATATTCATCTGCAACATTCTACGACAGAATGCCGATAAGAAGGAATAGAGCCCTGCAGCTAGAGGCCGGGCGTACTCGGGTACCCTTCCTCCTCGCTGCCACAATACAAAGACATCTGGCTATTTTTAAAGGTATGTTCTGCCCCCCCCTCCCCCAACTATCATATCAAAGTCTTTTAATAGCACTGTATAAAAAAAGTTAAGGAAAAATATCTGTTTGGTCAGCAAATACTTTGTTATCCAAAGTAATCCGGCTGTGAGCAAAGGTTTAAAGTCTTCACGCTTATCAGAGTTTCATATTCATCTTGTAGAAGCGGAGAGATCTAAAATAATCCCAGCCATGGGGTGATCTATTTGATCCTCACCATTACATTATTACTGTATATATAATGCCAGCACACTGTGCAGAACGGTTACAGTAACAATAACATTAACACAGGTACCAAGGTAGAATAGGGCTCAGATCTTGTGAGCTTACAATCTATTGAGGGGTTGAGTGGGAAGTGAGACAGATTGGGGCGATAAGAATAACTCTATTTTGAGCTTGTCCGTATATTGACAAACTGAGAGGGACGCCTATTCCTCTGGCAAACCTCAAACTGTACGCGTCTAATGTAACAAATAGAATTTAACAAATCTTATTTGGGGATATAATTCCCTTTGACACAGAAATTGTTTTTTTTCAGGGTCGGCGCTCAGAGCAGATAACTTGTAGATTGTATGGAAGGACATGCTTCGTAATCCTGATATGCCTGCTCAGCCGTTTCACACAGAGGACGGGTCGCCTTGTGACCCTGTGGCTGGTTAAATGAGATTGCTTTTTACTCCTAGCCACCAAAACATTATTTCATATAAGTGTGCCATTATGCCTGGTCCTTCCGACAGTGGGAGCCGGCTGCTTGCTTCCAACGAGGGCACACTATGGTTGCCTTTGTTCGGCTTGTATTAGCCACATCATTTTCCCATGGTTTTTCAAACATATTTTCTGTTCTTTCATGTTTCTACGAAGTAAGGACTGATTCATCATGTGCCGGGACACGCTACTTTCAGTTGACTTTTCTCTAGCACGTCGGCTCTGACAATCACTTTGAGCAACCGAACAGCAAATAAACTCAGCAAATGAACTCAGCAGACAAATGAATGCCTTGAAAGCAATCGTAATTCCACAGGGTCCAACAACTTGTTTCTACTGATACCTCACTGATTCTGCAAGCAAGCCTCTGTGGGGGTCCACACGCTGACAGAAGCCAGCAGGACCCCTGGGAAAAGCCACGCAGAGAGGGGCCCGTTAGCTCACAGTTCTGGGTTCTGCAGATACTCTTCAAGTCTCTAAAATAACCGATGCCTTATAGCGCTATTTATTTTCAACAAGACATTTTGTAACAATGTAGCCGCAAATTGAAATCGAAAACTAAGAAAAATTACACAACGCTTGCACTTTCCTGTCTTAAACATTATGCAATTTGTTCGTTTAAAAACACTTGTTTTCGTAATATTAGGTCTCCTTAGCAACTAAACGTTAACACAGTGGGGAAATACGATCACAAATTCAATTTTCAGGCATTGTGAGCAGTAATATTTTCCATGAATACCAAACAAATGCAAAGAATTATTACAAAGCAATCTGACAATGAAGGATTTCAGACACTCATTGATGCGATACAATGACCCGAGTGATGTCAAGACATTGTTTTCCCTCTATGACCAACATAATAATCCGTTTTGTGTAAAGGTACGGTTTTATTCTTATTAAGGTTTCCATATCACAACAGCAAGCGGCACTTCAGACCCTGCACAGGGAATGTCAATTTACTCCACTCACTGGGAGCCAAACCATTGCAATAATAATGAAGATGCAGCTTGGCCAGAGATGGATTGCTGACGGCTGGCAATGGGCATCACACAGCATGTTCCCTCCGATGAAAAGCCTTCTCATAGCATTTATGTCCTACGATTTGGCCCTTCTCACTGACCATCCACTCCTTTGCCCCAACCCGTTCACCCTCATCCTGCTCTATCTCTCCAGCTCACCTCTTCTTCATTCTGCTGCTCCTTCCAATAGTTCTCTCCACAGTCCTATCCCTCTCTTAAACCACCTCTTACCTGCTCTGTTCCCCATCTCCTCCATTATCTTCCTTCTCACTGACCACCTCCCCTTGCCCCTTCTTACTGACCAACTTAGTCCATGTTTCAACTTTTTTCTTAGGCACTTCTGATCCATCTTGCCCTATTGTCATGTCAAATTCTCCACTTCCCTGCCTTTTCGCCCTGTCATTGATGTCCTGTGTTTTTGGCTGACATTTCCATCCTCTTGCTCCTTTGCTCTGATGCCCTTTCTCTACCAGCTCCTCTCCATCCTGCCACAACTCCCTCTCACCAACCTTACTTCATATTGTCCCTTTTCATTGACACTTCTGCTACGTCCTGCCTCTTGTTCCTGTCACCTTCGCCTGTGCTACACCCTTTCCCCAAACAATACCTCTTCATTGATGCCCCTTCTCATCAATCTCCTTTACCCCTTTCCGATGCTTCCCTGAACTTCTTCGCAAATAAGCCTCGTCCTTATCCCCAAATACCTTTCTCTTCTGCTTTTAGCACAGTTCCTGGACCACCCCACTTTAATCTTACCCCGTATTCTCTGCTTCATTCTCTTTTTTACTTTCCAATCCCTTCATCATTCTCTCTCCACTGTGCCACTTTCCCAGCTATCTTTTTTGTCCTGTTCTCTATTTGTCAATCATCTCTTCTATTTATTGTTCTACGTCTACCAAACCACATCTATTGCCTTCCCTTCTACCCAACCAGCATGTCAACCTCCTATCCCTTCATGCTTTATATCTATTGTTCTTGTCCCCTTCTCTCTGACCCATACCTATATTTCTACTGTCCTGCCTCTCCTCTATTGTGTTTCTCCCTGTAAATACTAATCCCCATCTCATTTCCAAACTCCTCTCCAACACTTTAGCCCACAACCCTCCACCTTTACCCCATTCCGCAGCTTTGTCTCTGTTATGCAATCATGCTTTTCTCTTTTCTGTGTATGAAATATTCACATTTATAATACACGACACACCAAAATAATAATATTCATATTTCACAATACCATCTTTATTTAATCATCTGATTCTTAGATCACATGACAGTCAGCAGAAACAGAAGTTGATCTACTTATCTCAACATGTTCTCATTCCAAAAGCCTCACCCAATCTAAAGTCTGCCCTCTCCACCCTCCAGCCCTTCTCACTCTGCTTGTTTTAAATTAATTATGCATTATTTTAATGGAAATGAATATTGACAAGAAAAGGTTATCTTAAGGATATGTAAACCTGTCCTTAGACCTCATACACAGCAGCTGAATTACAATAGAAGGAGATACAAAATATTCCCTAAGCCTGAATTTTAATGTACTCCATGTAGTAACGAATGGAGGGATTTATTTGAATGACCACCATGTTACTTGGTTAAAATAAATAAAAATATCAAGCTAAAAGTACAATCAATCTGACCCCCCAAATGTTTATATGACCCCCACTCCATGTTGCTCCCTTTTTCTTTTCACTGGATATATAGCCACAGCCATGTAGCATCGTAGCATTTGTTACATTATATATATAGCGTTTTCGTGCAAAACCAAAAAATGGATACATTTTTTCCAAAACAACCAAAGATTTCCAGGCTTTACAGCTCTTTCCGGGCTTGTTTACAAACAAACTCATTACTTAGACGGGGTTACCACGGCAGCTGTCAGCCCCGCGCCCGAAACACCCGCAAAACCAATTACCCCGAAAGCGGGTAACCGGCGCACACTCACCCCTGGGACGCAGACATGTTGCCAGTCGGACTTTGTTTGTCATGTGATGGATCAGCTGATTCTCCCGATGCCGGTGAGTGGGCGGGGCTTTGCATTCCAAGCCTCGATCCAGTCACTGGCTGAGTGCGCAGGCGCAGTTACCCTCCTGGAGTTTTGTTATAGTTGTTTTATTTGCTCAGAGACAACATGATCAATAAGCCCAGGTAAATGCTGTATGTATATATGAATATATTTAAAGAGAGGGCTGGGGTTTCAATGGCAGCTCGTCACATTACTTCGCTTGGGAGAGCTCTGTCTTTGAATTAAAATGTATCCAATAAAGTGGATGTCTGATGCAGTTTAGAAATGTTAATTTTATACTTCTATCCTTCAGTGTAAAGGTGGTTAAAACAAAGGTTTGTGAGATGTCACTTTAATCATTGCAAGGATATCATTCAAGGATATTATTATTATTATTTATTAATCATTGAAACAAATAAGCCTTATATAGAATATCCTATGCGGCCTGATACAGATTTATTATTATTATTATTTTTATTACTGGTTTTATTATACAGACTATTCTATGTGGCCTGATACTGATTATTATTAATAATATTCTATACAGACTATTATTATTATTATACAGAATATTTTATGCGGCTTGATACAGACTATTATTATCATTATTATTATTATTATTATTATTATTATTATGAAACAAATGAGTCATACAGAATATTCTTTGCAGCCTGATACAGACTGATTATTATTAGTATTTGTATTCATAATAACAATAGAACTGGTTTTATTACATATATATTACATATGTATTTCCAAGTTTGGTGACTGCAAGAACATGCAATCGAGCGTGTGTAATGATTAATAAAGTAGCACGTTTGGACCAGAAGATAGTTAGGGAAAGCACACTAATGGGGTGAATGGATGGGGGGAGACACATCTTACAAGATCAATTTCTTTACACTGAGGATTTAGAATCATAAAATGTTTTGGTTCGTACAGTTTTTTTTTGGGGGGGGGCGTTACATTACGAAATAACTGATTGTTGCTAAGTTGTCACACTTTCACCATTGTGTTCACCGACTGGGTGAAGCTGAAAGGTTTGACAAGCAACAACAGCAAGAAGAAACAAACACGTTTTTAGAAACAAAACAGTGCCGTAAAATAGTTCATACATTTGGTGATAGTGCTGAACATCACGTCCAGGGACACCGCATACAGGTAAATCTATACCAGGGATGTCAGAACCTCTTGTATTAAGGGCCGCAGACAGGCCAGGATTTCGGAATGCTTCACCGCACCCAGCTTGATTAAAACAATGAGATTGGTTTACATAAAGATATACACATTTCCGGGTCTTTACACAAGGTCCAGGTGGCAATTCCTTGACCATCCTGTGGTCACTCCCAGGATGAGTTCCATTTACTCATTTACTGACCTAATAAAATCTGCCTGTCCTCGCTATCTGAACAGTCTAGAATTCTGGATGCAGTGGTCTCTGTATCGGACACCTTGTTGGCCTAGAGCCCCCAAATATCCACCACTTTCCCAACCCGGCCCCAACGTTTCTACTGTGTCTTAAAAACCACCACCGGGAATTAGCCCTGTGCTCAGCGCTGGCCCAAACTCCAGTAATTTAACAATAAAGGATGCCATACAAGACAATAAACAGCAGCCGTGTGATAAATCCCCATGTGCTTCAGATGATGTGTATTAGAATTCAATGGCCATAGGTCCTGAATAAGCATTTGCAGACACTCAGCAGCTGATCTAGAAGCCTGAGATTACATAGACTTGCGTCTTTGTAAGGTGACTTTTCCATTTATTGGAGGCCTGTTACTGTCTGTTGGTTATTCTTTGTGAAATAACCATAGCATTATCATCACAGGAGGCAGCCGTGTTTGTGGATGGGCATGATGCTGTTTCTTCACAGATCATTAAAGAGCCAGTATTCCACTTCACACCCGGCGCACACACCGCTGGCACTCCGTTACATTACATAAATGAAAAATAATAGCGCGCGCCTGGCTGCAGATATTCACAAGCTACCGGAAATGTTCACAAAATGGTCTCGTTTTTTGCCGCCATAAATCTCCATAATGACAGGCAGTCCAACAGTAATGTGCACTGTGATATATGTGTCAACGGTCTGGGTTCTTTGATACAAGTCTGATGTGTTCCAGCCACTGAAAAACAGCCCGCCCGGCCCCCCCTGCCTCTTACCAGTCTAGCTTATAACTAAACATTTGGCATACAGATTGGCATACAGATTATAATGGCTATTTTTCGGCATGACGTGGAGCGGAAGAAAGAGCCCAGGAGCCTAACGCACATAGAAACGCATAGACTTCGGATGTGTTGGTAACATGCATAGGAAATAAAAAGACAAACAAGATACAAAATGCGTTGATGCAAATCTAACAATAGAATCAATTGTCTGATTCTTCTCGCACTTTAAGTTGGGTGTATGTGTGAATTCACCGTCACCAGAGATCATTTCTTTATGGCACAGAGTTAACCTTAAGCTGCACAAATGTTAGAGAAACCGGCACCATTGTTTTATAAAACAACCAATTTGTGTTACTTATATATATTTTGCTATTTCCAAGAGTCTGATTTACCTGCCGATGTATAATGTATAATCACACAAACGCCACCAAGTTAATACATCCCTTAGACGCATGTGCCATCATTTCTTAAGCTTCTTAACATGGTCTGAATTCCAATATCCTGAGAATCTACCCATTTACCCCAAAATGCATGAGATTAGAATCCAGATCTTTATATATGTTTAAAGTATATGTTTAAAAGCTTAAGAAAGGAACTATTATTATATGAGGAAATAAAAGGATTATTATTACATGAAGAAGTTTCCAATTTAGGGGAACAGCGACACTTTTAATTTGGCTTATAAACAGGCTAATATATGAACGAACCTCGGGTCAGCTCAGTTAAAAAGTTCCTGATTAAACCTCGGGTCAGCTCAGTTAAAAAGTTCCTGAATATTCCTACCTTGAGACTACATTTATCTTCGGAGAGTTTATAAAGGAAGTGTCCGTAAGCTCTGTTTATTTGCTTTAGTGATGGAACAGATATCTTTTTTCCCTTAAGCTGCAGCAATTTGAGACTCACTAGAGGGGATAGAAAGCCTGTAATGCCTTATTTATTGATGTCTAACAAAATGTAATCAGTCTCCTGAAATATCCGGAGCCCAGATTGGATTAAAATAATTACAGCTAATATCATCCCTTAGGAACCGTGCTCCACTTAAAATTAGTTGACACACAAATGATCTGGGGGGGGGTTTGACGAAATCCTCTGGCAGATTTTTTCCTTTAGTTAGATGTCAAGCACATGTATATGTTAAGATTATGTTATGTTCTGTACTGAATTAATTATAAGACTTTAGAACATATTTATTCATTCTGCATACAGTAAACAATTATTAGCTCCCACAACATAGTTGAGCTACTACTGGATTACTGGGGAGACTTTTTGGGGGAAAAAAACCTCATAATCTTACCCAAAAAATAGTCAAAAGCCAAACATTAACTTTTAAGCGTCAAACTTTACAGTCCATTCATGTTATCCAGTTTTATGATTTTTTTCAAAATTATTTAATGTATATTATAATATAATAAAAATCTTATAATAATTCTATATATATATATATATATATAAATTTAACAAAAAATATTTTTTGCCTCCTAATCACATTTTCTGCACATACATGCTACCCGTATTCATCATTTTTAGTTAGTAACTTCTGAGTGACGTCCTGCACACATCTATTCCCCAATTAGCATTATTATTGCTTATAATTAACGTGGTGCCGCGTGTGATATATGGCTTGCATCTAGGTAAAGCATACGAAACAAATGGGCTTTCTCTCTGCAAATATGCTTCAAATGGAAGGAAGAAAGTGAGTTATCTGCTGGGTAAATATCACCACGTTATTGTATATTACGATCTTTCGGCGCACGGCATGCATTTAAATAGTCACGGTTAACTGTAATTACGCGAGGGCCACCCTGGACAAGTAAACTAAATGAATGTTCAAAGGGATAAAAAACATCTATTTATCAGTCTCTATATACTAAATCTATTAGTATATATGAGTGCAGGCTAAATCCTGAGTGGAGACAGGAAAACTTTGTGATCAGCTGCAAACTACAAAGTCTCCTAAGTGTAGAAGGAATGATATCTGGGTTATTGGCATGAAATGTCTAGCTTGTTCTTGACATATAAACAATAGCGATTAGCACATCTTAGTAAATAATCGCAATACTGGTTCGCAGTTTCTTTCCATTTCATGAAGAGACCCTCGAGGTCCAGGAAGCACGGGTTACTTTTTCTATTTTGGCCCAATAAAAGCTGTCACCTCCACGTACGCCAATGCCGGGCCAATGCTGCTATTTCAATTGCAACCAAACTAAAGAAATATTTTTATTGTGTATCCAATGCACACTTTCATTGTTTTTAAAATTGTTACTGTTTATTAGAACTGGTAGAAAGACCTGAAATCTGAACTATTACACTACATCGTACCCAATGCTCACTTGGCATCTCAGTAACTGGCAGATACTGACTGGCATCTTCCCGCCGTTAAGTAGAAGATGCCCAGGGACTGTGGTTGTCCGTAGGCCAGCGTGGCTCCTCTCTATCATGTGACATTGTCATACAATAAAACATTCTGTTCATGTATATTAGTATAAGGACCAAACGTCAAGGGTAATACATGTATTAATGCACAACTGACTTTGATGAATCACCCCTGCCATGTGCGGCAAGCCGCACGCTAATACATTTAATTTCCCCAGGAATATTTTCTTTATATCAGTTCAACTATATTATGTTGACCCCACTTTCATACGTGTCCTTCTTGCTTTGGATTTGTCTCAATGAGATTTCAAGTAGAATCAGTAATGTAATAAGTTAGGGTTCATCGGAATGTATTGGCTTTTACTGGTCCCTATCTATGGGGGGGGGGGTTGCGTTTTTCTCATTATTTTCCCAAATGCCGGCCTTGTCCTTAATGACCTATCTCCTTGATATAGATTTTGTCAGAAATGACATTAAAATTAATCAACATAAATTGCACAGAGATCATTTAAGAGCATTGGGTCCTCGGGGGAATCCAAATGGTGGAAATGCATCGTTTAGAAGCCAATGTGGTTTTCGTTACATCGAGAATGTATCGCATATGGTAATGTGGCGAATGGCTGTTTAGAAATATGTAACAATAATGGAGATTACAGTGTTTACCAAGGAATTGGAATGGAAATTGTATTTATATTGTAAATTCAAATATCTCAAACAGGAGGTCTTATCAAGACGCTGCTAAATGCCTTTCTGCATGCACAGCGGCAAAAAGGAAAATACCTTACGGTACAATGGGGAGCAGATGTTATATAGGGATTTTAATTGAATTAGATTCGGGGGGGGTCAATGTGTATGCTAGAGTTTAAAATAATTAGACACAGTAAAAAAATTAATAAATGCATGATAGAAAAAGATAAGAAGTGGGCAGACATTTACTGGATCCCACACAAAACCCGCTTAACTAATGGGGGTGGGAGGACACACGGTAATATTAGGCAAGTGGGAATATGGATCAATAACCTGGGGAGCATCTCACGCAGTTGTGCAAATGAGAATGTGTTATTAATACACGCTGTCTGATCTATTCCTAGAACATCACTGCTGTTTATTGTCGAGTGAGAATGCTTTTATGATCTACGTGAATTAATGTTTTATAGCCTTTTTTTCTTTAAAAAAAAGGTAATTTAATTGGAAATGTTTATAGAGATGTCATTCATTGTGCTTCACAAAACTACGTGAAAAGAACCGCAGGTCGTATTTATATAACGCCATTCTAAGGTCAAGGTTCTATGAATGGAACCATCAGCGGGAATAGTCTGTTGGCTTCCATGGCAACAGCTCCATGCGTAGAACTCTTTTCACGACATTGTTCTGGATGTACAATTGTATAAGTCCAGCTCCATGTGCCTTAATATAGCGCATCCCACCTTCATGTTCAAAGTCACATCTGTGATAAATCTGATTTTATTTTGATAATTCGGTTCCGAAACACTTTCAGCGTCATTGTATCCTTTTTTTGTTTTTAAAACCCATCTATTGTTAAACGTCTAATCAACAGAACCCAATTTTGGGAAGTGGAACAATATCCTATACATTAAATGGGAAGACAATTCTGTTTTTTCCCAAACAAAGGTGTATGTACAAGCTCAGAGCAGAGAAACAAGCTGCGGCGCTAAAATGAATGCGTCAAATAATAAGTCTATTCCACGTGTGTAACCAATGTGCAGATAGAACACAGAGACTGTATTATTGCCTCTTTTACAACGCAGAACGAATTACAGCACCAGGAAAGGGTTTGAAGTATTTCAGGTCTGAGGTAGAGGACTGCATTGGGAGGCGGGTCCCGCCAGAAAACTTTTTGGCGGGCGGTCAGGCACTGTACCTGCGGGTCCCGGTAATCCCGCGCAGTCTCGCAAGGATGCCTTCTCGCTGCTCCATTACAGTGTCTCCTATCTTGCTCCGCCCATGAACAAGGGGGAGTCACGTGATGTGACGTCATTTCCTGTGACTCCGCCTTGTTCCTGGGCGGAGCAAGAGAAGAGACGCTGTGAGGGAACAACTCGAGGGCAGCCTTGCGGGACTGCGCGGGAAATCAGGTAAGGAGGCGGGCGTGATTGGCCATAAATGTGGCGGGAGCGGGATTAAAAAAGCAGTCCCGCGCAGGGCTCTAGTCTGAGGTGAAAAGATGCTGGATACAAAATGACGAAACAATTTGAATATTTATGGAAATAGATGCAAATAAAAGATATAGAAGGAGAAGAGTTTCAGACATCATTTTGGGGACTTAGACCCTAACATAGACAGTTACTGTGTAGGATCAGCCATGAAATGTAATAGTAAAATTCAGCTCACAGACCCGGGAAGAATAAAAATGGTGTTTTCAATATTAAATTGAGAGAAATATGAAAAACTTCAGAAGGAAATGAGTTATAAAGGTCACTTTTTCTGAGCATGGCAGGTTGAGCTAACTTTGCTAGCATTGAGCTCGTATAACAAGGTCATAATTCTTAGCCAAGCATCACAAATAAAACTATTGTTAGACGAGGGTCGGAAAGTCCAAAATATCCTTACATTAGAGCCATCAAAGGGAAGTCGATCAATACGTCCACTGACGTAGCCGCTTAGAAACAAGGGCACTGGACTTATTTACAATGCCAGGGAGTCGGAAATAAAACTCACGTTAATTACGTTGGCTTCCCGCCGATCGTTTCCTTCTTCACTTTTGTTCTAATTCACGGTGTCACCTCGCTGGACATGTCAAAAACTGTATTATTGGGCTGTTTGACATTCTGTCAACTTGGGGGCACTTTGGGCTGCAAAACTCACCTGACATCAAGTCTTCCACTACTATGACAGTGTGTGGCATCACAGGGCACAGGGGCAAAGATTAATGCCCTTTACCTGTGATGGAACAAAGTCTATCCTCTATGTCAGGGCAGGAGGAAGGAAAGAGAGAAGAATGGCCAGAGAAGCAGTCGCCCCAGGGCTCATCTTATCTCAAGACTTTTAACAACATCATTTTTTTTTTGACTCGTAGCGTTATGAAAATAAAACTTTGGGACAGCATTTTCTTTATGAACATATATATGCGAGAAGTAGATGTGGCGGTAAGTCCCTGTGTCTCCAGCATGGACCAGGGCCCGTCCTGGGGTTCCTAGGCAAACTACGTCTCTGGCACCTCGATGTACATGTGTAAAAGGGGACCTCGGTACCCCGTGTCACCCTAATGCCTTTATGGCAGGTCCAGCCAACTATTTCTTTAACTCATTAGCATGGGTGGTCATTAGCGTTAAACTAGTAGCCCTACAATATGCCTTTATATTTCACCGGCGTGCTCTTTTCATGTTCTTAGTCCTTCATTATTTGTAGGAATTTGGTATTTCTGCATAAACTGCATTCTGCTGGCAGTTAGCACAGCACCGTCGTAAACGTCTCGCTAAACTAGTGAGCTGGAACTGTTTAAGATAAATGGATACCCTCCAGAGTGTATTTACAAAGCCATTTAATAGCTGGAGAACTGTTTATTGCTTGTTTCCCAGTCACCATGATTATCCTAAAAGTTTATATACTTTTGTTAGACGCGTTTCCTTTTCACCAGAACCCAAACATCGGAACTTTTCTGATTGTATCTGCACTTGGCTCTTCTTTCCCTCCCCGTTTAGGAAATTTGCAATTTAAAAAGAAAAAATGAGAGAAAATGGAAAACATTAAATTTGTTGGTAGCCGGCTTTGGGCGATGATAATTGTCTCATTCCCAGTCCGCGGAATATACTCATGAAACTCGCGTGTATGCAGGCGACTGAACCGGAGCCGTACTACAAGTTATTGGCCAGTAATTAGACACTATTAACAAGTTGCTAAACTTTGAAGAACGGCTCTTCGTTAAGAGTTTATTTCAGAGAAAAAGATATTTCTTTGATATTTTTTCACCCCTCTTCCTAATTAAAAAGGACCCTTGGTGCTCATTGACCTTTTGGTTTTTGAAGAAATCATGTTTTGTAGCATTAAAATAATGATGATTGAGGCTCCCATGCCATACTACGGAAAATCTTTCCGTCGCAGAAGTCACCGGCGGCGACGTTTGCAGGCGGTGTTTCGCCTCTGGCCTTGTCACTTCATTAACTTGTAATCGCCGTGTGGCAGCTGGGAAAAACAGGAGATGCTTCTTTTTTTTGCGTTGATTAAAATCCGTGTCTCTGTCGTTCAGCAGAGATGGTAGAATTTCCCTCTCTTTAACAAGGAATAATCTCTCTGGTTTTATACTGGAGTCACTGACCTCTCTGATAGCTGAGCTCAAGCTCCCCAATTTAATAGATGCTGCATGATATGTTTAAGTATAAAACATTTTTGGGGATTCATGTACTGCTCATTCCTAGAAAGAGGAGAATAGCCTAAAATACACAAAAAATGCAGAAAATTCTTATCCAACAATTAACATTAACATGGTTCTGCAAATTTGCAATGAAACCATCCAGTTGGGGGACCCTGGCCCTATAGTTAAAAACTAATCAAAAAAAAGGATTACTTTGTATCAATGCAGAACCGCACAATCATTCAACCTGCTGGATCTTGGACCTGCTGACCTTGAAAACGAGTTCTTGTTCCAAGCCAAACCAAAATAATTGTTATCAGCTTTCATAGTACACAAAAAAATAAATAAATAAATTCCGTCTTTCTTTGTAAAGATCACACAAAGGTCACGGGATCATCTGGGTGAAGTCTTGAGTCTTTATTTTTTGGTGTGATTTCTGTCCCCATAAGTGGGTTGTTGCTTTAATAATGCAGATCCTGAGCTCGGCTAATGAAAGCACGGACGGATGGCAAAGCGTCTGAGTATTGAAGTGGTAATTATGCAGAGCTGATAACCAGCTTAGAAGAAAGGCAAACCGTGCTACATGCAAATTAAGATTTTTATGGACTACTAAACTTTAAGTACAAATTTCCACTCTAAACTAATGAGTGAAGATTCATTTCCTGACACGATCCTTAAGATCTGTGTAATAAATATACATGCGCAATAAACCATTCTTTGTGTATTACCTTCCTCTTAACTATATTGTTAATTTACTACTTGTCAATGAAGCCTAAATCCTAAAATATGATACTTCCCCCGAGATAAAGTTGTAAGGCAAACAGACTCAGGGGCATAACTAGAAACCACAGAGCCCCGTGATCGCCACCTTTTCTCCAAATAAAAATCTTTGCCCCCAGCTTGTCAGTGCCTTTGCCCCAAACAGCATATCTGTGCCATCTTCGCCTAAAACAGCTTATCTGTGCCATCTTTGCCCCAAACAGCTGGTGTGTGCCTTCTTTGCCAATTGCCCCCCTTGTCACAAACACTCTGGCACATATATGTAAACACACTTACACAAATTTTACATACTCATTAACACACGTACACATTCATTCTAACACACACTCCATCACTTACACATACATGCTAACACACACATAATTACACATTCATGCTCACACACAAACAAAATTACAAATCTATGCTCACACACAATTACACATCTATACTCACACTCATACACACAAGTACACATCCATGCTCACAAGCACATAGACATCTATACTCACATACAAACATACATACATACATACATACATACATAAACCCGCCTGCCCCTGCTTACATCTCACATCTCCAGCAGCTTCCTGTCCTCAGGGTTACGTGAAGTACATGACCCCGATACATTATTGTCTTCCCGTGCTGGTTCAAAATAGTTCAGAAAGGGCCCTAGACTGGAGCGGTCCAGCCCAGGTTGGAATGGCCCTTTCTAAACAGTTTTAAACCAATACTAGGAGACAAGAACAAGGGGTTGCAGGCACGGGCCCCGTCAGAGTTGTGACTGTTGCCACCTCTGCTTAACAGACTTCTTATACCCTCGCATTATTAAAGCAACGACCCACTTATGGAAAGATTGGAAAGATTTAAAACAAGTTTTAAAAATTGTGGGCACCGGAGAGTGCTCGTATATTTTGTACCACATTTATATTTTTTATTCTTTTTAAAAAGAATTAGACCATTTTCAAAAAAGGTTAAACTCTGCAAATCATGGCTTGGAATCCCAAATAAAATAAAATTCTGCAACCAAATGACCTTATAAAAATAAAAAGACAGTTTCAAGCATCAAAAAATATTGTTATTGTCTAACTAATTTCAATAACTCGGAAAACTTAAAAGCTTAAAACGAAATAAGCAGATCCAACCAATCCACAGGCCGTGAAATTCTCAGTGATCCTGATGGACATTTGCATTGTGCAAACAGTCCTATGGAACAAAACCTCTTCAACAAGGGGTGTAACTAGAAATCACAGGGCCCTGGTGCGAAAATTGCTCACTTCCACACACTAGTACACATCCATGCTGACACACACACAAGTACACATCCATGCTGACACACACACAAGTACACATCCATGCTCACACACACACAAGTACACATCCATGCTCACACACACATAAGTACACATCCATGCTCACACACACACAAGTACACATCCATGCTCACACACACAAGTACACATCCATGCTGACACACACACAAGTATACATCCATGCTCACATACATACATAAATACAAACACATATACATACACCCTATCTCACCTACATACACGTTTTATGTATGTAGGCTGTGGTTCTCAATATGCCCCAAGCACGTTGAATTTGAAGACAATGTGTATTAATAATACACTGCCTGATGCACAGAGGCTGGTGTCGGATTCAGTTGTTTTAAGGTGGGCTGTACATTTAATTGCACCCTTTTTATACTGCTTGTCTGGTCTTTATGGAGTGTAGGCACCAGGCCCCGATAAGACGTCGGCTAGGATGATGGAGCGGTGTTACATTGTTACAGAAACGCAATGCAACAAAGTAATCTGATGATAACATGTGCGTAAATATAGATTTAAAATAAACTATAGTTTGTTTCCCTTCTGTGTGTAATTGTCCTTACAATCTCACTGCAGCCCATTTCTCATCTCACTGCCGTATAGAAACAGTTTGGCTTTAATGAGGTGCTATTAATGGAAAAGTACACTTATAAAGAGTGGGAAATAATCAATGAGATGGTACGTTATTATCAGAGTTAATTTATTCAATGTTGCAGAGAGGTGTACTTAGCGTCTTTAAGCGGAGGTCATTACTCTGCACTCCTGTCGGAGGACCGGGACAATTTTGACCCACGGCCATGACAGTAGGCAAAAAAGATTTGAAACATAAAACTACAAAGCTAATAAGCTCCAACGCATTTCATTACAAAGCTAATAGACAACTTTTTACTACACTGAAATAAACATGTACTAGGGGACAATGCGTTTTGCTACATTGGAGATAAGCGTCCATGCATATTGTCTATGATTCCTCTTTCTACAAGTAAATTGACTATGATGCACTTTGAAACAAAACAGCTCGGTTTCAACGCGCTTCGTGACAATGCCTCAATGTATTTCAGACTCATGTCAATGTCTCAATGATCCAAGCTGCTAAAGCATTTCAAAGGTAAGAACGCAAGATGTTATTTACTAAATTGATAGGTAAGAAAAGAAGTGGGAAACATTGCGTGAGATTAAATTAAGATGAAGTTCATTTCAGGAGAATACAAAGTTTTGTTTCAAGATGTTACTTAGTTTCTACTCCTCAAAGTGAAACCTACAGCAGGTATCAGCCGCCATGCTTTATTCATAGGAAGTCATTCGTTAAAAGATCACAGATTTCACCTGCGTAGCTTTTTGGTCCTGGAGCGTCCTGATTTTATAATTATCCTTTTCGCTTGTTACAGTTTTCTTACGTCTTTGTGTCTCTGTGAACCACTGTAGCGCATTCTAATGTAAGCTGATGTATCTTAGATAGTATCAGGGTCTTTGTTTTATGAAACATTAAACATACTGAACTCTTATCCAAAGCCAATTTGTTTAGCCGTAGGTTACCCTTTAAATTCTTTTTTTACTTTTTTTGGATTCCATTTCATTTTCCTTCTCTTGGGGACTTCTGTGTTTTCCTCCCACTTAACAATTTTTGTTTGTAGCAAAATGTCTATATAAATTAGTAATTTATATTGAAAGGAAACATGCCGTGAACCCACTTTCCATAAGCGGTAAAGCTACAGTTTCTATTAATGGATAATTACGTAAAAAAACGTAATTTTTTTTTTTTTTACGTTTTTCACATTTTTTCTAAGCGTCATAAAACGTCTTTGCGCAGAGGGACAGCCACGTGGTACGTAATCCTCGTTGTCTAGCTACAGTTACGTCATCTTATCCATCCGGCTCCTTCCAATCTGTAATGTTACAAACTTCTGTCTGCGTCAGATAGGGAGATTTGTTTAGGTGAGGATGGAAGGATTTTTCCAATGCTGACAGTACCGACGATCACAATTCTCTCTGTGCCTGAATTATTTTCCCAGCGTCCCATAAATATTTGATTTGGTACGTATAAGCGAAAAACATCACCTTTGTATAAACAATGCACACGTTATCACGGTGTCTGCCGGTGCGGCAGTGGCTTATGTCATTGAAGAGTAGCTACATTTTTGGCTGAAAAATATGAAAGCTTGGTCTTTAAAAAGCCACACTCTGCTCTGCGTTATATAAAGAAATGAAGACAATGTTGGATTTCCAACAAAACCCCATTTCTTTTAATATAATAATTCCATTATAATGATACCATAATCATTGTTTGCTTTGTGATGCGAAGAGATCAGTTGTTGCGACATTTTTGTGTGGTCTCTGATAGCTGATTTCAGGAATGGAACACTGACACATCATTTCGGAATCTTACTGCTTTTGGATTTACTGACATATTCCTACCGACTTCAGCTGAAATCCAGAGTCCTCGACGAAGTCGGCGGAAACCTAAATTGCTTGAATTATGCTAGAATCTTTGGTTAGCTATAATTCCAGAGTCTGCGACAATCACTAGTAACCTCGCGGCAAACTTACAATTAACGGTGTCATCCCCTTACACAATACGTTCTAATGGATAGCATCAGCCATTGCTGTATGATTACCGCACGATGGAAAAAAGTAATTAAATCGGTTCTCTTCCAAACGCAGAATATTTGCTCACTCGCAGACCCTGAAGTAATGATCGGGGGTGGGGGCGAGAGCTACAGTAATACTACACGCTTATTGTTAGTTGGTGAAGTGGAAGCTCTTTTTATAGTTTACTGCCTTGGAGGCTTTTGGAATAACACCTTAAAATTTCAAGTCTTCAACGTGATCTGTTTTTTATGATTTCTTACTGACACTGCCTCTGTCACTTCTGAATTATCACAGCCTCCGAATCCCTCTCTCACACTGCGTGTCTGTCTTTATGAAGCAAATAAATTTCAGAGCAAATAAAAATAAATAAGTAAACTGTAATATGTCACTTTGATCTCAGAGTCATTTTTAAATCACTTTGGCAAGTAGTTGGCTGACTTTTCCTACTGTTGCAAGTGGTGACCCAGATATTATTTTCTATATAGAGTCTTGTACGAGTTTGATCAGCATGATAATTCTCTAAGAATGTTGGCATCCGACATCCATGGATGATACAGACTGTCAGAAATGATGATGGAGCAAATGGGTGATCCACGGTCAGCTGTCATGGCATTTATAGCCAACTTAAGTTGTTTGTCAGTCAAATATTTTGGCCACCATCGTGGTGTTTGGTGACTGCAATGAAGGGTATTGTCTTAGACTTCCATTGTAAAGATGTATCCAGCTATACGTATGGATATGTTGTAACTACAATACCATAGAAGCCCATGTAATCAGTGCTGAAGTATCATAGGAGTTCTTTTCCGGAGTGTCCGGAGTCACTGGCGTAACGACAGGGGTCACCCCTAGGGGCCAGGTGCGATTCCTTACGCCACTGGCCGGAGTTGCCCACTTCTTTGTCAGATTGGTGAAGTTAATGTATCCCGAGATATTCTACCAAATAAACTCTATTTGTCCTGGAGAGCTTTTTTACCGAGATGATGCAACTACTGCTCAAAAATAATTTAAATGCCTTTTTTCTGCAATGCAGGATTTTTCTTGTAGACGTAGTTGAGTTTCCTGATTGCTTGCATGTAGACTTCAAATACATCCAGGTTACTTTGTAACTGAATGTAATCTTCAAACGTCTTCTATGATAACAAAAAGGTCAAAATCCTTACTTTGAAAGAGATTATACTCTAATCTGACATGTCCGAAGGTAATTTATCAAAGGGCACGTGGGCTGGTGTTCTGAAACCTTTCAACGCATGGTAGGGTTGTGCTGTCTTACAATATAAGAGGATAAGAAGAGCCTTCAATAGCTGCGTGTACACGTTCACTTTGTCTCAGTGGGAATCATCATACCCCCTCTCATACCACCACGCTTTCAGCACTAGGACTCTTTTGCCCTCAGTAGACCGGTCCCACTCATTGTATCGAGACAATGAGATTTCCCTCCGCCATCATCAGGTGGAGTTCAGCAAGAAGTCATTCCACTAACAAAAGCAGTTATCTGCCATCTGCATATACAGACAATGAGCAGAACGCAAGCACATTGCATTAAAGATACAGTAGCACATTGAAAGAAAACAGTTTATATACAGCTCAATCCCCGGTACGCCCAATCTTTGCCTCCAACCACTGTTTGAAACGCTTTGTGATGTATTCATCAAATTGCCCTGTCTCTGAATGAGCGGGTAGACAATTATTAATAGGACATATGTCATAAAGTGTAGACCCCCCCACCTATCACCTCTCTTTCAGAGCAACATTATTTGATGACGCTATATATACAACAATAAATAATAATAATAATTATAAAACTTAATCAAGGACAGCTATCTGATCGGACTCTGCTTTATCAAGGTTATTGTAACTAGAGAACCCCGCAACACTGGGTTAATGTAGTTTTTACGATCAATAATGCCCAGAACCTTATGATATCCCTGCTTGAATCCAGGTGAGTCAGTAGGAATAATCAGTTTAATTACCTTACGTTTAGAGTTGCTGCTTTGTAACATTGGTCGCACGTTGTGCTCCTTCTCGCCATCTTGTTACCTGAACACATTGTTTTATTTTCGATTGCGGCTGAGAAACACGTAGATTGATACGGTTTAATTGTAGTAGCGTTTTACGACGGCAGACTTGGCTAATGAATTATCCCGGAATGGATAGATCACCTGCTTATCTCCTACTGCATTTGTTTTGCAAATCTTGGCCAACGCTGTTTGTCAGTTAATAAAAATGTTCATCGTCTGGAACACGAAAGGCAAAATAGATCATGGGGAGTTTGTCCTATGCTTCAAGGTGCTTCAAGCGGAGATTTATTTCTTGCCAAAAATTCACAAAGTCCACGATTTGGGAAAAAGATCAGGTTTTCGTCTGCCGTTTAATACACTCGCAGCCTTCCTGTAAACAACCAGTTTACATATTTATCTGCGAGACGGGCACATCTCCATTCAGAAGGAATTAAGAAATACCCGCTTGCTATCTACATTGTCGGTTATTATGCGGATACATTTTGTTTTCTCGGCGCATTCGGGGAAGTGAGCGGGACAGATGTGATAGCCGAGGAAGGAGGAATGTTTGTTATCTTACAGAACGTTTGAAGGGCAGAGTGATAGAAAGGAACATTTATTTCTCGTTAAAATGTTATGGCTCGGTTCCTGAGCTTTGGTTCCATAAGGATAAATAAAGCGGATGCTTCCTGATCTCATTGGAAACGTTGTAGACTGAATCGAGAATTTGTCAGCTCGGTTCAGTGCACATTTTTATGGTCTCCTGCCTGAGAACAGGTGGATATTTCATTGGCACAGGTGGATCAGGCAGATTGAGATACTCATTGATCCATGCAAGCAAGGTGACCCCGAAAAATGTGATATGCGGGTGTCTTCTTCTCTTAGTCTTACCATTTATGATCTTAACCTCTAACATTTCTATATATATATATATATATAAATATAAAGAAATTAGTATTGCCATATAAAATAATACCTTTTTATTGGACTAACATTCCATTTTAAGGCAGATATATGTGATTTTGTCTTTTCGTATACTTGTTGTGTTCTTACTATAACGTTAAGGGCCCTTTAGAAGGCAGAATGGATTAAAGGGACTGAGAATGGCATTTCTATAATTCATTTCTGTTTCTATATTCGTGGGAGAAATCCTTTTTCATTGAAAAGTTATTGAAACGCAAATACGTTGCAAGGACTTAAACGACCCGCTATTATAACGTTAACACAGAAGGAGAGCTTTAGCCACCTACCGGGTAATTGTTTTTTAAAGTGCTGCTTAAGGTTTTTTTTCAAAGACCCCTTTTGTGCTAATGTTAGATATTTTGTGCCCTTATCAATCCGAGGGTCTTTAGATAAGTGTGAGTCACACCCAGCGGGTGATGAATAGTGATGAATAAGCTTTGTAAAGTATCAGGAATGATGAGAATCCTCATTCTGCGCAGTAAACACAGGCACGTTTCAGCCATTTTTAAAGGTAGCCATGGCATAGGTCGAGACCCCAATAGTTCATGTGGTTGGGGTGGAACAAGGTCTTGGTCTTTACAAAATGTAGAATTAACTGTGCTTGTAGACACATTGCAACCTACTGAAGCAGAGCAATGGCATTGGACTTCATATCCTGGCAATCAGGGACAACGCTCGAAAACTGGGACTATACTTTTTGAAATGGGATGGTTGGGAGGAATGGGTTGAACAATCCAATTCCAGGAATTTTTATCCAACATTCTGTATTTTTTTTATATATAAAATTATCTGCAAATTGTACTACTTTTATGACAGGAACACTCTCATTGGACACCCTGGCGAAGCTGTGCTGTGATTGGCTAAGAACCACAAATCACGGTCTATTTTGTTCACGGACCTATAAAAGAAACAACATGGCTCGGAGATTTTTTTAGTTAAAAAATGACAGGTTTGATTATGAGTTACAGATAATTTGTGATATCTTTTTCGTGGAAGAGGAAAATAATTGTAAAAATCTTTATTCTGGGGAAAAAAAATGTAAAAATCTTTAAAAAATCGTAAAAAAAATTGTAGGACTCGTAAAAAAATACAACCAGCCCTGTAGTCCCTATAAGGCTGAGTGTATATTTTTTTTACAATCAGCCTTACAAGCAATTATGTTTAGAAGGAAAGGAAATACTTAAAAAATACTTAAAATATGATAAGAATATTTATTAAATACATGTTAAAAGAAATCCATGTTTGCATCCATGATCCTCCAGTCTTTTTATGGTTTTATCCATAAAGCGCTTGAACATATGTGTTAGAAACTACGACTTCTGCGGTCGTAAATCACGTCAAAGCTATACAATCCAACCCTAAAAAATATTTCACTCCAAGGACCTAATTATCAGCCCGTACAATGGCTCCTTGAATTATTAGCCATGCCGGCATTGATTCCGTACAACCACTTGGATTTAATTTATTGCTCTCAGGATTAGGATTACAACACAGATAAAAACTATACTTGCACAGAAATGGCGTTCACCACATCGTCGAGCAACGGACATAAAATAGGGAAACGAGAGAGTGCGTCGCGCTCGATAAATAGGAAATTAAATGGGTTTAGTAGGAAGGAGCAATTTGATTTCCTTGCATCAGCTGTGGGTGCGTTAGTACAATGCACTAGGGAGATCCTTATTAACAATAAAAAGAATTGTGGAGATCAGACTCAGTCCTGTACATTCCGCGAGCGTTTGTCACGATAAGAACGATCGGCCACATTGTTTCTGTTGGGTGTGAAACGGTTTCCATAGCCCATAGCTGTCCTAAAGCCCTGTATATTGATCGCCTTCTTTGTAGGACCGCCGCTGCTTGATACATGGCTCCTGAGGGATTTATCCTCAAAATTCCCTTTTAATCCATACCATTCCTTCAAGATGTAAAGAATTATTTATTAAAGAGACAAAAGGCATTTAGAAACTCCTAACGAGGCTTTGAATGGCGTTTAAAGGCATCTTGTACGGTCTGATGGTCGGTGTCTTCAGGTCAACAACCGCACTTTGAAGTGGAAATGGCTTCTTTGGTCTATATGGACATGCAGCTCAACTCTAAAACTGTATAGTTCTGTTAGTTACCCCAAAGTATTAATGTTTTTGGAAGCAACCCAGCTGGTCGGATGATGTTGGTGGCGTTTCATGGCAAATCATAATGTTGGTGAATTTGCCAACAGTTCACGCTAACACCAACTGATTTTTTTGTGAACAAGCCCAACATAGGAAGCGATTCCGTTACTGCTTTTAGCATTTCTACGTGATCTCTCTCTTGCCATTCACCCCACACTTGCTTCTTTTCAGTGGCCGTTATAAGGGTTATATTTTAATATATGCATTTGGTGTTTCGTTTGTAATGAACTTTAAAAGCTGTAATTTACAGATTGTACGTTATATACGTAAGTGCCTTTTATTGTTTCTCTGCTTTTTTTGTGTGCTAATCATACTATTTTCACTCTATGGCACCCCTGCTGCTATAATTATGATATTGGTAGTTAACCATAGATTTCCCAGCTGCGCTTTTGCATATATATCAATCTGGCAATCACTTTGTGTCCCCCGGATCAAGGTCCTCCTGGCATTTAATTCACGTTGTCACATTTCAATTTATTCCTCTGTTCTGCTTTTTTCGGTTTTTCGGTCTGGACAACAGACGCCGTAGTTTTGTCACATTGTGAATGCCGTCTCTGCAGGGTTCATTCATGTGTTTTTGATGTTATTTTTTTGATACAATGTAATGCTGAATACTGGGAGTGTTACATCTTAGATACAATAGAGTTTATGGATGAAAAACGATTTAAGTGCACATTGGTTAATGTAGGAACCCCTTTCCACCGGTACAATTCTGCTGCAAAACGTAATTTTATATATTGCCCAAAAAGTTTAATTCTGCCACAGTTTTTTGTTAAGGCTGTTCCACTTCTCCACCACCCTCCTGCATCTCACTGCTCTCATTTTAGACTGAGACCTCTTATGCTGACGTGTTTAGGGGCGGCAAGCGAGGCATCCTTTTCAAGTTGCTTTGATTGCATCATGAGAGTGAATCAGGTTTATTATGGGTGTAGAGATATACTTTAAAGAAAAAAATAACATATTTTGATCTCTACATGCACAATGCGGCTTGTGCAAAATAATATCTATGCAAAAGGGAATTTTCATCTGCATAGAGCATGTCCATTATATGAACTTCTTAATGGGGTTCAAGGAATTTTTAATTTAAGGTAAAACAGACTTTTACGTGTATCTGGAAGATGACATTAATAGCCAAGGCAACCGTTTAGCAGACAGAGCCCGTGGAGTGTCTTTGCGAACACCCCGAATTGTTACAGGGAGCGCCATTATCATGGAAGGTTGTGTTTGTGCACAGCTCGCGTTAATGAAATAATCTCTGCATTATAAGCCTGCATAAAAATGAAAAACTGAAAACATTACATGTAATTTGTGGCACAATTCATAATTACCGAATGCCCGCTAACTCACACTCAGTCTCGCCATGTTACACCCGCTCATCATTCAATTAACTTGGGAAAATGAATAAACATGCTTTTCCCGGTTTAATAGCTTGTCGCATTTGATAATTACCCCAAAACCTGTTGTAAATTATGTTCCGCCTGCCAATAAGATCCATGATGATTACGCCGTTCAATTACCCCCGGAGAATGGGAAAACAGCATGTTTAACTTTAATCAGACCCGTGTCCCTTGCGATGATAAAGATGGTGTTGGTTTTGGAATTTAAAGTACTGAAAAGTGGTGCAAGGCCAGTGGGTGAACATTGTTAACGCGATTGGCACAGTTGGGGCCGATACAGTTACAATGTAGCTGCTGGTATCACAGATTTTTCATATTCAAATTTCCTTTGGTCCAAAAAGGACAGAAAGTAGGTCCGTATATATATTTTACTTGTTTTTAACTATTTTTAAATGATGTTCATTATATCAGGCGATCTATAGCATCGTTAACATCCCGAATATTCCAATCCTGCTGATGAAATGATTATGGATATATTCTGTATTTACAGGAAAATAAGGGAAGCAAATGAAACCGAATGGGAGGCTTTTCTCCGAGAATACTATAAACAACAAATCATTTTATGTTACAAAAAATCACAAAGGACGCCATACACCTGGCACTCACAAAGCAGGCAATCAAAGGTACAAAACACAACACTCCCCACTATACATTCTGTTTCATGTTTTTCAAAAGGCGATCAATTGTCCTCAGAAGCTGCCGTCGTCACCGCATGGCGTCCGCTGTGCCATACCGTGTGAACAGAATGTGATTTAAACCGGTCTGCCATGATGTATAGCGATAACTCCGCATTGCCGATATCTCCTTAGCTTTTGTGGAATGTATCACTATAGATTGTGCTATCAATGCGCTCCATGCACTCGCATTTTTGCGCTCCATGCTCTCGCATTTTTGCGCTTGTTCCTATTAGCCCGACAGCCAAGCCCTTTACAGTTGTAAGGGTTGTACCCTAGGGTACACTGCCATTTGGGGACACTTACCTTGACAAGAGCATTGCGGCAAAGTTATGCTCGAGAATGGTGAAACTTTTAAAATATGTAAAAATTATTAACCATGTATACAATTTTACACATATTTTCATCTGTGAATGAAAGATATATTGGTGTAAATATATTCTTGAGAATTAAATACTAACAATACAGTCAATTATAAATATAATTTCTCTTTCTATTGCCAACTTCGTTAAAAAAAAACCAGCTTCCCAGTGCCAACATTGTCCCAGAAAAACAGCTTCCCAGTGCCAACCTTGTTTCCTAACAACTTATCAGTGCCAACTTTGTCCCCAAAAACAGCTCCCCAGTGTCAACCTTGTCCCCTAACAGCTTCCTAGAGCCAACCTTGTCCCCCAACAGGTTTCCAGTGCCAACTTTGTCCCCTAACAGCTTCTCAGTGCCAACCTTGGCTCCAACAGCTTCCAAGTGCCAACCTTGTCTCCAACAGCTTTTCAGTGCCAACCTTTTTCTCTGATAGCTTCCCAGTGTCAACATTATCCCCACCCCAGTTTGCCAACTTACCTGGCTGAGACTCATTCGGCCCTCCAAGCAACTTGTCATCTTGCTTGCTTCCCGGCATTGTGTGACACTTCCCCCTAAGCGTTCTTGCAACTTCCGAGATGAATGCAACTGTATGTTGCTTTCCTGGACACCTGTAAAATACCAATGCTGCAATTCACTTTATTAAGATACTTTTACTAACCAAATCATTGGACAGCATTCCCTGATACAGCCGCGTATCCTGTATCAGGGTATGTAATATGTAGCAGTAGTATAATAATTTATCTTAGTTCGCCTCCGCATGACTGCAGGGTTAAACTGAAATTCACGTATGAAAAGTTTGAGGTTACTTTCCCAGTAGGGGTTAATTAGGACTGGCAGGTAGGAAAATAATCAATTATAAAGCTTATATCAGATGTTGAGCTCAATATTATGGAAGGATAAGTCAAAAAGTGAAAAATAGGAATTATGTTGGTAATTCCCGACGACAGAGATTAGTCACAATGTGCTTTTGTTGCAGCTCGCTAATAAAATGATTCTGAATAATGAAAGAGATTTGAAAGGTACTAATTATTTTTATTCTCTCGTTTTAGTTTAGGGAGTTATAAATTACGCTGTGCCATTTTTTTAATGGATTTCTGAAGATTAACATAAAACCGGTTATTTAGTCCTGTCTCTATTATTTTGTTTCATTCTTTTCAATGAAATTCACAACACAATGCGCCAGGCTCTATGCGCTCGCATCAGACATGTACAGTAATTATCCAGTATGACTGCAAACACTATTGTAACGAAGAAACCCATTTTCTGAGCTACATATAGGAGAAGCTAATGCATTCTGTATCTTATGCTTTCAGGTCCTGGAAAAAAAAAACAGCCTCTATTATAACAGTCCAAGGTTTACAGACAAAAAATATACACAGAACTGAAATAAGTTGTTTTTGTATGATTTAATCTAATTACGTGCTCTTTAGACGAGGAAGCAGTGGAATTACAAATGAATGGGTTATTTGTATTTTGTTGTAAAAAAGGCATTCAAGGTTAAACCAAGGTTTGAGACAAGTTTTGGAACAACACGGTTATTAGTAACAGAGAACAAAGATGATGGAATGATGAAGATGATGGTAACATTGATGACGAGTAGAATCTTGACATCTTGAACTTAGTAACTGAAAAGATATGAAAAGCATGGCCAGAATCTCCATAAAGGAGACACAATAGCCATGTTTATGGGTGTCTCTATGAGACATAAAAAGTAGGTGCTTTATGTTAAATTACCCCCTTTCTGCCCATCCTGTAGACATAAGTAGGGGGCTCAGTGGAGAGACAAAGAGTAGACCCTCAAGACCCCCCTGCAGCATGGGGAAAGTCCCCAATCAATATGCAGTCCGCGGCAGCATTTTGCCAGGGAGCTTAGTCTTTATTAGATTATTATTGTGCTAATAAAAGAAGGTCAATCAATGAAAATAAATGAAAAAAGTAATTATTGATTATTTACTTTTCTTGGTACTTTGCTTTGCAAACAGGAATTGGATAAAGTGCTTTAACTAACACTATCCTATTAATGGTCAGGTTAGCCCTCTCGCTAACTGTATGACCCTCTGCAAAGAGGCTATTCCATGGATCCACCACTCCTGGAAAAATAGAATTTCCTTTCATCTCCCCTGAGCTTCACCGTAATCCAATTTGGCGCGATAACCTTTTGTTCTGGTGCATCTCCTTCTCAGTCGAATGGTCTATTCCTGTACCTCAGTGAATCCGATAATGCATGTACACGTTTTGATCTATAATTCTTAGATCAATACCCTACAGCTGAATCGTGGTCAATGTTTTGGTCTCGTGCGTCCGGCTTGTTCGGCGTTTTGATCGCCGGACCCGGGGCTGGAAGTTTATTGTCAATTCCAAAATAATTACCCTAGGAAGATAGAAGTTCAGTTGTATAGAACTGCTATAGATAACAAAGATCTAGAGCCAAAAAAGGTCTTTCTGCTATTAGATTCTGCTCGGGAAATACTAGCTTGTATGTAACAATTAGTTCATTATTGCTTTCTGATTCTCTACTGATAATTCCACTTTGGATCTTTATGTAACCTCTCTTTCCCTATTCTCTTTTATTATTTAATTTTTTCTCTTTTTTTTTTTTTTTATCTTGTCAGTTATAATATATTTTCTCTTGGCGTAAATCTTTTTTTCTGATTAATTTATGCTTTGAATCCTTGTTCAGGGCTACATCCAAATACATAAACATCTTCTCAAGGACGTTAACAATTTTAAAGGCAAGGTTATTAATGTTCACCATGGGACGAGATAATATCTTTGTATTAATAGGATGCCAGAGGAGAACTGTGGATTAAATTACTAATTGTACACAACATGTTTTTTTTTTCTTCTTTTCATGATGATGATTTAATATCTTAAATGGTCCTCTACTTCATCCGTGTCTCATGCGCGTGCTACTTCTCTTGGTCGAGTTACTTTGTCTTAGTAAGACATATCTATCCCTAGAGAGGCTAAATAAATCTAAAAGTTGTTGCACTGCAAAAATGTAATGAAGCGGATCCACATTAAATCTAATAATAGCCATACATGTGTAAGTGGTGTTCCTGCAGTGTATTTTATAGAGAAATAAAATACAAGAGAAATGAGGAAATGTGCTGAATGCTATAGTCAGGAACTCTAATAAATTTTGGCTACGTTGGAACATCTACCCCACCTCCTCCTTAAAAAATAAAATTAAATAACCATTAGACCATAGTCACCCATACTTATCTGGGTAACAATGTCAGTTTCTCCCCATAAAGGCAACAAAAACAACTCAATGCCCACACGATAATTCATTTTTATGGAATTATCTGCTTTCTCGAGCTTCTGTTTATTTGTAAAAAGAAAAAAAAATATGTTTAAAAGCCTTAGTTGGTATTGGGATGATTACAATAAATGTGATTGTCTTTATTGTGTCGATGG
Organism: Spea bombifrons; assembly: GCF_027358695.1. Taxonomy (NCBI): domain Eukaryota; kingdom Metazoa; phylum Chordata; class Amphibia; order Anura; family Pelobatidae; genus Spea; species Spea bombifrons. The sequence continues at coordinate 36,906,811 of NC_071096.1, read as the reverse complement.
GAGTTTAAATCAGATTATTGTTACAATGACATAGGGAAACCCAACTCATTTGGAAGCTTAAAAAAATTCACCCCAAAACCGTCTCTCGTCTCTTGTGAGGGAAATATCGTTGCCAAAGGTTCCTTAAGGAATACTTTGTCACTACTTGGCAATCGGCAGTAAAAATATTTACACCGTACAGACTTAATCCAAAAATTCCCTTTGGAATGAATAGCTTCACAACCCAATTATAGCTAAAACTCTAATACAGGACAAATATGTAACAGTCCCAGAACATGTATGTCTCAATATATCTTTCATTATCTGGCTTCTGTAGGGAGAAAAAAAAATATCATTTTCATCAAAATAATTGTATTTATTCTGCTTCATGGAGCGCATTGAATATATTCACAAATCCAATTATTTGGAAGTATCAGGAGTTTTGTTTTGCATTAGAATGTTGTGTATTCACCCTAATTCCCTATCTTTTATGACAAACTGCATGCATTGTAACAATCGGTAATTAAATGCTATTCATTGACGTCCTTCCACATCCTCCTACATGTAGAAGGAGAGCGGGAGACAAATATTATTTGTACAAAGTCATCAATTTTACAGGGCTGGTTCATCTCTGTGGGAGCGCTAAGCAGAAGTCAGCTTTGCCACAGAGACCAGAAGATGATGTTATACGAAGAACGTGGGTTGTGCGATGGGAGGAGGGTCACCAGGCCAAGGACATTTTTGAAAAACCTGCTATTTTACATTCACGCGGCTTGTGGAAAAACACTTGTAGAAAACCTCTTCATAGATACAATGTTTCCAACAAGAATACCTTACCCTGGGCTAAGCAAACAAGCTAAAGAAAATAGAAATAAAGTTGGGTACCCCATTATGTGATGTATAAATAGCTAATAGTGGACCCTAGGCTTTAAGAATCAATAGATTCATTGCTTCCTTCCGTCCTTCTCCATCAGTGACTTGTGGCTCTTAGATGACGTCATACCCAGATAGCACAGAACAGTAAGGAAGCATCATGGCACTCATCTCGTCAGTGTAGAAATGCGGCAGAGAGTATTATGATTTAACAAACAGAGCCGTCCTTAGGTGTTCTGGCGCCCTGTGCGGACTACTCCTCTGGCGCCCCCCCATCCCCAAAAAAGAAAGGAATAAATACTTGTAACAAAACCCCAATCACTATATACTACGCCAAACATTGATGTGGTGTAGCCCTACCACTTCATTGTCTGGCTTAGTAGTAGGGATGCACCGGACTGAAACCGAAAGTGCAGCATTTACCTGGCCAAAACCGAATATGACCCCCCCCATACCATAAAAAAATCTAACACTTTTATTTAAAGTAAGTAACACACCAAAATAGGACAAAACAATTAAATAACAACATTATATATATATATGATTAACAGCAATCACATTCCTATCATGCCCAGGCATACCCAGATTCCAGGATGTACTCGCAGACTTGGCATGATAGGAGTATGATTGCCCTATCTACCCCTTCTCACTCCCTTCTGCCCTATCTACCCCTTCTCACTCCCTTCTCCCTATCTACCCCCTTTCCCCTGTCTCACTCCCTTCTCCCTATCTACCCCCTCCTAACTATCTACCCTTTCCCTCTTTGAAGTTCACTTACCTTTCAGGAGTCCTGCGGTGGGGGTGCAAGGCCTCTGCCTCCCAGCTCTGTATGGAACAGTATAGAATGATGGGAGTTATGATGTACTTTTAGAGCATAATTAGATCATGAAAAAGACATTGGAAATGGTACAGCATAACACCCATCACTCTCACTCACTTACCAATCCACACATATACTAATCCACACACCAATCCACATGCATACCAATCCACACGCATACCAATCCACACGCATACCAATTCACACGCATACCAATCCACACGCATACCAATCCACACGTATACCAATCCACACGTATACACTAATCCACACATATATACCAATCCACACACATACTAATCCACACATATATACCAATCCACACATACACCAATCAACACATATACCAATCCACACACATACCAATCCACACACACACCATTCCACACATATACCAATCCACACATATACCAATCCACACACATACCAATCCACACACATACCAATCCACACATATACCAATCCACACATATACCAATCCACACATATACCAATCCACACATACACTAATCCACATATATACCAATCCACTCTCACTCTCACTGAATGCTTTCCTACCTTTCCTCTTTTCTCCTTACAGCTCCTTTTTCTTCTCTTCGCTCCTCTTCTTCAGTTCTTCTGTCTTCTTCCGGGTCAGAGGGCACGGACAGCGGTGGGAGCGGCTTCAGTGTTGTGCGCCGGGATCTGACAAAAACCCCGGCGCACAGCAGCTGTTGCCGCGCGGATCACAAGGGAGCGGTATCGGAGGTCTTTAACAGAGCTCCGGCTCCCTTGAGTGATTTTAAGCCGGGTTCAAGGGAGATCCTTGAACCGGCTTAAAATCACTCAAGGGAGCCGGAGGTCTGTTAAAGACCTCCGATACCGCTCCCTTGCGAGCCTGGTAGGTACGCTGCTGCCGGCAGCGGTACGCTGCGGTGGTGTCGGACCCCGCGGCGGCGGCGGACCCCGCGGCGGCGGCGCCCCCTGGAGTGTGGCGCCCTGTGCGGTCACACAGGTCGCACACCCCAAAGGCCGGCCCTGTTAACAAACCCAAGTGTTCCATCAGTAACCCTTTATGGAATGAGTAAAACCTTTTCATGGATCCTTTGTTCTGTACTCGATAATATTTTCGCTGAGCCTCTAACCCAACATCACTAATCTTCCAAACGCAACTGCAATGCAGAGCTATTACAAGCACGGGCCTCCGGAATGAGAGCTCGAGCTAAAGTTTTACTCCCTTCCCATGTGGCACAGGGAAACGTTACAAAATATTTATTAGCCTTCCTACCAGGTAAATGTAGCACTTGGATAAACCAACTTAATATAAAATACATGTGTTCTGAGAAAAAAAAAAAACCCAAACCGAAGATATTCGGAATTCTTTAGTAAACGGAATACTGAGAGTGATGAATGTATCTGATATTGACAAACACAGCCGGAACTAATAAGGTGACTGAAGATGCTTAAAAATAATAAGGTATTCTACTCCCCCACCACGCCCTTTACAGTCCCAAGCAATTAGCACAAATGCCATGACAACCGCTTCGGCAGCCGGTACGGAAGATTGAAGGCGTCCAGGCAGCCAGCCAACACGCTACTCAGTTACCGCTTGGGAGAGAGATATCTGCTATAATTCTGCATAGAATTTTGTGCTTTCCTGTTGTGGTTCTCAGCATGTCTTTGTTAACACGCACGCTGCAGGAATGATTTAAAAAAAAAAACCTTAATGGAGGAGAAACGTCCTCAGATAAAGTAGTTTTTTTTTTTTTAACGGTGATAATTAACTCTTTACATATGCAGTAATGGAATCCTACCATAAGATATCACAATTTATTTGAAACCTGTATATTACGCAGCTGGTTTAAAGAATTGTGTGTCTTCCGCTCCTCTGGCCACCAAAAGGAGACTTCTTCTCCGACCGAGGAGCTCTATACTGCTCACGCACAATTGGAGGCCCTCCGGCTGGTATCAGGATTCTTGTACATCCCTTGGCCTAGGCATTGCCTAAATTGTTTTATAAAATCCAATTCCCATTAAATAGTTGGTCAGGAGTGTTCTAAATCATTGGCAAAAAAAATGCAATAAAAAAAGAAAAGAAAAATGCAGTCAAAGCCTTGTAGATTCATAACGCTGTGTGCCTACGTGCAAAATTACTGAGCATTGCAGTTAACAGTAATATCTTCCTTACTAGACACACAATCATTCTAAATGTTTGCGTTCCAGAGGGATAGGCAATACATACTGGCGTTTCACAAGCCTGATTTGCAGAAGAATAATGCCACCCACTTCAATTTATCCTTCACGGTTATTGACAAGTGTACCGCATGCATCTGTCACCTAATTCTCCATTTGGGAAGGGGGGGTGCTGGATATTCATATAGTAATATTGTCAGTCAGTGAATACAGAAAATGCCTCTAGGCTATTTAGTCATGTAATTTGTACCTGAGAAAAAGCAGAGAGGCTTGTCAAATGTCTACAAACCCGATTATCATCGCATGCAGCTACGAATTGTTCAGATCGGTACACGTAACAAGAAGACTTTTTTTTTCCACTATTATTGTTCACACAAATGATAGGAACCTAAAAAATATTTATTTCCAGAACATACGCTCGCTCCCAAAAAATCCTCTAGAAATAGTTAATCTTGGTATTCAATAGGATTTATGATGAGCGTCACCTTTACTCGACGTTCAATAAGTAGCAGCCTTATTATAAGTGGCTCTTTGTTAGTTGATTTTCTTTATGACTGATACAAATAGGGTGATTAAATTGTGTCTTGTCAGATGATAACGGTATCATCTTTTCCCTAATTTGCTCTAGGCCGTACATTTCATTCCACGTCTCTTTCACCACCTAGAACATGGAACCATGACTATTCATGTAACCCATAAAGGGATACCGAAGAATTCTAAAGCGTTTGACCTCTCTGCTTAATTCCAGGGTCACGGGTCCGTGTAGAAGACATACTCTCCCTTCGTATGAATCAAATTTTCATTAAGTATTGTCAGGAAAAAAGCCAAATGTATTAGTAATGTAGCAGATCCAGCAGACATCATGTAATGTGCAAAGACACAGATGTGATCTTTACCTCTGAATGTGCCCAGACAGATGGTCTTGTAATAACAGCCATGTATGTATAATAGGTGAAGCCAAGACATTTCAAGTATGCTGTCATCTATTTTGTGATGTTTTTTCCTCTTACTAGCAATATGACATTAACTTGTCTACTGCTAAATGCTTTTTTTTTGTAAACTTTTAGTTAAAAGAGAGATATTTACAAGAAGTGGTACAGCTGCCTCCCTCCTATCCAACGCAGATTTCAAATAAAGAGATCACCCCTTCTAGAACAGACAGAGGAAAGCATTGTATAAGTCACTCAATGCCGCCTGACTGCTGGGAAGATTAAAAGTTCTGGAAAGTATCTATTGACACTTTCTGATTAAATCCTGAAAGATTATACAGCTTCAACAATTACAACAAGAAACCTCTACAAAACGAACTGAATAATCAGTTAAGAACTAGTCCTTTAAGTGTTTTTATTTTCTTCCCAGTTTGAAATTCTAAATGACATTTTCCCAAGGGTCCTTACATAGGATAATCATTTTTTTTAATTCACCCAGAGGCGTGACTAGAAACTGCAGGGCCCCAGTGTGAAAATTGCCCCAGGGCCCCCAACTTCACCAAGCAACATGTCCCACACTGCCACTTTTAGTCATTGGAAATAATAAGATGACTAAGGTCTGTTTGTTAATACCGGAGAGTGCAGTCAATGTTTTTTCTAGGCCACACTATACTTAATCCTCAGTGCTGAATTTAGCTATCGGCCATAAATATTAGTCTTGTAAGCCATCATTTTTATAATGATTCCTCCCTCTTCGTAAATGTAGAGTCTACAGCCTGCTATCAGTTTGTGCCATGGTCTTATTCTCTCATTTTCTTTGCTCAGTCGCACCAAATGTTCTTAAAGATAATGAAATTAAACAATAAGGAAATGGTATAAGGAAGCTGCAGCAAATATTTCATATATTCTTCTCAACGTGAGAGGTTTGTACATGTCAATTTCCTAGAATCTTCAGCTCGCCTTCCCATAAATGTATACAAACAGGAAATGAAATTAAGAAGGTAATATTCTGTGTGGCTTGCTACGAACGCCAGAAAAGTGGATTAAAGCATCACTCAAATCAATATCAATAAATCCATCTCCAGGACATAAAAATGTTAAGTTGGCAAATGTTTAATTTATTGTGATCACCATGGAAACCTTCAACCAAACTGACCTTTTCAGTTTTAATAAAAGTGGAATGTCTTCCAGTTTTTGACAGATCTTGGGTTGCAGAAAGAATGAAAGGCTTAACAGTTCGTGGAAAACAAATTAACGGGTGTATACCTTTTCTGGCTGTATTGCAAGTTTATATATAAGGATTAAGCACAAATTTTGGGTCTCTCAGACCTTTGTACTAAGAAGACATGTGACTTAAGGACTCTTAGATAAAAGAACTATATTGTTAATTAATAAACATTGTGTATTTCAAATGATGGCTGTGACAGTAAATATATGTATTAAGAATACTTCACATGGAATGATCTGCTTGTCACAGCAGACAAGGTTCTGTGATGGATACAATTACAAATACAGATAAATACAAATACAATTGGGTGTATTAGATAAGAAAGTCATAAGAAGGACAAGGGATTGATGCAGAAAACAATTTCAATGTGGAAGCCATACAGAAATTTGACTTGGCTTTGTTAGTCTATAATAGTAGGATATCTAAGTTATTCATCTAAGATCAGATGGCTACATCTTGGAACACAGACGTAAATGGATCTATAGTCAGCAGGAGTGGGAAAGCCTGGAACACGCTAATGTTTGGGGGGGCAAGAACCTGGAAAACAGTCTTAAGGTGTCTATCATCATGTCGGCGAGAGGTCCAAGAAAAGTCAACTCAACAACTAGGAATATTGCAGAGGACTTTGTGAGAAGGACCAACAAGGTCAGGCTTTTGGACAAGGCTTTTTACGCTTTTAATTATAAAAGATATATTATTAAACACTTACCTCTGTATTCGGGGAGCAAATTTAGTAATGGGTTTTCGTAATGCCTACGCAAAGAGAAAAAGAAAATGATTATTATGGGTATTAAGGAATATTCATTCTTGAAAGTTTCATAAGCAGGTAAATAGTGTTTATAGATTTAAGAACATGAATGCCACTTAAAGTAAAGCACATTTATGAAATATGAAATATTCAAGCCCTTTGCATTGATTCACAAATACAAGCTAGTCTTTGAGCTGTTGTATTGTGATCCCTTTATAACTATCTTAATGTGCATTAGAATCAGGGAGACCTCTAAAATTCAGACTCTCCAAAAAATATGGTGCCCTATTTTATTAATTTAGATATAATCAGCTGCAAAAAACAACATAAGAAGCCATAAAAATTTATACAGCAAACAATAATAGTGAATGTGAATGAAACATACAAAATGGCTTATTTAACTCAAGATGCCATTGGTCGAATTGGAGGTTTCTCATTAGTTTTGCTGCTGCTTCAAAGATCTAAAACCCTCTTAATTAAAAAATAAATTATTTCAAATATTCGTATTAAAAGTACGATTTCTCATTTCCCGCCCCATAAACTGTTAAGTATTGATATTAAATTCTATTAGAGCGTTGTTAGAAGAGGTTTTGCCATATCACACAAGTGTCTGAATTCCCTTCTCACGGACTGCATATTATACCACGATCACTCCCTATAACGCATACACTCCAGGAATGGTTTACGCTGAGAGAAATAACAATATTGGGATAAAGTAAGTAAACATTATATAGTAAACAAATATTATTTGTTTAGAATGTTCAATTATATTGTTGAAATGTATCAGTTCAATACAGTTGTATTCAGTGTTTTTCATATCAGTATTCTGGCTGTTGTTGGGCTAAAACTCTCATGATTCTCAGCCAGCTGCATTGCCCTGCGTTATACTGGAATTATACTTTAATTTGAGTTAAACAGCTTTGAAATAAGTTCTTGAACGCACGGTAGGGTCTAAATCCAAGTCCCCTCAGTGTATAACAAGCAAAATGGGGCCACAAAAGGTATAAAATGCGCCTGAAACAAGCACCTTTGCAACAAATGCACCAAAGCTGAAACATTTTATTATATATGTTTATATAAATTTATATATATTTACCTAGAATAACCGCAGGGCCCCGATTCACTAAGCAGGGAAGTTATGTCTCTCAGCAAATGTAGAAACAGGGTGTCTGAAGTACATAAGCATGGGAACCAATCAGCAAGCAGAGTTAGCCAGGCAGCCATTCAGGTGAAAGCATCGTTTCCCGCCTTTTCTTTTTACCACAGAGAAAAGTGCGACGTATCTGCGGCATTGTGACGGATAACGTGACAGAGTAGGGACCAATCAGCACGCAGCCTCAGGAGCCCAATGAGTGAAGATGTAATTTCCCTCCACTTCTCCTCATGCAGAAGCCTCAAAGGCGTGGTAAGCGTGACCTGGCACCGCATGTAACGTAAGCGTGTGCTACATGCGTGTGGCATGCAGTTTATACTGGCACAGACAGGTTTCAAACCAGTAAAGGTAACCGTTTCCTCAAACCTATCATTTGTAACCCAACATTTTTTTAATTGTAAGTGTCTGCTAGCCCGTTATAATATATATATATATATATATATATATATATATACAATATATATGTGGGTGCATAAAATAGAATGTCGGTGCCATGTTTGAAAAGTGGTCTTATCACCATAGCAACCAATGGACTTTTCTTGCTGATATTTGTAATTCAATTGGTTGCTATGGTGATAACACCGCTTTTTAAACTTTGCATCACAATATAGCTCCCTTGACGCTCCTTTCATGTCTGGTAATGGGGAAGACGTATCATGAAACTGAATAATGTAACAAAACAGAAAAGATGCCTCAAAAACATAACCCAAGTATCAGGCTGCCCCCCCCCCAATAAACACAGTAGCCTGCCAAGAATCAATTATAATGCAGGGAAATGCTGCTGGTTGAGAGTCATGAGAGTTGTAGCCCAACAGCTGATATGAAAAACACTGGACACCTTCGTCGAATGGATAGATTTCCAAAAATATAATGTAACATTATTATTATTATTGTTATTATTGTTGTTATTATTATTCTAACGTGTAGCAAATAATAGCGGTCTGAAGGTAAATATTTACTTACTATCCCAATATTGTTATTTCGCTCTGTCTCAGCTCAACCCGTTACTGAAGTGGATGTGTTATAGCACCATGTAGTTATACTACCCCAGCCTGAACTGGAGTCTGCAGGCCAATCAGCATTTAGCATGATTTATTGTATAGTTAGGAGGTCCGCATTTTAAATGGTAGTGTTTGCAGGACCTAACGCCACCATCAGAGGCGATAATATCGTTATGTTATTGCTTCTGACAGCAGGCTCGTATCATAATACAGCATGTAAACTGGAGAAGACAAATCCATGGACTACAACTCCCATTGTCCTCAACCTTATTCAGGACGATGGATGTTTTAACCCCGCAAGAGCTGGCTGGTCCACAGCAGGCTACTCAAACCCCTTGTCAGCCCTTACAAAAAGCTAATTACAGCATGATTCTTTTCTGATAACCCTTTAAGTATTTATCATATCAAATTATAGGCCTGAAAGCCCATGCGGGCTGTGGATAAATCGGAATCTGGCGCTGTACAGTCTGATTGCCTAATAATGCCATTTACAACCGCGTTATTAGAGAATGAATCATTTGTCCATTAAAACGGAGCAGAAACATGCATTTATAGCCAATATCGCTTATCCGGCAGAGAAAAGGAAACAGAGACTCTGTAGAGTGTCTTCAAACGTTACGAAATAAAATTGACCGGAGCGGCGAGGATTAACTATTGTGTGGGATTTTAGTGATATAGATTAAACGGTGCCTAAGGAAGGCCTGCTGACTGATATCATACAGAAAATAGTGAACTTTTTTTTTATTTCTTATATTTGCTAATGCCCTTAATGGCATATTTAGAAAGTGAATGTGCCTAAATACCGTCATCGTCGACAGCAGCAGCTTGATATTGTCATTGTAACAAGTGATGCGTCACGCAAACTTGTAACATATAATTTTGGATAACTTTCAATTATTTTTGACAAGCAACCGTTGCCTGTAACGTCAATATTCCTACTTAGCAAGCCAGCCGGCCGCGGGACAAAATACTTGTAAAGTTCGGTTGCGGAGATAAGAAATATTTACCCCAATTTGCTCTGCTTGCTATTATTCCTGTTTGATATTTCCCGTGCCCTTGTCAGCGGGCTCCTGTATAATGCTACTCTTCTGTAATGTCTCCTGCAGCACGAGGTTTCTGAGCATTCACTGGGATCGAAGAGAGATGGCCGCGTTTTCTTCTCCAAATCAGCTCCGCGTTTTCACTCCAAGGCTCCGAGACACCCCCGAGTTTCAGAGCTTCCCCCCGCCGAGCCGGCAAACTAAACAACTGTTGATTCGGAAAACGGGCAAACAATCCCAACCGAAGCCATCGCCTCAGTGGAGGTTAGTACAGAGAATTCCATCTTGATTCCACATTGATAATAACATTACTCTCTACATCAACTTCCATATTAATTTAGATCAGAGTAGCCAAGTACGCCACACTTTCAGCTACGCCTGGATTTAGTCCTGTCTTTAAATAACACTTTTCTATTCTATATTCCACCACTCTCACTATGAACGTCCTTCACACCTGAAATCTCTTTTCTACCTCCTTTAATTTAGGAAAGGTTGACATTTGCTCAGTCCAGGTAATGAGCGGTTCCCCTAAGATGTCCTTAGGGGACGTTCAGTATATTTCTTAAGGCTGACAATCACCTAGCCACCTTCTAAATTCTTTACCTTTCATATTAACCGAATTCTAGAGGAAACAGCACTAAGCATTTGACATGTCAATTCCATCATTATTAGAAGATCCAGATTTTCATCATTGTTTTCTTCCTGTAAAGCTGGAATAATGTATAGTGTACTGTGTGCGAAGGAAACAAGCGGGTAACAATATATCACAGCACACTCCTGGATTAATAACACATTGAATGAATGTTTCTCGAAAAGGGGTGAATATACCCCATGTTGTTTTTTTTTCTTTCCTCCCTTCAATTATAATGTCAGACACAGATTGGGGTAATGATTTAAAAAGTGATTTATATAGTAATTTAAACAAAATTTCAAATTGTAAATGTAAAGTATACAATGCCAGACACGATCCAAAACATTTACTTTATTCTTTGTATAGTAGCCTGACCCCCCCCAGGCTTTTGGATTCCATTACAATGTAATAATTCCGCTTGGGGACAGGTAGTGCTTGTAAGAATTAGTTCGCTTTTAGAAGATGGGAATGAACAATGGTGTAGACTGTGGCTAAAGGTTACATTAAATAAATGAATGAACATGGAAGACAATGAGAAATATTACATAGAATATGTTAATTCACTAAGCCAAGAGGTTGCAGGTGAGGTGAACCATTGCAGCTCCCTGACTCTACTCTGTGTTGTGAAGGTGCAACCATGAATGAGCTGACCATGCATTGAGTATAGGTAAATCAGTGCACTCTACAGGGTCAACTTTACAAAGCGGACCTTAAAGCTCCTTAACAGGGACCAGCCCATGGGCTCCCTGCAAGGCCATAAGGAGCATACTGGTTGTAAAACCTTCCCTTTATATAATTAAAATAAGCATGTATTTGATGGTCTGTCTCTGGTATTCTCTTGTGGAATGCTGGCAGGTTCAATAGAACTAGTTTATATATATATATATATATATTTATAGTAATATATATACACACATACATATATTTATGTGTCTGAACATGGCCCATGGCACCTGCTGGTTTCTCCCCCACTGTGCGACATGTATATGCACCACTAACCTAAGCCAGACGTATTTTCTCAAGCAATCTATACAGTATATACTTAGACAGGCGAACACAGAGACTCAGAAGAAATTTCCATTTCTGCTGGAAAACTGTCAAAGCTTTCATTTCTATACATGTAATTATGTGCATATGTTTACATGCGCTGGAATGGAAATGTATGTTTTCTTTCCCCCTTGATCCAGCGTTAGGAAAAGGTCTCTACTTTCTATTATCTAATGACGACAGCTGGTAAAATAATTTCGAAACACATCGCTGCAGTCAATGAGTTTAATATCAATGCAGTAAGTGGAACTGAAATGTAACCCAAGAATAATTCAGCCATGCATCTTATTCTTAAAACGATTTCCTGTCAATAAATATTCACAGTTCAGGCCACACTAGGTTTCATTTATTAAAATTATTGTGGTTCACAAAGCAAGATAAGTCATGTTTGCCCTGTTTTGGCGTTCACTAATACCGTGAGATTTATTAGTTAAATCAGTCACTGCGAATACACAGGACTTTCATGCGTTTATAAAAAGTGTTGTTTTTCCTGGCAACTTTGTTTGTTAAGATTCCATTTCTTTCTCTTTTAAATGTCTTTACTTCGAGGCTTATAATGTACAAATTATTTTAACAAAACAAGAAACATATCATGCTTGTTCACTCCAAAATATGACCATTTTGGGTCGCAACCCCAAAACAGAGCCATTCTCAGTAAAATTAAAACTAAATATCTGAATATCTTTGAAATACAAAATTAATCCTAATTGCATCCACGGGTATTGTCTGTCCTCGCTAACCCCAATTCTATTTGATGTCGATACAAAAATTGAGCCACAATAGACCAACGATTTTCAGTTCCTGGCTATAACAATGTCAGCGGCAATGTTAACATATATTTGGAAGAGTTGAATAGTTGACGCATAATAAAAGTGTCGAGCAAAAAAGTTGGAAGACATAGGAGCCACAAGAAAAGATTTTTGGTAAAGTTATCGTCACAAAGGTTAAACCAGTAAGAAAATCTCCTTAAATTCTGCAAATGGAACATGTTCGCACCTGCTTCCCTTACCCAGGGGACGGCCGCCTCACTCTATTAGATTTGCATTAATTTGGGAAAAGCAAAACTTCCGTTCCAATAAGCCACAGCTGCTTTCTCCGCCGTGCAAATGAAGAAACACCATGTTATGGCTTTCTCTTAACACTCATTACCAAGACCTGGCGCTCCAACAATAACATCACTGATTCTTTTATCAGTTTCACAGCGCAAAAATAACGGGGGAAAAAAGGAAAACGGGAACAAAATCAGCAGTAGCTAGAAATATTAATGGCTCGTCTACAGGGTGTTGTCAGAATATCTGCGGCCTTTAACTCGTTGGTCGTTTGAGAAATGAATTCTGATTATAAAGCATGATGGTAATAAGTGATAACAGCTGATATCAATCGCATGCATTATAATTGGCATCCCAAGAACTCGCATCACTCTTGCTGCATGGATAAAAAATGAATTAGTAAAAAAACAAACATTTAGCTCAAACCTATGGTGTATCTGTTTTTCTACAAAGAAATATAGAATTTGATAACAGATCGACCCCATTCGGCCCCTCTAGTCTGTCTGTTTTTCGTGCTGTAAACCCTAATCAGTCGTTGGTCTCGTCTTAGATTCAGGAGCCCTATGCTTTTCTCCAATGCGTGTTTAAATCCCCTCACTGTATTACCCTCTACCACTTCTGATGGGAGGCTCTTCCTCTTATGTACCACACTGTCAGTAAAGTAAAACTTCCTTGCATTACCCTCATTTCCCAGTGATACTTTCTCTGTCCCTAGAAAGACACAAGGCGGTTTACCTGCACCCAGGTGGGAGTCAGTAATGCCAAATCCCTAGAGTTCTCAAAGCGGTTATTGAGAGGCTATATTCATCCCCTCTTTGGCCCAAGTGAAAGCAAAAATCAGTGGTCTTATAATTGGAGGAAGGGGATGTCACACCTGATTTGGTGTGTGAGAGAAGCCTCTTCTGAGGCTACAGGGAGACGGAGTGGAGGAGCAGAGGAGGAATCTAGTTGCCATGGTGGAGAGATGAATCCCATCAGAGACAATAAGCAGAGCTAAGGTTTCAGCTGTGAGCCGAGCACATTACCCGAGGCTTCGGGGACTGCTATTCCAAGCTTTGCTGGGAGGCATCTGCTGCTCCTTATATCCAGGGAGGGTTACCTGCCAGATTCTGGGGATCGGGGCTGCGTTAACCTGAAAAATAGGACCTAACCCTGTCTGAAATACATGGCGGATTGTTACAAAGAAACATATGTCTCTCTACCAATTATTTCCCGGATTCTATGGAATAAAAAACATCGCTAGGTAGATGTAGGTGAGCTAAGGAGGTCTTCATAGCACACATGATACATTGTTACTGAAATGCTCCTAGGGGGCTCCTGGCACTGACAGGGAAAGAGGCTGGGAAATCTTTCAGGATATCTGAAATGTCATGTCTTTAACTATTTGCATGCCAGAGAGCTGACACTCGACTCATATATGGAGTAGAGTATGCTCCACTCATACTAATGGTACTTTCTATTATTTGGACTTCAAATGAATATATATATATAATCATTATATATTTCATGCTTTACAGTGCCCCTTCCTTTCATACTAATGGTACAGTTTCCTGTACACCCCTAGGGAAAATCTGGGATCTCCACCGCTACGACTGGTGCCCCTCTGCCCCTCTAATAACATTGCCTCTCTCCCACATTAATACTGGTGCTGCTCTGCCCCCTAGTACTGGTGCCTCTCTCCCACTTTAATACTGGTGCCACCTGTCCCTCTGCCCCTTATTACTGGTGCCCTTCTTCCCCTCTAGTATTAGTGCCCAATTCCCCTGTGCCACTAGTACTGGTGCCCCATTCCCCTCTGCACCTGGTACTGGTGCCCCATTATCCTCTGCCCCTAGTACTGGTGCCCCATTCTCCTCTGCCCCTAGTACTGGTGCCCCATTCCCCTCTGCACCTAGTACTGGTGCCCCATTATCCTCTGCCCCTGGTACTGCTGCCCCATTATCCTCTGCCCCTAGTACTGGTGCCCCATTATCCTCTGCCCCTGGTACTGGTGCCCCATTCCCCTCTGCCTCTTGGTACTGGTGCCCCATTCCACTCTGCCCGCTGGTACTGGTGCCCCATTCCCCTCTGCACCTAGTACTGGTGCCCCATTCCCCTCTGCCCCCTGGTACTGGTGCCCCATTCCCCTCTGCACCTAGTACTGGTGCCCCATTCCCCTCTGCCTCCTGGTACTGGTGCCCCATTCCCCTCTGCCCCCTTGTACTGGTGCCCCATTCCCCTCTGCACCTAGTACTGGTGCCCCATTATCCTCTGCCCCTGGTACTGCTGCCCCATTATCCTCTGCCCCTAGTACTGGTGCCCCATTCCCCTCTGCCCCCTGGTACTGGTGCCCCATTCCCCTCTGCCCCCTTGTACTGGTGCCCCATTCCCCTCTGCCCCCTTGTACTGGTGCCCCATTCCCCTCTGCCCCCTTGTACTGGTGCCTCATTCCCCTCTGCCCCCTTGTACTGGTGCCCCATTCCCCTCTGCCCTCTTGTACTGGTGCCCCATTCCCCTCTGCCCCTGCACCTGGTGCCCGTACGGCTCCGTTGCTCGGTCTCGTAGTCTCAGCGCTGTGAGTGGATAGAGGGCGCTGCAAGGTAAAGCAGAAGCGAACGCGCATTTAACGCGCCCTCCCCGAGTCCCGTGCACGCGCGCCTGGCGCGCTCTCGACGTCTCTTCCTCAGCACAGCCTTCCTCATGTTATGTGGCCGGAGCCGGGTAGTGTGCGCTGTCCAGCTGCAGGGATACCTCGGGTACAGCCAGCTGTGTGCACAGCGCCGGGCAGCATCCTGCCTGCAATGCTATAACCTGCACTGCTCCCAACTGCTAGAGCCGGCACTGCTCCCAAGTGCCAGAACTTTCACTGCACCAAGGGGACTCTCACCTGCACCCACCGCATGTGCACAGGGGGCTCTGCCTACTCCTCCCAGCGCCCCCAACAGCTGCCCTGATACCCACCCTGATGGCAGGAGTCAGGCTGCTCTGAACTATTCACTATTCACTCCATGGACAGCATCACCCTCAAACTCTGAGCCACAGGGAGTGGTGGCTACAGGGCTGGACCACCCAGGAGCTGCAGACAGTCATCACCCAGGTGAGTGAAGCTTAACAGTGCATTCACTCTGTATGGTCTGCTGCTGGCTGCTTTCTTGTGCTTTAAGGGTTAAAGACAATCTTGCCTTTCTTTCATGGAAGGTAGATGTTTTTTAAATGCCCCCTGTGAGGGGTCCAGCCTCCTGCAGCCCCACGGAATGGGACCTGTGACAGGCAGCTGACTTAGTGACTACGTTTGACTGGTGACGCAGGGAAGTGCAAGCTTCATCTACCAGATGAGCCCCGTGTTTCCTAAACTAGAATCCTTTCCTAATCAGCCTACCTGTTCAGTGAGAAAAATCTATCCTGATCACTGCCCCCCCCAAGTAAATGTCATGTATTTTATTTATAAACTTCCAACAACAAGATAGTAACATTAAATGTTTGTAAACAAACTCAACAACAAAAAGTTATATACAAAAACAACCCAAACAGTCATAATGGAGAAAAAAAATCTTTGTAAGTGTGAGAGGCTTCTCCCCTCCTGGCAGGGTTAATTATTTGTGAGAATAATTGACTTTTTTTTAATTTCTTCATTTATAAATATTGCCAGTGACAAGTAAATCAGAAAAGACACAACCAGATACATTGTAGTGCAGTCACCATAGCAACAATGACTTCTAATTCCACTTTGCACCCGAATTTCACTTTTATAATGTGTGATTACGTTTCTCTTACAATGGAAGTATTGCCTCAATATCTGTGATTTTTTATAACTAGTATTCCTCTTGGTATGTTGACTGAGACAAAGGTCTTCTTGGACTGGAAAAAGAGGAATTAATAAACAAAATCCTCATACTATTTCAGGTTTTTATTCCTTCTTCATCACACTCTTGGCAATCTAAGACTTAAGTCTATTTACTTTGAATTACTTTGAATGACTTTATTAATGCTATGCTGCCTGGCACTCACAGGGTTAGTTTTTGTGCCCACAGGGATGGCAAAGATAACATTGTCGCCCGCTCATTTGAGATGTGAGAGCAGGTAACTTGGTTCTCATGTTTGCATCAGTTGAGTCGGAGGCTGATATTAGTCCCTTAGGAGGAATGCAGAGTAACAACAATCCCCTTTTTATTGTCCGGAATCTTACGGCGTTTATTAGAACCTGCAGGTGTCGGGCTCCTCGCATGACCACAGGTGGCTCAATCAATGCTCCCACCTGTGCTCCCCAGAGAAGATCTGCAGACATTCAGAAGACGTGTGTATATATATATATATATATATATATATATATATATATACTGTAACAAGTATGTGGTGCTTGTACCTGTTGGTGTATTATCATTTATTTCATTATTGTTAGTAAACAGGCAGTTAACATACTTAACAAACATAAATTGATACATGCAGATACATCAGGAGTTGAGAAGCCTGCCATCTATCCTTATGGTACTTGGCAGGAATGGTGGGCTTTTGAGGGCCAGGCTCAAGAGCTTACAATCTAAGGGAGTAATAGAGGTAACTGAAACAAAAGAAGGGGTGATAATAGGTGTAAATGTTGGATATTCTCATAAGGTCGGTTAGTAGGCTCTGCACCTGTCCATAGGTAAGTTTGCCATTCGTAATACTTTGTTGCCACCTACTGCTTTATTAATAATCAAAGTGATATTTACTAATAATGACTTTAAACAGGAGGTGGGATTTTCACTGTATTCTGTGTAGAAATAACACTTCTAAAAGAAAAACTGATCCACTGGTGGGTAGACGTTTCAAACACTGAGAACTTTCAGGTTTTGTTGGCAATCTATGTCAGGCCGGGTACGTTTCTGTCTATCGCAAATGACAAAATCCGCATGTTTCCGACCCACCTTTTACTGCATGCTAAAAGCCAAGCCAACTTGGCGCTTTACAGTCTGTCCAGCACGGGGTTAAACACGGTAATCCATGGAAACGTAAAGGTTCTTTCATAATCCGGTAAAATCCTAATGGAAATGATGGGGCTTTAGAGGTACGTGTTTCACCCACCTGCTACCTGCGTCCCCGGCCGCTGCTTCCTTCTCCCTATGAGTCTGAAGACAGGAATCGAAGGGATGGAAATATAGATTGTGTTTCAGGCGCACATTGTGAGAAGCAGGTGTCACTTTGGCTTTCCACATCAGCTGCCAATTTAAAACTCCCCGAAATAGAAATCGAATCGATGGTCTTATTATTTTTGCCGTATGATGACGGTTACAGGAAGGCATAGCTGCCATCCCCATCAGCGGTTAATTAAAGGAATGGAAATGCTGCCCCTGACCTACCTTTTTTCTCCTTTCCCTCTCTCCGTAAGTTAAATTCTCTTCCCATTGTTGGTAAGTGAAGAAATGAAAGAGAGTTATCGCATGCCTGACTTAATTATTTATACGCACGCATCAATCAGAGTGTGGATAATTTATTTATAAATCACTAAGACGGGAAAAGTGAAACTGAATTTGCAGACTACCTTCCCTGCCAGTGGCTCTCCGAGCCAAACTTCTGTGGAGACAATGCTTTAAATGGACCCAATCACAGAATCGTTGTCATCGGCTGGCTTTGTCATTTAACATACCCCACCGTACCTCTTGGGGTCAGTTTTAAACCCCCGTCTTAAACCTTGCATGTAGATTTAACCTCTTTAAGCACCAAAAAGACTATTATGACATCACTTTTGAAAATGTCCATTAAAAGTTTAAGATTCAACGACTGTATTTAAGTACGCGAAGAAATTGATATTTTTGGTTTTCTTCACATCAAACCATATATTGCCGACCTATCATACATTTAATTGAACGTCTGGGGTGAAGCTGAACGTATTTATTACCTCTCAGTAAACTGTCCATTTGGCGACCTGCCAGAGAGAGAGAGCGAGAAAAAAAATATGTACAGCTCAGTCAATACCGTTGATTTAAAAGCATTCTTTTTTTGTGTGTTTTCATGCTGCGGTGTTATGTTTTAAAGCAATTATTATTATTTTCGCACGGTTTTGTAGAGTGTACAATCTGTATTTTATTACTAAGATCTAAGTGCATCCTAGATCTGGAACTTTGAGTAACAAATATTTCTCTTGAAAGCTTGTTTGTGAAGAAAGAGGGGAGTCTGAGATCAAAGCGGGGGATTTCAACCAGTTTTAAGTAAAAAAAAAAAACAAAAAAAAAACAGCACCAAGCATGGAAAAGAAGTTACATTGAAAATCATTAACACGTCTGCCATTATAGAACGCTTATAACGAGAATTCTAATGTTTCAGTCCGTTGGCCCAAAAACCTTTAGTCACAATGATGGTGCATCTGTTACATCATTAGATGCCTAAATTACTTAAATTGTGGTATGTAATTGGTGTCACACTATGTTTTATTATTATTATTTTATATAGCACCATCATATTCCGTAGCACACCGATGGATATAGCTGGTATAATGGTGAATGTATACAGTATAAAGATTCATAAGCAAAGATTCTATCGCGCATGATGCTTGAAGAAGCGTCAAAGTTTGGATCTCTCGTGGGTTCTGTGGGTTTTAAGCGTGGCTGCCGAAACCCCATTAAGTCCAAGGCACGGGCCTAAACTTTCTAATGACAAACGTGGCTCTATGCCACCTGTGATCACCCAGATATATCCCAAAACTGGCATTCTGGTGTCCCCGAGCCCCGGGGGGGGGTTGAAGTTTTGCAGCTCCCGAAAGAGACTGCATCTTAAGCGACAAATGGAGACTGAAAGGGGTGCGAGCGCAGAATATTACATTGCCAATTCTTTACTACCCGCCAACACTGCCTTTTTATTAAATCACACATCCCTTCTTTTTTTCCCTCTACAACTCAGTAAAATTGGAAACAAATGTATCTACGGTCTGCTGTACTGTGTAATGAACTTATAAATAATGCATGGCAATCTACACTCCATCACATGCATACTTCTAACCTGCTTCTAATGTAGAAAGTCCCCTCGGCCATAGCTGCACAGGACCAAGTTCTTGTGTTCTTTTCCGGAAATCGCTCAGTATGACAGACAACAGGATCCTGATAACAGGGTTTAAGGAGAAGATTAGTCTGATCCTTTCTCTATATGCCTCTTAGGCACTGACATGAATAAGAGGGGTGCAGACAGGGTGTGACATATAGTATATAGCAATTGATTTTTTTCATTTCTTTTGCCCTTTATACCAAATTGTCACAAGACAGGAGCCAAAAGCCAAAAAATAAAATGTTCGCTGGTAGTGTATGTGTGTGTGGTTGATTATGGTCGGTGCTTTCATGGTCGAGGAAACATAACTCACAGATTTTGCTTTATTCTGCAAATTGTGTTTAAAGAACCATGGAACGTGTGAGAAACTGGGAAAAAAGGGATATTGTTTCAATACAATGCAGGAAAAAGGCAGCCACCCCATTCCAAAAACTACACCCTAAATACCCAAGCCACGCTATTAATGTACATTGCTGGGAGGTGGTCATCTTGGGGCTCATTTGGACGTTGTACAGAAATACGGTTATGGTGTCCGGCGGGCTCTGAAAATGTTTGTCCCAGAAAACCTGGAGACCTGAAGAAAGTTAACTCGTATATAACAAAAATGTGATACGTCTATGTGGTCACCCAGCAGCACAGAGGTTATGGAAGAAGCCCTTCAAGGACCAACATATGAAGGACCTGTGCTTGAGGGCAACTTGGAGCATCCTCATTGAGTCCAGCAAGAGATGGCACCTCCAAGTGTGGAACAGAAAGAAAAAGAAAAGATGGGGTTGTTTGTGGCATGTTGGCCGTTTCTTGGACTATTTGCGCATAAACAACGGAGCATCTTTTACCTACTCATTTTACTGAAACCTACCAACCCAAAAGCGCACTTTTCTCATCGTAACATAGAAATTTAAGTTCAACCTTGCTGCTAATCTGTAAGAAGGCAAAAAAAAAAACAAAAACAAATTGAAGCAATTTCCAATGAAGAAGACATGATAGCCAACCCCATGCATACAGGGAACCCCCATTCAGCAAATTCTATAACTCATCATAACACAAGAAACAGAAAAATTCTGCCTCCGTCCTGTCCTGTGCTTTATGCCAGAAACCTTTTACATGTAAAACAAAAAAAACCACTACCAATCTTTGCATAAGCAACAGAATAATGAAAAAAGTAATTTTATATAAATTAAACAGTGTTTTATTATCAGCTACCGGGGGTGCATTCAGCTATACTTAGCTTATAAAATTGCTCAAAATGTGATATAATCCATCATCCCCCTTTTGAAAGAAACGGCTAAGATGTCACATGTCGCCGCACACCCCAGCCCAGCCGGCGTTTCATTGATTGCACTCTGAAACGTTAATGTCACAAATCAGACTTTACCATAAGGTGGGCTAGCGCTGAACGGAACACACAAAGGCCCGCGGTTTGCCGATTACCGGCAGTGAGTGACCAGGTGCCCTCTCCGTGCTGCAGTGCAGGATTAGAGCTTCGCTGAATATCTCCGAGCCACGTTCACAGGAATAACATGCAGTGAGTGATTAACTGGCCTGTGATGGCTGCTACAATGTATTCTTTGTTCTTAAAACTCTGTAATGAAAAAAGCCCTCTTGCTATATATTAATGGTTTGTAAGCTGAGTGGCGCACACGCCGCAGAGAAAATGATGAACGGCAGACATTAAAGCGGTTCACGATTTCACATTTTAATTGTTCTAAAATTCAACATATTCATCACCGGATAGCAGCAATATAAAGAAAACAAATGTTATGTTTGCCATAGCCCAAAGACTAATTGTGTTTGTGCAATTGGCGCGCGAGGATACGTTTTGCCGGGGAGCTAATACGTTTCGTGATGATCTGCGTCGTTTTTCAAAGTATCGGGCAGGAAAAACAAAATCTGGAGCCATCAAAGCTACCGCTCCGGATCGTGGAGTGGAAAAGCAGATTTAATTATGTTTGCGCGTAAACACTTGTCAAAGAATTATTAATAAGTGCGGTACTTGGGGAAGCGAGTTGCCTTTTGCTCTACTCGGGGTAAGGGTAGATACTTGGAGGTCTGTAGAAGGGACCCAGATTAAACATGTGAGACATAGGAGAGTAACCATGATCTAAATATATGTATGTAAGGCATAGAACGTTGACATTTCCGCAGGTCTGGGGTGTTCTTTATGTATTGTGTGAAAAATATCTTTACGCGGAGAAAAGACTTATAGAGTACGAAGGAAAGCGTTTTTATTGTGTTCCTTTAAAAGGAAATTTTCATTAAAGGCAAGCCTCGTTTTGTCTGGAATATATGCGAGGACGTATTTTAGATTGTCTGATGCGACGAAATGTTTATTGTGTGTTAGTTCTTATTCTACGGTGGGAATTGGCGCTTAATTCACGCAGAGCACTTGATGTCTTCCGTAACCGTCTTTCCACACCTGGGACTTTGTAGAGATCTCAGCGCTGCCAGCCGTCGCTTGCCTTGTACAAAGTATGGGGGATTTAAATGGCGGAGAAAGCATGGAGGTCTTCAAGACAGACCATTAAAATAGAGAAAAAGACGAGATTTAGAGTAATTGTTTCTGATGGACATGAATCCTGTCCAAAAGGACAAGCTACGTGCTACGTCATCTTCACCTTGAGATAATATCTTAACTGTGGCTTATTTACTATCAGCAAGTGTTGAGTTTTGGTTGTTTTTTTAGGTGGAGTGGTTAAAATTGTTATTGTAACCAGGAAGGTCATGTGACGGAGTCTGCGATTCTATTCTATTGCCCCGTCCTATTAGTAAAAGGCACGTCAACAGGACGACAGTATGCAAAACAACTAACGAAGGGCTGCATACAAGAAATAAGACACGGTTAAAGAGCCAGACTCGGTTCAAACCAGATGAGACCCCAGCGTGTTAAATGCAGCTATGGTAACAAAGGGTACTTTATCTGAAAGTTACTTATTGTCATAGAAACACGCACCTTCATCCATTATACA
Organism: Spea bombifrons; assembly: GCF_027358695.1. Lineage (NCBI taxonomy): Eukaryota > Metazoa > Chordata > Amphibia > Anura > Pelobatidae > Spea > Spea bombifrons. The sequence continues at coordinate 36,884,182 of NC_071096.1, read as the reverse complement.
GGGCGTAATGAGCACACGGCTTCATTATTTAACAATCATTGTGCTCCTACAGTAGGCTCACAATGCTGGAAATAATAATAATGTTCATCAACTATCACATCATGGATTGAATGACCCAGTCGGGTAGACCAGTGTTGTCCAACATTATGAAAGCACCTTCTATCACAGAGGACTTTGAGCTGGGAAGGACAGACCCGAAATAATTATAATTATAGAACCTCAAACACTATGGTATGTTATATCACACTATCCCGCGTCTCAAGAGATCTCAGTTATCTCCCATGGATTCTGCCAGGATCTCTATTCAACTACTTTGATCCAACCCATTGCCCTTTTGGGTCTTGATAACCGCGGCCCACGAGCCGAAAGGTGTATGCCAGAAAAGCTTCTTTTTACTTTTATTCAACTCGTTTTCTTATTCTTTCAAATTGTTTGCACTGTTGTGTACTTGTTTTCGGTTTTTTTTTTTAGGTAATATAAGTTTTTTGCGAAATGCTGCCGTTTTTGCTGAATTTTGCAGCCCTGTTCATAAAATGCCACATCCACAAAACGCGTTATGTATTCAAAACACTTGTATTATTCTTATTTTTTTTTTCTTTCTCTGCTGAGGATTTTATTGCAGCAACAAACAAAGCAAAAAAAAAAAAAGTCTAAGGATTTGGAAGCAGTTAAAATGTGAAAAGAGGTTCCGGGTCTGAGGGCTTTTAGTCGCGTTGGAAGTATGCGGAGGATGAGATTCGGAGGCGATTGGTGCTGTATTTAAAGGAGTATCTTTGTAAAGATTTAATTCCTTATATTCAGGTTGCCATAAGAGTGTCACGCACAGCAGAAATGTGGAAGCTAGGACGAGCGCGCTAGTTCTTGTTATTCTATGAGTAGCATGGGATAATAAATCAGTTTATCTCGGATAAATCGAGACGGAGCCTTAAGACACAGTCTGTGGAGTACACTGGATACGGTTATTGTTGCCTTAACCCTTCACAGTTGTGAGCTTTGCCCTGCAGCAATGCCCCCCCCCCAAAAAAACACCTTTTTCAGGGTAGGTAGTAATCTAATTGGATAGCATTATTTATTTATTTTTTTCCTTTATATGAAAAATGAACAGAGGAGGTTGAATCGCTAGACGTATTCTGCTGAAATGCATCACAGAGATTTCCCAGTAATACTTTCCGAGCTCAAATAGAGTTTATTGTATTCAAAGCTTCATCTATGGCAACGACACGGCTCCATGCTTAACGCGTTTCTCGCATGGGAATCCTATCCAGACATCTTCTGCCAAAATCAGGTTTCAGGTTCATCCACATACTTCTTGTTGCCCCTTTACACTATGGGCCGCGCATCTCTATAGCCCCCTCTGACTCTCTGAGAGTCACTCGTTACGGGGCTTTTCCACGCTTCAGTTCTAGAGAAGGTGAAGGTTTTGTCCTCCGGCTTGAGAGTCATACAGGATGCTAAATTCAGCTCCTCCAGACTTGGCTACAATCCAGAGCTTGGGAATTTATATCTCACCTTCTGGGATTTGTTTTTCACCTTAGAAGCTTTTGCTGCGCCTGCTTCATTCAAGTTCACACAGAGTAATGAAACAAATACCTTAAGTAATAATAATCACCTCTTTGATCAGGACAATCAAGCCGTCATTAGCCGGCACGCAGTCCATCAGACGAGTGTCCAGGTGGTTATTTCTGCCTTGTTCTTGAAGGCCATGTTTAGCATTACAAGGCGATCGACTCTGGAAACTAAATTGGCGCTGAATTTAATGCCACTAAACGGGGATCGGGATGGAGTGTCCAACATCTGTACATTGTATTTGCACGTTTGCAATAAAAGGTGTAGGTTAAAGGGACAACCCTTAGCTTGTTGACCCGGCGCCTTTCTTATTTATTCAGTTTAAGCATATCCTTTTCTTGCATCTGATGGTTTACATGAAAATATTCTTTATAAGTTTGATTTGTCCGTGTTCCGTCACTGTTTCAATGTTGCAACGTCCCTGACAATCTGTTCTCTCCAGACAGAAGGCGTTTGGTAAAAGGTTATCTCGCGACACATGGATTTCATGTCTTCTCTATTTATAGCGTATTGACAAATCTCTTCTAATTAAGGAGTTTTGGGTGAAGAAAACAAAACTCCAGTAAATCTTTTACCTGTTTAGATTCCGGCAACCTCATTCCAAGTATTATTCATTTAACCTCATTTCTGTCCCGTCGATTGGTGCATCCGTCCGTCCGTCTCTCTAGCCGGTGTTGACCTTGAATGGCAGGCATCAGAAATGTTTTGCTCACGTAGGGCCTCGTTGGTGAGAAGCGCAGTGGCACGGCAGGCACGGCAGGCACGGCAGGCACGGCGCGGCTGTAATTTTTTTTCACACGTGCAACCCAGTAAATATTTTGTATAGCGCTTGATTTTCTGATTACAAATTCTGCTGTAATCAGTGTTACAGGTGGGCACAGCTGCAGAGCCCTCCAGCCCACGTCACTGCAAGTCTGGTTCTCTGTTCTCGTGCTCAATGTGCATGCAGTTGACTAAGTGGTATTTTCTACCATAATCCCCTAATCACGGCTTTTACGTTCAAACATCACAAGATGCCACCAACAGACGCTTAACTTGAAAGCCGGGACCTCAAAGGTTCTTTAAAAAGAGCATTTTCTGCTTACAAATGCCATATTCATTTCGCCTCTTTTAGCTGAATGTGTGATGATGTCACAACCTCTTACTTGTCTTTGTTGACACTTTGTAGCATAGCAATGCAAGTATCGATAGCGGTTTCAATGTAGTCATTGTCATCATTTCACAGTAAAGTTGTCTTTTTTTTCTTTCTATCCCCGGTATCGGTTAGTTTCCCAATCCTGGTGCAATAAAGGTGAGAAATAATGTAACCGAGCGCGCGGCTTTTGTTGATGGATCTGAAGATGGGAACGGAACGCGCTGCCAGCTGCAGATTTCGAGGCCTGCAATATTTTACGACCTTGCTTATTATATTACTGTATTTGCATGTATTGCATCTTGTGTATTTTCAGACGCTGAGAGCTGTAATACTGAAGGCTGGTAAATAATTCAGCAATATGGGGCTTTATGTTAAAAAAAAAAAAAATCAGGATTATTCAGCTTGGTGTCTTCTGTAGTGGAAACAGCATTTTCAAAATTAAAGTAATATTTCTGCCTTTCGCATATCTTGTTAGAAACAGAATACATGAATAAAAGCTCTCCCGATGAGCATGATCGAGGACGAACGCGCGCTTGGTCCAAATGAGACGCCGTACTTTTGTATCTGTACGTTGGCCGACTCTCGGGTTAAAGCCGTAGATGGATAAGAGAGCATTTCTGGGGATAAAATAACCGTGCGTGAGTTTTCATCGTGATCTGTAGGTTCTGCAGTAATGTCCGACGTGTTCAATTCCCCAAAAGCCTCTACATTCCTAGCGCAGGTTTCACTGATTTCCCCTACTCTTTACCGCCATAAATCTCGATATTTCTTCAAGAACAAAGCTTTGCTACGTCAGATTTATAATGGCAATATATTTCCATGCATGGATATTTACCAATAACCCATTGAGGATTTCATTCATAATTAACCCTTCCTCTCCTTGCCCCTGTGTATTTTTGTGATGAAGAAGGCATTTCAGCCGGATACATTTCAGAACCCCTGGACGTTGGCCAATTTAGGGGGGGGAATAAATTACTTAATCCCTCTAATTCTCAGAATACCCAACAGTGATAAAATATAGCTGCAGATGACATTTTTTTTCCTCCTTGCGGTTTGGATGTAAAGACGTATCCTATTATCAGCAGTAATTTAATCTATCCCTTTATGCCAATGACCTTCATAATGGTTTTTATCTTGTCTGAATATTATAAAGCAATTTAGCAAGCTTTTTGCATGATTTCCAAAATTGATTTTCTTATCATTTTAAGAGGAGACTAAAAACTCCTCACCCCTGTTCTCCTTTCTATTGTTACGAAGCATAGCGGAAGTTGGCAGAATTACCGGGGAAAATTAGGTATTGATACAAGGAAAGTGACTCTCCGCCAGGCTGACAATCCTTAATTTACTTCAAGAACCAATTTCTTGTCCTATTTGATATATTCAAGGAAAACATTAATCTAATTGCTTTCAGACCCTGATAGGAATGAGCTCGCATTATTAAAGTTACAAAACACATTATAATCGGTAGAATTCTAAGGTCTAAAAATTCTTTTTTTCTACCCCTATACGTAATGTATAGTCTACTAGGGAGACGGGTTCATTCTATACAGCTATAAACTGTATCAGATACAGAGCAGCCTACTTGTTCAGAAGTCCCCCTCATTCTAAGGCCGTCATGGCTAATGAGGAAGAGCAAGCCAATGGGGAGGAATAATCAGTGAATAAGTGAATAAGACAGCTGCTGTTTTTTTTGGTAAAGTCTATCAGTAAACAGCATCACTTGGGTTTATTAAGTATAATGAAGGGTACGTTGTATGAATGTATCTTCTGACAATTTCAGTGCAATAAATGACAAATTAAACTAAAATCCCCAAACCCCAATATAGAACGTTAAAATATTCAATCATTATTCCATTGTTTTAAAGCGTGGAAGCACAAAGGCTCGGATTTCGGGCAGTCGAGTGAGGTTGTTATATTCTGACACTTGTATGAAGAGCCACTGGGGGGGTTTGTGCAACTTTATACATTTGACCCTTTTGACCTGGTGCAACAAGGACCGTGTGAGCTGCGCCTCGGCGCTCTCCAGGGCTGTGCCGCCCGTCTCTTCCGGCGGTAAAGTGTAGCCTCTAACTAAAACCATAACCAAGGGCAAGAATAAAACCTCAGAAAGACAATACATCTCGGAATCAGATTTCTCCTTAGATCAAGAACCTCTAAAATATTTATGTTTATTCTATCATTTATAGCCCTGTGTGTTCTGCTTTTTTTCTAGAAAAATATCCAGACCCTTTTTGAAAGCATCTGTTGTATCTGATAGATAGATCTCTTGGCCGCGAATTCCATACCTTCCTTGCACCTTTTCTAGTTCCATAATGTCCTTTGAAAGCACTGGTGCCCATATTTACCCTAAAGGCGAGTAGTTTTTCCCAGGCAGATACCATCTAAAGGAGATGTTGCATTGTTATTATTATCCCACAGTGTATAACTTTACATTTATCTGTATGGAACCTATTAGCCATTTGCCTGCCTAGTCCCCCACTCTGTCTAAATCCTCCTATATTTAATGTCCGGCCTGTATTATACCCCGCACAAAGTAGTCTTGTCAGCTGTGTCCCTTTTTATTGTTAATTAGACATTTTTTCATTTAAAAAACTCTTGCTCCTTCCTATACCCCTGCTTTGTAGTGTATCCTCGGGGAAGTGTTACAGTAACAGAATATCAGATAATTAGTGTGATAGAACACCCTAGCATTGTTTTCAGCCAATGCAAATAAATCCTATATCTATCTATCTATCTATCTATCTATCTATCCAGCAATACCTTGAGAGCTTTCCAGTATTGCAGGAGACATAAGCGCTGAAATATTTTTAATTTATTTATTTATGAAATATTTATTTTAGTGTGCGATTCAAGAACAAGGTATATATCGCATTGAATGGCAAAAATAATCAGAAAAATCAACTTTTAGTTAGGTAACAATACTGCAAATACATTTCATGTTAACACAAAATATACCCATCAAATATATTCATCGAATACTTGTAACGGTGCAATACTACACATTTTAAAGTAAATGAACCCAGATGAGAAGCAGCCCTACGACCGCCCCCCCCCCTCTCTAGCGCTTTTGGGGTGGAATGGAGTAACTGTATCTGACGTTAATTAATACACCTATTATAACAGCCAACCTTAATTGTTAAGCAGGAGATGAGATCACGGTTACACAAGCTGTAAATGACTTGAAAGCCATTAAAAGAAAGATAGGTTTAAAGGTCACTGAGAATCCCTCTCTATAATTTGACAGGTGATTTAGAAGCTTTGCTGATGTCTTTTATAGCGGGATACAAAGAAAAATCTATATATTCAAGAAAGAATTCCATCATCGTAATATGTCTGATCGTAATATGTCTGATTAATAAACAAAACCCCAAAAACCTTATTCCTACTTAACGGTTGTTATCATTTTCTGAGCTGTTATACGAAGCTAGATGTGTAGGTTATACAGGCACACCCTGTACCCCGTTTCAGAATTTTACACCCGTCTAGAGATATTAAGCTGCATTTACCACCCCCCAGAGCCCTTCTGATATGCGGTAGCTTCCATTGGAGTCAAAGGAAAGTCAATGTCTTGCTATCACTCCCATTTATCAATAATACTTAAAGATCAGGGATATCCATCAATAACAGTGCAGGCAGCATTTATTAAACATTACAAATGGGATGTCAGAGGCTTTTTAATTCACCTGTCATTTCTAATGCCATCATCTGCAATGTTATCGTTGCAACTTAATCTCCTATTATAAGAACAATTCCCAAGCAGCGATGATGCACGGAGCATATCTCAGAGCATTGTGGGACTGGTAGTTCTCCAACAGCCGAGACATGTCTACATGTCTTATTTTATTTATGGTTTTGAAGACCTATTTGACTGTAACGGAAAACACCCTTGGGAGCAAATGTTCTTATCCTCCTATTACAATGGTGTTAGTATAACTTTGTTACTAAGTAAATAAAAAAATTACCACAATCAGATATAAGACATACTGGTACAGAAGAAGAAGAGAATCCTTGTCCTGTGATCTTGCAATCTATTAGTAGGTTGAGGGGAATCAAGACAGGAGGTAAGGAGAAGGCTTGGGGTGAGGATGATTTGAATGTAGCATAGGTTCTAGAAAGAGAAATGGTGACATCGCTGTGCTCACCATCAATTTTATGTATTTATTTTTTGTTGATTTCAATTATATTTCATTTTTTCCCTTATTTTTTTAAAAACATTTTTGGAAGGGGGAAACTGTTTTTCTCCCTCTCCTCCTCCTGTGTGATCAATGTGATCAGCAAGCAGGGTTCCATAGGCCTGCATTGCAGAATGCAATAATTGCTATCAGCCAGCAGGGAAGCAGTGGGAGAGCCCAGCAGGGTCTACACAAACCCTACTGAGGCTCTCCTGTCCTCAAGTGAACGTTCAGTGACACATACCGGGAGGGAATGCCCGATCTCATGCTCAGGCATTCCTTCAGTGACGGTGTACCAGTGCTTGCGGTTAGCGCTGTTACACACGATCGGTCGGGCCGAAAGGGGAGAGAACGACCTGTACGTCCTAACAGGCTTTCTGCTATGAGTTTTAAGGTACATTTTAAGGGACTGAAAGGGTTAAAACGGACAGGTTATTTAGTGTTCTATGAAACACTTCTTATGAATACAGCTTGTATCCTTCCGTATCACTGACAAGCATAATGTGTGTCGGGTCGCCGCTGTTTGCTTGAGATTATCTCTGGCTGTTTCTTTCAAGTATATTTCAGATTCTGATATGTTTGCTGAGCCAATCTTCCATTAACGATTTGAGAATATTCCTCCCTCCATTGTAATAAAAATCAGACGGTTTCCTAATGGATGTTAATGGAAACGTCAGTATCCCCACAGGAGCCCTCTCTCCTTGCTGAGCACTAGGATGCACGTTACGCATGTTTATTGTTATAGGCTGGGGATAAATACACATGTAATCACTTTAAGGGCAGCGCTACTTCTGACATGTCATTTGTTTCGTTGGGCGAATTACGTTCTACTTTTGTTTGCATTACATTGCGCGTCTCGTGCTTTGTTTTTAATTGCACGCTGTGAGAAGCAGGATATTTCTAAGGGCCTCTTAACTTTCTCATAACTTGATAAATGCCCCATCAATGTCATCATACTCCTTACAACAATGTTACCATCTACAGCCAGCCGACACACGTTTTGTTCCACGGCCCACAGGCAGCACTTTACTGAGTTATTTCCCTAGATTTGTTATAGGGATTATAAACAGGCTTGTTAGTCAAGATGATTTTTTTTGGTTTCTAATGAAAATGAATGAGTTACACTTTGATACATTAAAAGTCGTTTTAAGCGTTTGCTTTACGATGGTTCCTTATTAGCAGACATTTTAACATGATGTAGAGATCATTATTCATTCAATCAAGAATATTAGCAAATATTACTGGGAATGTAACGGTGTAATTTTGATTGGTGGAATATCTCTCCCCTGATTTTCATTTGGTGAAATCGGTGTAATTATCCATATGGAGGCAGCCACTTGCTTTTCTTATAGGACCTCCAAGAATCCGAACGTATATTCAGCCGAACAATAAATTACTTACACATAGAAAATATTCGTGGCAGAGAATTCTGAAGGGATGTGATTTATGAATTCTGTTAGTTTAAAATATTCTAACGAAGGCTGATTAATCCACCAAAGGTGTAGGAAACAAAAACGTTGAGACTTAAGCATTTTATGTCTTATGTATTTTTCTTATTTTAATGATGAGAGGACAAGGTCTTGCAAACAAATATGCATTAAAAGAAGGCACATCCTTTAAAAAAATATATCTTCATCCTTAAGGACAAACTAAAGCCAGGAAACCGTTTTGGGAGTTGAAAGGCGACACCTTCCCCAACATTTTTATAAACCCCAAAAGCTGGAAGTGACTTGCGATAACCCAAGTGGATGAAGAATCTACATGAATACATGATCTCGCTTATACTGCTTCTTAAAACATGAGACAATCTTAGAAGCCACGCCTGAATAACTACAAATGAGTCTATTCTATAAAACGATACATTATATATTTATATAACTTATACATTTGTAAAAAACAAACAATGGGACATAAAACTTAGACCAGGCCAAGGCTTTGGAATAGCAATTACCAATGCATTCATTCATCTCCCACAAAAGGTTTCTGCAAAACAATGATGTTGGATTATCACACAAGACATATGGCGGCACGTTAATTTGCTCAAAGAAAATGCTTCCATTTATAAAACAATAAATATTGCTGCCTTTCTTTTGTCAGGAAGTCGGTGGCAACATTCCATTACCGGGGACTTGTAAGCGCCTGCGGATCAATACCCTGAAAATACAAAGTTCTGGCCAACTCAATAGTCTAATTAAATCGTGTGTGTAAATGATGGTAGGAAGGACATCACGCCGACTTTTCTAATTTTATTGTAATGATACAGTTTATCAGCGCCGGTGGCATATTTACAAGAAGGAATTCGAATACAGAGCAATGGGAGACTTTTAAGATAGATCATGGGGAGAAATTTGAAAGACTGGATTACAATGGCTGACATCCGGAAACCTGCCTGCTGTTGGCATTCTCTCCAGATGTGGGACGGGACGACGCGTGGTAAAACTGCTCATCGTCTCCCAGTTGTTCAGTTAAAGCATGAGAGATGTAAAGAATGTCCGTGTCGGTGAAATGAGATTCGATATCTTGGATAGGTTGAACTTTATGGATTTCCTTTCTTTTCTGCCTATGTACCTTGTTTGTCCAGGTTACAGATATACAAAAATGTTTCCATTCCATCGTTCAGGGATAGCCTACGCCTTCCAGTATACGTTTTAAGAAAGTCTTTGACAGAATCCAGCTTGTAGACCCAAACAGATTGTGAGTGCAACTGCGATAGAGAACAAACCAAAAACATCAGCGCCGATCCCTCACTTAATACCAGAGCCCCAATGTTGCTTGCTTCCTTGGGTACCACAAGTACCAGATTTATTGGGGCTCAACATTCTGTTTTCTCTTCCTCATCAAGCATGTAGAGACCCTCCTCTTGTTACCAATCTCTTCACTTCTTATACCCTCGAAGATTTCTCAACTAACTGACTCTTTCTATGTTTCTTGATGTGTCCTGTTTTTCTAACCAGGAGCGTGTGGGATCTGGCACATTACCAGTTACTTGCAATAAATTATTCTAATGCCCCCAGTGTTGGTATAAAGTAGTTCTTCTGCAGAGGAGTCTGCGTTCTGACACCGTGAGCTGCATGCCAATCCCCTCTTCTTTCTGCATATCACACTTCCAGGGAATTTTATGAGGTTTTCTGCAAATTGGATATGACAGGCAATTAATGCATGCCAGCAAATATAAAATACACAAAAGAAAATATTGGATAGGCAGTTCCTTGTCTGCTTTGAACTGAAAAGATTAATGGATTCTATGAATTGTTCATACACACACACACAAAAAATAACCCCAAAAGCAAACACGGCCATGTTTCATCCCAGCAGCAACATCACTGACACCTTCTGCCACATGATCAACTTTAATTAGATTCAAAATAGAAACACTTCAATAAGTATCTTACTCGGAGGAAGGATCTGGCTAAGTATTATGTATGTCTTCTGATAATGTATGCTGTTGGTTCTTGTTGTAGATAACTTTTTTTTAAAGTGAATAATAGGTGTATTCATATTTAAAGAAATGCATAATGCAGCTTTGCCAGTTCTTTGTCCTCGACTAGTTACTAATTGCATTTCATTGAAGCAACCTGATCCGTCACTTATCTGCCCCAAAACAGATGTTTCTCCTGTCTTCTTTCATAAATGTCTACAAGTAGCCTACAGACCATGAGCGATGCACACAGCTGCTACATTTCTAATGTATGTATCATTGTAATACTGACCCTTCGTACGAGGCTACGCTCCCGGCTAATGTATATATAGATATATAGATATCTATCTCTCTTGTGTAGATGGATAGTAAACGCACGTAGGAGCATTTTATTTCTCACGGAGTGTTAATTTGTTGCGTTTACTTGTTATGAGGCTGATACACTTGGTGTTGATCGTTGAATGTGCCATCAGCTTCCCGGAGGTGCAGACTATGACATCATGCACGTCAGGTCCCCAGAGAGAGAGAGAGACCAAGCAGATGACAAAGACGGTCTCTCGGGGCGCGTATCAGACACACACATCCATAATTATGAGCTTTTCCTGTCTTGCAAAATGAACACTCCTTGGCAGTGGGGCCGACTGTAAATGGATGGATGTACCTTATATATTTATGCCATGAATCTGAAGATGGCAATGATTGGTAATAATGTACAGATGCTGGTCTATATTTATTACACTTGCCCCTTGTTATAATAAAGGTAATAATCCCTCTGTATATTTTCGGAATAGAAACTCAATTCTCTTTGAAGGGTGAGCGTGTTGGAAAGGAGAATGCTGCTAGAATCTGGCTACAGTTTGATACATTGAAGCAAGCAAGCGGTATCTGTGACATTGCTTGTGATACGAACCCCAGTTCCTATGTAGAGATGAATACAGGGGTTGACTTGGCTGCCGATTATCTGACCCTTTCCACCTGCCCCTGGAAGCCGTCAGACATCAAGGATTTAAATGGCTACTCGCGGACCTCGTTTCCAGTATCTGGATGTGAAACAAAAAAGAGATTTCCTCAGCCGTTGGAGTCCATCCCGGCACTGTGACAGCACCATTGTACATAAATTAATGAAATGCAGAATATATTATCTTCCATTGACAAGCGGTAACCTTGGTGTCATACTTCTGGCGAATGCACTCCATTGTTAGGGGATAATGTGAAGTCTATAGAGGTAAGCACACCGTGTGAGGGACACATGCCGCTAATTATCACAGGGATTCCGGGGTCATCCGGTGTCGCTGCGCCAACGTATAGAAGAAATCTGAGTGATTATAGATCTCTCTGGTATTGGGGGCAGTTCTCCCCTTATCTAGAAAAATATTGATATTCCGAAGAGAGCGTTCAGAGAAGGGCGACTAAAATGATGAATGCTTTAGAGGATAAAAATGATCAGGAAGGATTAAGGGAATTCAATATGTCCGGCTTGGGGGAGAGAAGAGAAAGAGGGGATAGAAATGTAATACATAAAAGGCTATAACGAAGGACATGAGGATAAATGCGTAATCATAGTTATAACTGTTAATGTTGCCTATTTATGCAGTGGCGCTGTACAGGAGCGCTATGCGAGACCCCATCACTCGGTTAAGTTAATGCCTGTCTTTGGCTTATTGATTCTTCCCCTTATAATTTGTGCAGGGGAGCTCGTCGTCCGTTATTCCGCTCAGCTCGTTAATGATGAATGATTGCCCTGTGACATTTCACCTGCCGTTTAATGCGTTGCCAGATATAAAGATTGTCTTGCGATGGTCCGCCAGGCTCGGAAGCGATCATCCACGTGGAGGCCACGTCTGCCTTGTTTGTTATATGAAAGAGCTGGGGTTTGCAGACGTGTGATATAATCATAGACACCTGACGTGCTTATAGATTACATTGTCACCGTGGCATTTTCGGTGGAAATACAATTGTATCACGTCAAATCATATCACTAACATGTGTCAAAGCGGCTTAGACGTTTCATCATTCACTATTCCAAAGGCACAGGATCCCATTATACTAGCAAATGTTGCTTATTTTTATGATGGAAGGAACAAGCTTGTCTTAAAGGTGAATTATAAATATGAAGCTTTAGTGCTACCCCCCCTTTTAACCATGAATGCCACGGGCAGGGGCATCGATCTGCAATTCTATTATTTTATATTCCGTATCTAGATTTGGAATTCCGCATCATTGTGTGAAACGTTAAGGTGTTATTACTATTCTAGGTGTTTGCAGGAAAGGTCCCTGCTGTAATCTAGAACTTGTCTTCCACGATTAGATTCTTTGATACATTTTGATACGCGAGACGTCTTGTTTGTATAATCTATATGCTGCGAGGAGACATTGAGGATCAATATTCTGCATAGCTTACTATGTTTTCCTTTAAAATTCCACTTCAGATTTCACACAAACAGATTTCTTTGGAACCCAAACACATTGTCATCCATGACGCTCCTTGTTACAATTCACATCTAGACTTGTTCCAAGCTAAGGACGGTTCCAGTTTCACCCCATCGGCAGCTGCATAGCTACAGGTCACAGGTATAGATTTCACCTAGAAAATAAAAATGATTAGATCTAATCCCATATCCCGTAAAGCACGTGGACTTTTTCCGAGCTGAGAGCGGTTCCGGTTGTATCCCGTCGTAGGTTGCATCCGGAATGATTAGTTTAAAAACATAGATGAGTTATTTTGTTTTCATTCCAATACTTTATCATATGATGAGCCATTCAATTCTCACCCGTGAGAGTCGCCCAATCTGGAGCCATAATTTCCCCGCCGTTAACCCTTTATCGGTGGCGCAGATCAGAGCTTGCCACCGTAACGCGCGTGCCGCCAGGACGCAGTTGGATATTTAACGTCGGTTTAGCAAGGACTGGCTTTCCGAGGCACGTGTATTTATTGCCACGAGCTCGACCCAAATACAAAGATTTATAATGATGTGCTTAGCGGCTGGTTATTAAATTCCGCACGGCTCCTCAGTAAGTAAACTCCAATATAAGGCTACGTGTTGAAAACGGAAAGCTAATTTATAACACTACAGCCGAAAATTGCAATGTAGAGTCTTATTTTCCTTGAATGTATGGGCTTCCCATTATCAGCGTGAAGACAATTACTACACTTCAAGGCTCTTTGCTATAAAGAAATTGAGCGTGCAAATACACTTTCATCATAATCACCCTGACTCCGCCGCCTAATTCATAAAAAGCCCAGGAACGTATTGAAATTCAATATTGTTTTAGTCCAAATCAATTATAATAATTGTTTGCGTTTTTAAAGTGTAATTTACCATTGAAACATGAACAAAGATCAACCAATACTTGCTAACGCATCATATTTTCTTATTAAGCCCCATTTCATGGTGTTTGACAAAGAATCCTGTAAATGTATAGAATTTCCACGCGTTCTCTGGAGATATGAGGTAGGCATGTAACGGGGGATTCTATTATTTCAGAGATTAGCCAGATCACCACTGATTACTGCAGACGTGGTGTACACTGTATGGACAAAAGTATCGGGACGGCTGACCGTTACACCCACAGGGACTTTGATGACATCACATTCTAAACACACAGACATTAATATGAAGTCGTGCCCCCCTTTGCAGCTATAACGGCTTCCACTCTTCTGGGAAGGCTTTCCACATGATTATGAGGGGTTTCTGTGGGATTTTTCGCCCGTTCATCCAGTAGAGCGTTTGTGAGGTCAGGCAATGATGTTGGGCGAGAAGCCCGGCTCGCAATCTCCGTACCGGTTCCTCCAATGGTGTCCAATGGGGTTGTACACTGAGAATTGATGCATTTTTGGCTCGCTTTTTCACCCCGATGCAATAAATTATTGATTTAAATTTGAAAGTTGCACATTGAAATAACGTTTCCTTAAGCCGGAGGTTTTTTATGCCATTTCATTGTTTCAGGGTGATTGAAGATTCATTGAGGTCTCAGAACCTTTAATATCCCCCTTACGATCTCTCTCTCTATGGGCTGCCCTCAGACCCTCCTAATGTCTATTATATTACACAACGGAGAGCATGTGGCCAAATACCATCGATTTCCAAGTGAAATTAAGCATGCAACACCTGAGACCTAAAATCCCATTTCACTGGCAATCCCATTCTAATTTCTCGTTTTGAAAGATGATGTTGCTATAAAGCAGCCAGGGTCTTGCTCGTTACAGTCTGTAAGGAAAAGGATAATAATCTGTAGTCCCGAATGTTCCATTTTTATGATACAATGGACCAAGGATTCCGACGTTGACACCTTAAAGTCTCAATGCAAACAATCTACCCCCATAATGTTAAATAGTAAGAAAGCCTTACCCGATTCCATTAATTCCTGATCCATTCCTTGATAAAACACCCAAACCCCGTACGCAACAATCACCAAAATGAATTTTAATTTCAGGCGTTTTCCGCGCTTTAGGCTTTTATTCGGAAATAAATTCCCCAGGGTAATATTATGATCTAATTTCTTTCATGATAAGATCATTTGTCTTCAGGTGAATATTAATCACCTTTTGCTGTTTCTTTGTTCTTGGCTGCTAAAGTAATTGGAATTTTGATAAATTGTTAAGAATGAGGCGTAGCGCCTGCTTATAAGGGAAATAAAGATGTGTTTGGTTAAAACCCTTAATTTGCTGCGCTAATGCAATTACTCAATTACGTGTTTTTTTTTTTTATTGAGTTAGATCAGCATGTTTGATTTTGATTCTGAATCGGAATGCGGTGGCTTTTTTAGGCTGCTCCGCTTTCTCTTTGGGCAGCTGACAGCCCACCTGATTTGTACAGCTACTCAACAAACATTTACGCAGAGGGAGCGAGAGAGCGAGCGTGTTTTAGATCTGACCTTTCCAGAATTCCGTCACCGAAAAAGGAGGAAGTGAATAAACGGTATACGAATAAGCAAATGATGCATCAAACGTTTACGCCTGTCTAGATCTGAGCAAGACGGATTGCACTCCTGTCCCATCGCATTTAAAACAAACGTTCTCGCTTCCCAGGAGGCATAACTGCCTGGAGTATCTTGCATTGCAGATCTTCAGCTATCAAAGTGGGGGTATCGGGCTTTTACCCCATGGAGAAAGGTTAAACCCTAACTGAATCCTCAGAGGGTCTTGTATCCGAGTGCTAATTGCAGTTTGTGCCCTTAATCATCAATTAATCACCCCCCCCCCCGTCGTGGATTGACACTAAAACGCGTAAGGGGTTTCATGACTCGGATAAAACATCCAGTTTCCATTGGTTGAGGAAGTAAAAGAATGCATTTTGTTTGAGTTCACAGACTTTTGTTGGGGAATGAGAACCGAAAGCTATTTTGGGCAGGCTGTATGGGGGTGGTGAGTGCGAATTAGTAAGACAACAATATCCGAGCATACGGAGGTTCCAGGTCTGAGCTCCAAAATAGCGTCATGACCATATCGCTGTAAATCACGTGGGAGCACGCCAAAAAAATCATGCTTAACCATCCATGTGCCGGGGGAGGCATTAGATGTCTCGTGGCACGACAAACTCCACGGCCGCTGAGTGTTTTGAAGGGAAGTTCACCAAAAACGTTACTTTGTATTTGTTTTTGTGTTGTGATTGTGTCAGTCTGGATGACTCTGTCAGGGGGCCACCACGGATTCAAATAAAACTTGAGTTTCTTTGCAAAAACATAACTTTGTTATTTGTTACTTTGTTTTTTTCCAGCACTCTAAGGGCTCAGCTTTTTTTTGTTGTATATCTACAAACAGTAATCTGGGACAAAGTTCTAAAGGTGGAGCAGTTGCCATGGAAACCGACGGAACGTTCCTGCTGATTCTTCCACGTTTAGAACTTTGCCCCGTAATTTCCCTCAAAGCCGCCGGGTTTCATCTCAAAGCCGTCTTTAGTCTTTTTTTTCTAAATCTATCTTGGGCCGGGCGTTCCAATATTTTCCTTTATTTATGATATTTTAACTCCGACTCCGCGCTGTAAGTTAATCAGGCTTGTTAAGCGTCGGTAATTTGCATCCCGACTGCAAAGTCTGGAGAATTAGCCACCGTTGTGACATTGTAAACGAAGCCGGTGGCAGGGTGCCAGGACTTCACATTGCAGATGCAAACCACTCTCGCCGGCACCTGCTCGGAAAGCTGCTCGGAGTGGAATTAGGTGAATAAATTGTGTCCAGCGAAACGGCAGATACATGACAACAGATCTAACGACGTCTGTTCCTCCCTGATAAAGCCGTTCCACGCGCTGCCCTCAGAGTATCGCCTCTTAGATGAGGCGTTCCTAATAAGCAGGGACGCAACATTTCTATGTCTCTGTAGCTGATATGTACATATACCCAGTGGGAAAATTCTGAGAATTCCCAAACCTGTGCTCAAGTAACGCGGCTCTCATTTCCAGCAAAGCATTCACGAGCATTGGTTAATGGACGTCGTTCCCGGGTTTCCTACGACGTCCTTCTTTATAAAAGGTACTTGACCTCTATCCAAAAAAACAAAACAAATGTAGAGACTCCTGCCAAACCAAGTCTTGTTTCTATGGCCATTTGTGCAACAAGCGTCGTAAGACTCGCGTACAACATCATGACACTGTATTCTTTTGGAATTCGGCAGAAACAAATGAAAACGTGAGGTTAACGCTGTAAGCCCCACAGTGGCATTTTTCTGTAATTTGCCATAAATTTTGTTGCCCCCACCGAGGAAGAGCAAAGAAGCTTTTGGGTGTACATCGTCTTATCACCCCCAACGCCTTCCTCGGTCTTGGAAAGGTTTCAGTGATACAGATATATATTTTTAATGCATGATTCATGCTGTTTTTAGTTTCCTAATATAGAATTTTTACACTCCAGCCCTCGCCGCGTTGCCATTCTCTTTGTCTGTAATGAAATTATCGTGTGAACGTTATAAATAGAAGCAGATCATTAGCATTTCAATGGTAAAGTTGAACTTCTAGCACCTGTTATGGCACTCGCTGATGTGTTATTACCAGCTAAATAAAGTGTGATTCACACCCAGCCGTCTAAAGGACCGGAGGGCCGGTTAGAGTTTAAACGGTACAATTATTGTCGGTGAAGGGGATGCTTTGCCCACATGGAAACGACGCTTGGAGTCTCGGAGATTCCGTGTCCAAGGGGCTACTCAGAATAACCACGCATCCCCCGTCTCTCTCGCAGCCCACTTTGCTTCTTGGCATGAGCTGGTTATCATAAAGCTTCTAACGGGATATTTTAGATGGAAACCTAAACCTTGTTAGGCTTAAAAAAAAAAAAAAGACCTAAAGGAATTACTTGGAAGATAAATGAAACGGCGCCCAAATCATATTATTTAGACTACAAACGGTACATTTTATATGTGCTATAACAAGTTCATTTAGACTTAGCGAGCCCTAGATTAGATTTGCTGTAAATATTGCAATAGAGATTTAATAAAATTGGGCAGATATCAGTGTTCGTTTTCTATGGTAACGCAATAAACTTTATCTCTGCTCACAGCAGATAAAATAATTGACTTCTTTGATCTTAAATGTGGATTATGGATGAGGACAGTAATGATCCAGACCACTTAACTATGTTAAAACGTGAGCCCTTAGGGGGTTTATTGCTAGAACGCTGTCCAGTGTTTTAAGAATGCTCAAATGACACGTTCAGAGTAATGTTTGTGGCCGTCCTTTTCTTCTTTTTAAAAGGAGCGGCTGTCAGCGTGGCGGTGGTGGTGGTGTGAAAATGAGGATGTCAAACCCCTGAAGGAGTGCTTTGCTTATCTGCATGGGTGGCTTCTGAAAGGCCAGGCTGCATGCAAAGAATGTGTCCATTAATTCAAAACACTCTTGACAAGTGATTTCTGTATTACGTGTTGGACTCGGATCCCCAAAGTGGTAACAACAAAGAGAGAAATGTCACTTTAACGGATAAGTATTTGTGACAGCATTAGCAAGGAGGACCACGAGTGCTCACCAAATGTACTCAAATCAAGAAAATACATATTAAAAAAAACAAATCAGTCGCGTCAGGGCCGCTTGTTTGTAACACCCAGCCCTCGCTGAAAAAAAAAGGAAGTATTGTCGTCCAGGCGCGGATACATTGTACTTATATGCACTTGTGTGTGTTTGCACTTGAACCTAATGGCTCTTATAAATGTCTGACGTGAAGATCAGGTAGTTGTAACATGGAGTTTTATGAATATGAATATGCAACACTTGGGGTTATTTTAAAAAAGCGGCTCTACTTTTAGAACTTTGCACCACAGCGATTGTCTGAAACATTCCATTCATTGCTATGGCGATTAGAGCACTTGCAATAACTCATCAAGAAGTTCCGCTTTGTCGAAGAACCCAGGGAATTACCAGTAACATATGTTAAATGCTACACTGGAAGTCACGTGCCTTACATAAACCAACAATACTAGGAAATTATTAGCATGGAAAGCGCTGACTTAACACTAGCCCAGGCGGCTTAACTCTACCCAGAATATCGACCAGAGGATATTACGCTGGCTTTTGGCATCTCTGGTGTGCGGCCTTGAAGACCCACGCTCTCTTACAAGGGGCTTTGATTAGTTTGTTTGGGCCTTGTTTGTTTTCTGATCAGCTTTCGGCTCTAGTGATTTTGTCAGAGATGACATTTTGGTCTGACCTAATTTCAGGCCTGACATTTTCAGACTGAGCAGTCTATCCTCCATAGGAAAAAGGGGTGAGAGATGTGAGACGGAAATATACGACCGAAATGTAATAACTATATAAAAAATAAGAATCAAAACAAAAACATAGTAGCTTTATCTTTGGTCATTTACTGGTGAGGAATGGTTGAAGAAGACCCCTTAAGATTGTGTGTTCTTTTTGTCGTCAAAATGCTTTCATGGAGTTATTAAGCCTATTAAATGCGAGAGGGTTAAAAACCAAACTGGTGTTAAAACTTAGGATGTTACACAGATATTCGTAATTTATTGTGTATGTAGAGCATTTATCCAAGTCTGCACCTGACCTCCTATTGGCTGCTCAATATTTAATTTCTCGTAAAATTTAAATTTCCAAGGAGTAAGTTCTGCTAAGTAATGCTGCCTGAAATGTTCCTTCTTTCTTTTATTTAATTGCTATCTTATTCAGCCACAATCTCTGCCCCTTAATAACAAAGCTCTTCTCACCCCAAGTATGTGTTTTGCGTTGCGCAGGTATGGTCGTGAGAACCAACGAGAAGATGAGAAAATGAACTCTCGTGAAGATCCGGTGACCACGCACGCGGCAGACTTTCCGAGAACAAGACGCGGTTGACCCGAGAGTGATAATTATGAGGCTAACCTGCATGTTTTCCTTCATCTTGCTGTTTGGAGTAGCAGGCCTTATTGTGTTTATCCAT
This sequence comes from Spea bombifrons, assembly GCF_027358695.1. Lineage (NCBI taxonomy): Eukaryota > Metazoa > Chordata > Amphibia > Anura > Pelobatidae > Spea > Spea bombifrons. The sequence goes on along the minus strand of NC_071096.1, from coordinate 36,864,543 downwards.
TTGCAAGATCCAGCAGAAATGGTTCATCAGCATGGCGTGGCTCCAGGTAACGTCCGCCGAAACACTTTCATAAATGTTAACACCGAGATCAATATGTGGCAATCGATGCATGCACGGAGTCTTAGCTGGTGCTTTGACTTTTCTTAAATGTTGAATTATTTTCAATACGAGCATTAAAAATGGAAGGCTGAAGCGTTTGACATATAAAAGAAAATGTATATTTAAGGCTTTTTGATATAATATTTATTTTAATGCATATTCGCTCCACCTGCCTATAGATAAAGAGGGCAGTAAGGAAATGAAATCAATTCCCTGTGTAACGCATGTTAACGGCTGAAAATAGGACTTGACGGACGCATTTAAACATACAAAGCAATGTAACAGATGATCACTTTCCATATAGATTACCCGTATTTTTAATATTATTACCACAATAAAAAGAACCTCCAAATTAATTGACCTTTGCACAAGCAGGAGAAGATTGTCCTGTCTTTGCTTAGGGCTCCCGATTAATTACTGTGACCCCCGTGCCCTGTCATGGAGGACGAGTCTGTTTTATTGCTTCACTAAAGCGTTTAAAGGGAATAAAAAAAAAAAAACCTACTAGAAATCTATAAAGAGATAACGGGTTCATTCATCAAAAGTTCATCTAAACAGATATCTTACTGTGTCAGACACTTTGAAGAATATGGTCCATAAAATATCATAGCAAGGTGTCTTATTTATTTAGCAAGATAAAGGAGATACTGCCGTCTGTATACCCAAAGGTGCTATGATGTACGGATTAGCAGATTTCAAAGGTACGGTTAGATCTGGGCTTGGTTTGACATAGCAAAGTTCCGTTTATATACGCCTAGAGATATATGTGTTGTGTTGAGGATACGCTCGGAACACGGTGTGTCTGTACTTCAGGGTTCTCGATGATTCTCCTGAAACCTACTTTGTCTGCCGCATGTAAAATCACGCAACTAGCTATGAAGAGAGACTAAAAAAGCAATAATTATATACACTGGAAAAACGGCGTCTCCGAGGGGATATGATAACGTTCTATAAATATATGCGGGGCCGATATAACGAGCTCTTCGGTGACCTGCTCATTAACAGAAATATACAAAGAACAAGAGGTCACCCTCTGAGACTGGAAGAGCGCAGGTTTCATAGAAGACAAAGGAAGGGATTCTTCACAGTGAGGACAATAAAGGTATGGAATTCACTGCCTAGGGGGGTGGTTCTATCAAATACACTAGATGCCTTCAAAAGGGGTCTGGATATTTTTTTAGAAAGGCATGATATACAGGGATATAAATAGAATTCATATTTTAGAGCTTCTTGATCCAAGCAGAAATCCGATTGCCTCTTGGAGTCAAGAAGGATTTTTTCCCCCTGATGGCAGAATTCGAAGTAGCTTAATTAGGGTTTTTTTGCCTTCGTTTGGATCAAGAGTAGGAAGGTTAGGTGGAAGGGTTGAACTTGGTGGACCTTATGAACTATGTAACTATGTAACTAGGTAAAAGGACAGCAATTTTTTTTCCAGGGTCATTTATGACATTTCATAGGAAGCTAACTGGATCATGATTCTTTTCACTGGAGCCACGTAATCTCCTGGTAAAGTTTAAATCTTTATGATTACACGAACTATAATGTGTTAAAGAACTACATCCCAGCGCAGTAGGCACAATAAGCACGCTGTGAGTCCACTTCCATATATTTTTATTATGAAACAATGGCACTATGCGGCTAGCTTGCTGCGTTATTATGCAGCAAGCTGTCTCCAGCGTTGACACTTCATTCGAACTGTTCCGTATGTTGCTGGCATGCGGAAAAAGCTCACTCGGGGAGGCCTTAAGTAATGCTTACATTATTTCCCGTCAGTAAAGTACTCCTGACACTGGCTGCTTGTGTTGATTTGTAACTATTCATTCATTCTTCCCTCGTTCTCCCACATTCCAACCTAATTGTGATGCCGTTTCGAGAAAGCAATATCAAAGTAATTTTCCACAACATTAGTTACAATTTTCTTCTGATCTTTCCAGTGAAACAATCCCATCCTGTTGGCTTCTGTGAGCACGTAAACTTTGATTGCATTTATCCATAGGAAACCAATTCCCAAAAAGTATATATGTACCCTGTGAATAGGGAGATACGCCCCTTCCTTGTGAGTGATAAACATTTGCCGCGAAGGTTGTATTTACGCTGAAAGCAAAATAACGGTGAAAAATGGATAAGTGTTATTGAAACGTACCATGCGTGGTTCTAGAATAAGAACAGCGGGTTTGGGGGAATTCTAGCCTGATAGGTAAGAGAATTGACCTAAAAGAGTTACCTTCCATGACTTGTTATCTCCATGATATATTCTGTCCCTCTGGTTCTAGTATTTAGTGAACTCTCCTTGTGTGCTATTTATTTACTAAAAGGCGATTTGAGATGTGAAGATGCCAACTTTCCATTAAGGACCAGCTCCTTTAAGAAGGGCCGAGCTGGCCCTGTATAATGCATACTTCAATATTTGCAGTTCTAGACAATTTGACTATCCAGCGACGGGCAAAGCACTGGGAAGCACATGGTTCTGTCCCATGCGTTGCTTAGACCTTCGACACCAAGAATGGGGTCAACTTCTGCCTAGCGCCGAGGAGTCTTCCATTTAATTTTGGTCGCGTGCCCAGAACTTGGCATCAACAGGGGTCGAGTATCCTCTTGGCCTGTGTAAACAGGAAGTTGTTTTTATGCCCTTTCCAGTAACGCTAATTGAGTCGGAGAGTCCGCAGTGGTTACTCTGCGTGGAAAGCTCATTACTCATCATTATGGATTCTAGAACTCGCAGCGCATTCCATTTCCTGTACGAAAAAAAATCCGATGCAAATCGCTTGCAGATATTTTATGGTTTCTGCAGGGATTTTTTTTTACACATGGACGTTCTCTTCTGATTTATGCGTCGCTCTGATAGTTAGGGGTAGCGCAAGATCCAGTGGAGCGTAGTAATTAATTTGCATTTGTATTGCTGGGTATCTTTACGCCATTGGGAATAGATATTCCCTCACGTGAGATTATTATCAGCGCTGAAATAATATTTTACTTAGGATTCCGATTAAAGGAAAATCAAGGGAGATTTTATTTTTCGCCGACGGAAGATCAGCTGTTCGGTGAATACAAGGGATCTTTTACCAGAAAAACTGAAATTGGAGTGTTTTTTAGGTTCTGTTGTTTAGAACCTGCTTTGCTTTTAGACACTTCTGAGAACGTTGCTGCTTCTTCCGATACACTTACAAGTTTTTATCCCCTGAGTCTTCACGCGGCCCGGCTCTTCCCGCAGTATGTTAATCCCAGGGATGCCCTGGTACATAGGACCTGCTAATGAGCAGCGCTACTAAGAAACATGCACTCGATTAATCCTTGCTCCGAGAAGATAAAGCTTGCAAACTTATATGCAATGGTGGTAATAGAGAGAGGATAAAGTGCCCGTTTAGATGCAGCTGGCATAAATCAACCTGGCATGCCAAGGGCTTTAAAGACAAAAGAAATAAACTATCGTAACTATGTTACAAACGTTGGTCTTGTGTTTAAAGGAAGCATTCGCATTTGTAGGAAGCAGCATTCAAATCCGCATTTAAAAGACAGAGGTGAAGTTTGAAGAGTGCCATATTCAGATGTAAACGCTCCTCCGCACCTTTTTTTTATGGCTTGCTAACAAATCCAATGCCCTCCTAGCAATCTCGTAAAGCACTTCTGCTAAACGGGGATCGCAAGACACGGCAAAGGGAATTATCTTCGCGGCCAGGTTCACTAATGGATGTGCTGGCAAGGTGAGAATGCCTTTTTCATACACCGCTCGAGATTTAAAATAATTTTACAAGATAGGGGAAAGCATGAATGTCCGGCAATCTATTACGAGCGACTGCGTCCTCCGAATGCTTTGAGTGTTGATCCAAATGCCCTCTGTACGCCACGCGCCACATCGGACAGGCAGGGGAATTGTTTATCAGTCTATCTACTGTATATATATTTTATATTATCTGATTGGACCTACCACAAGATGCTCAATAACATCTCATTTTCTCCCGTGTCCAAGGGTGATATTTGGGGGAAAATATATGAAAAGAAGATAAGAAACTTTCTTTTTTCTCTTTCTCCAATCACCGACCCACAGCAGCCCAGCAGCATTCTCTTTCCTTGTGTTGTGCTGTTCATACAGATTTTTCTATAACTTAATAGAATAATATAAAAGGAAATGGAGAGGTTTTTTTATTATTTATCTTTTTGACTCATGGCTTTGCTTTTAAATCCAGACAGCTGTGGCTTTGTGAATCTTTACGCTTCAGCTTGGTGTGCATATATATATATATATATATATATATATATATATATAAATCCCTCCTGAAATGGATTTAGTCTTTTGGTCTTCAAAAGCCAAACAGTTTGTCTTCCCATAAAAAGAAACATATTGGTTTATGTGTAACATTTCCTTAGAATGTTTAAGACATAAAAAGCTGCCCGTTGACCTTAAATGTATATCGAAAGAAACAATAACTCTCCAAAGACCAGTATTTCTAGTTACGTTCAAATACCAAAAAATGTCCTGGACAACCTACAGGATGAGCCTAAGCTTTTTGAGTAGTTTTAGACCTTATTGGTGCAGTTTTCAGGCCCCATGTTTCCTCTCTGTACGGATTCGGAGCCTAGCCCAATTATAGTACTAGTCAGAGAGCCAAAATAATAACACAATCCTCATTCCTTACTGTGCTTTTGTTACTACAGAAATGTATTTTTTTTCCATCTGTTTTTTTTCTTTAGCCCATAAGTTTCAGTGAAACCGTGACCTCCAGGCTCCGTACATCCCATTTCCCGTTAACGACGCAGCCGGCAAGCTTTTAACGATGAGATATGTTTTTAACAAAGGTATAATCTTTAGAAAACTGACACCGTGTTCTATAGAGGTTCAGAAAAAGCAAGCGGAACGTAAGGACCTTGAACTAGCAAATACGTTTTCCAAGCTGAATGATAATACCCATTCTTTACTTAATCATACGACTGGCTAATGTCTCCAAAGAGCATTGCATTGTTTGAGTTCGCAGGCAGCTAATGATGTTTTGGTGGATTCCATCAATACTTTTAAGTAAGTTGGTTACGTATCTAGCTAAGAACGTCTCCGAGAGATACGATACATTTAGCATAGGTAGATATTGGTTATAAATATTTGCTGTTTAAAAAAGACTCAAGAATGTGTTTTTTTTTAGCTTTGAGCTGAAGTGGAAGTTGTATTGTTTTCTATATCAGAAGGCTTTACTTGATGAAGTTGGGTCTGGGTTTCAGCCTTAACTATAACTGACAGACACAGACAACTTGTATTTCTTCATATTCTCTTCCCTGGAAAATGAATAATAACTTTAAAAACCACAAACATATTGTTTGTGTTTAGACTGCTGCAGCGTATACTGACAATAAACTCACTCGGATCTCTCGCTTGCTTATAAAATATTAACACCTCCTTATTTCGCATTTTATACGGGGATGCTCTTAAAACAAATGTGTTTATGGCAGGAGAAGCGTGTGGTCTGCAGCAATGCTCCGTACTTAACTCATCCACTGCATCGTCATATGTTGTAGACTAGTATTAGTTTAAACACGCTGGGTTGGATTACATTTGCAGCTGCATATGAAGGGCCGCTCTCGGAAATTATATGCAAGATTCCATGTTACAAGACAAAGTTGTAACATTCCAAGAGATACATGGAAACGTTTCCCATGCTTTGATATGGATTATTCTATTTTTTGGTTTTCAGAATATGGGGGAACTAATTTTGCCTTGCACCTTATACTTCCTGTACTCTGCATCAGCTTCAAAGTGAAGAGCTTCAAAGTGCGAGTGCAAAGGGATATTGCTTCCCCCGGTCTGCCTGCATTTCAATCATAGTTCCCCTTCGACTGGCGTCTCCTGCTTTTTAGAGTTTTAGAATCCATTCTCACCTTTCGGATATTAAAGAACAAGCATGATTGACAGCTATTAAATATTGGATGAAGCTCGCTTCTAAGGATTAATGGAATCGCCATCCAGATAACCGGTTTTACTATTAAACAGCATATCGTTAAAGGCCTGTCAATATGCATCCTGGTTATTGAAACGTCCTTCTCAGTTCTCGAATGAAATAATGTAATTAGGCAGCTGTACAAAGGATCAAAGAGAAGTCATCAGAATGTGGTGGCGATCCCATTAGAAGGGCGTTTGTGATATTGTCTGCTTTTTGGAGGAAACGCTGTTTCCTTTTGGGTTGCGTTTCCTTGAATTTGTGTAAAAAAAAAAAATAATAATGGGCGTAGAAAATGTTTAAAATAAATCTCACCAAAAAGCCGTCTACTACTATACAATTTCAATTTTAAATTCCTTAATTTCTTAAATAATTAGCAACTTTAAAAAAAAACAAAAAACCCCAAAAACCTTCTATCACGGAAAAGAAATCTAAGCCTTTCTTGCAGCCGATATAAAGGAGACCTTCCCTGTCGCAGATGGGAGATAATACATTGTAAAGCACAGTCTGGGGGACCTTTTATGAAGCTGCGCATGCCTCCCAAACTCCAATTTGATGTAATATATTCATTATCTATAATCTCATCACAGGTCCCACACTGTGTTTCTCTCTAGCAGTTAATGAATTCCCTTTATTTTTGTTTGTATAGATCTCGATATATATGTGTTTATGCTCATTTTATTAGTGCTTTAAATGCCTGAAAGCATATTTATGCCTAATTGTATATCGACGACGTATTAAAATGATCTTTCCATTACGCTGGAAAAGGGGAAATAAATGCCAAACGCAACAGAATAAACACCCTTTTATTTCCTTTTTTTAGAATGTTAAATCCTGAGCAAGAACAAATAAAATGAGTTGGGACCGCGGGAAGGAGTCTCCTGTTTCATGGTGACCCAGTTCTGTGTTCCTGAATGCATATGATTAATAATATGTAGATCTGCAGCGGTTGCATTTTATGCATTAATAAGTAGCGCGTTCCAGTTAATGATGTATATTTATAACTGCAGTTCCAATAATAAATGGGCGCCGGCTGGGATTTCTGGAAGTTTTCGGAGGGATCTTTCCGATTCAGCCGGGGACGTAACTATGTATCCCGTATTCCTTATGGAATCTTACGTATAGTGGAGTTGGAGAAGTTACTTTTTGCGCGGAGTATGAACTAATTCTTACGGCTGTTGGGGTGTCATTAACTCCCCGATTAAACAGAGGTGACTCGATTAAGGAGACTTTCACAGCGGAACTTGTAGGAAACTTTGTCTTAACCGGTCTGTGATCGCCAGCTCCGTACCATTCAACGTGTTGTAAATTACTCGGGTGACATAGTTATGATGTCATAGCTGGGAATCACCTTGTGCATGGGCCGATTGGGACAGAGGATCTTCCCAGGTATCATGTAGAGCAATTGAGACCTCAGGATTGGCCCACAGAAGGACAGAGGTGTATAAATATTATGATTTTTTTGTTTAAATATCTTAAGTACAGGCCCAGAATGGCCATCTGGCACACCAGGCAAATTCTCAGTGGGCCGCTGGCCGAGAGGGCCAAACACTCACCCGATCTGCTGCTCCAGCGTCTGGATATGCCTGGCCGCGCGCTATGTGAGCATAAAACGTTGCCCGTATCAGCTGTCAGCCATACCTGCCCCACCAGGCAGCCGCTGGCCTTAAAGTCCCGGGACCACCAGTCGGAGTAGAGTTAGAAAATAGAAAGCGTATTTGAAATCTCCAGATTCTATAATCTAGTTACAGATGTTTGGACGCCAGACTTTGTACTTCTTTTCGAGCTGCCCTTCTCTCTTTTTTGTGTTCCTTTTTTTTGAATTTTGGCATCTGCTCTGGAATCATTATTCATTCATTTGCTATTAATGTCTTTTTTTTTTCATTCCCGTTAAAGATATCCGTGTTTTGATGTTGCTCATACATGGTTTAAATGAATTTTATTTTGAATTTACTAAGTCCGCTGACCTCTGGAGACCAAACTGGCTCCATCATAAAACCCTGAGTAATGGAAACATAACATACAAAATGAAGGCGGCCGGTGTCGATGGTGCGAAAGAGAATTTATGGTTAGAAAAAAACACATTTATTATTTCTGGACAGAACGTTCTGTTTTCTTAACACTCATTGGATTCTTCCAAACATACATTTCTCTTGTTGTTTAAGGATAAAAATGGATATAACTGTATTAGCGAAATGGGAATCTTTAGCTGAAATTGATACTTTTCGGGACGTTAGAGGTCACTTCTTCAGATGGAATCTGAAACCTCATGTTTTTAACCTGTTTGCTTCCAGAGGGTAACAATAAAATGCTTTCCATCATTGGAACTGTTAAGACGGACCGTTGCACATTCTTTATATACATTTTCAATCTTTTATTTGTATTAATATAATTCTATTTCGAGGACATGATTGGAAATTGAGAAGGGATCCGGGAATATTTTTTTCATTGCATCCTCTCTTTGGGACTCTTTAACCAGATACATTTGTTTATAAATTAAGCAACATTTGATCCTTTTTGGTAAAGTAGCCATGATAGCAAAACCCGCGATCTTCCTCCTCTTCCCATTATCATTTGAGAAAAGTACATTGTTACAGAACTCAAAAGCTTGCATTACCGCTGACCCGGATACTGTGTTTCTATTGCTTTATTGTAATTTGCCTCTGCGGGGCTACTTTAGCGCAACTTAATCCAAAACAATGTGTCAAGAAACAATTTTAACCTGGCCGTTACCCCACGTGTGTTTTAATATTTAATGTACAGAGAGGTCTGTGCATACAACGTAGCTAATAAGGCAAGAGGGTTTTGCCTTCTTAGGAGAGGTCAGATACAGATCATCCCTCGCACGCGTTCTGACAACTATTGAGCATTCCGTCCGCTGGAGAGGCTCCTCCGCAGGCGGGAGGAAGGAAAATCATTTGCCACTAATGTAAGTGAAATACAACATTTACATGTAGCCAATACTCAGCCCCTTTCCATTAAACGCACAGCGCAGAGGGACGTCGTAGGAGATGCCTACAAAGGAAGCGTATTTTTAAAGCTTAGCGGCCTCTGAAGAAGAGTTCATGTTCTGGTCATCCCGTGGATCGTGGAGCGGAAGGTATTTCCCGCTGGGACGACAGCAATTTTCCTTGACAGTCAGAAAGGGAGTTTAAATGGCCCGCTAAAGAGGCATGCGCCTTCATTGACAGCCTCTCCTGTTAACCGGATAATCTCTTCTGTCTATCCAGCGAGGGCCATGGCCCTCCTAGGGGCTCCTGAGAGATACATTAATGGAAGGAGTGTCCGGGATCCACATAAAATGTAACCACTTCATCTTTGGGCATAATACTGTATGCCTGAAGAAGAGACCTAGATAGTCTTTAAAGCTTGCAATCTATTATACATCAGATAGCCAAGAAAGGTATCACCTTTACCTAATTTGCTTCGTGTTGCAAGTACGTGTTGGCTTGAAAACAAGAGCATAAGGCCCACTGGATTAACCGTTCATAAGTATACTGCCTTTATCATTTCTTTGAGGCATCGGTTAAACTTTGGGGACGGGGTTGTCACTGCATTCAGTGCTAAGCGAGGCGCTGCCGGTGCTTGAAGTCTTTTCACCCTTTGCCTCGTGCTCTCTCACGTCGTCAGCTGCTTTTGAACGATGAAAATGTCCCTGTGGAATAATCAATTACTCCAACATGAAGTCATTTTAATGAACATTAGAATACTAAGAGTTGTCAGACACTTTGTTGGCACAAATACGAGACGCTGCGTGGTCCGCAGCTCCAAGCGCTCTTCACCCTTTCAGAAATACCGTTTTTTGTGTAATGCACGGCTAAATTGTGCATGCTTAACATAAATAACCTCGGTATTCGTTTTATACGGCGACCGGTGGTGCTTCGGATCCTGCATGAAGTATAAAACTGTATCTCACCGCAACTTCATTAAGAATCAAGTCATTTGAGCCATTGAGCAATTTTTGGTCAATTGCTGTTTGCATCTGAATATTCAGCATGATCCTTAAATACAAACGCCTGGCTTAGCTTAGATTAAAAGTGAAGATGAGACGGGAACATGTGTTACAAAGTATACAATATCATATATTCTTTAAAAGGAATTCAGAAGACACGGCACTAAAGGCGAATGGATGTTTGGAAGAGTTTACCAATTTCAGTAACTTAGACTTTTCACACATTGGAATATTCCATGCTTGCATCCTATTCTTCATGTTCCCTTCTAATTTGGCAGGGATCTCCCCAACTCCCAAGCCAGTTCTTGTGCTGCGCGCTCCAGCCGGTCCCATTTTCTTTGCACGTCAGCCGACGTGTCCTTGGACGATGGATAAACCAAGAGTTAGACGCCTGCGCCTTGTCCAAAGACAGCTCCTCATGCATCTGCTCAGCCGGCAGCTGCCCTGTCTGTCATTAAAGTCATCTCTGAAATGATACTATTGCAAGAGTTGTAATCATCTGCCGTGGGGATGTTTTCCCCCCACCTGCAGTCTATTTGCCTCACCCGTCTAGTATGCGATTAGCAGATATAAATGCGAGAGTTTACACACACGCAGCGTTTAGCGCAGGAATTCTCAGCTTAAACACAACCATCGTATGTATTTTTCTGCTTTCTAACCTTAGTTATTTGAAGTCAGCAATTTAAACTCATTTTTTTGCGTTTGTCAGATTGCATGTTTGGAGTCTTCACACGTAATAATCCTCTGGTAAAAGTCAAAGTTTACAGAAAGTAATCCGTTAAGCCCTTTATATCGCAATTATGACCCCAGTTAAACCTCAAATCACATTGATGTCCTGTACTACCCGTCTGGAAAGTTCCTGCAATTTATGGGCATCTTAATATTTATTCCCCGTCTTAAGTATGCGGTGAATGTAGTTTCTTTGTGTTTGACCGGGGGGGGGGGGCTTACTGAAATATAGCATTAAGCTTTGAATTGGTTTATCCGCCACCAATGTTGTTCTTGTGAGCACCGTCACCATATCTTAGGAAAATGTCAGGGGGTAACATTACATTTCATTTCTTGTTTTATTTTAATTAATTAATCAAGGATTACTCAAGTCTTATCCTCTGCAGGGCAATATTCTAAGCAAAGTCTCTTTTAAACCGCATTGTATTTGCCGAAACATATGGATCGTGTAGTCTCTAATCTGAAGCCCATTGCCTTCCCAATATCGCAAGATGCCGAGGTATTAACGAGCAGCGTAATTGCTTCTAAGATTGGATCTCGTTTTCAGGAAATATCAATGCGTTTAGATTTTATCCCTTGCATCTATTTTATCAGGCTGGCAGGAATCACAAGGAAGACGTGCTATTTACAATGCAGTAAAATGTTATAGGGGTCAACAGGACTGCTCGTAAACGCTCAGGATAGTTCTTCTGATCTGCACATATGCCGGTCCCTCACATCGAAAGCGCCGGTCACAGACTCCGATTCACCCCGGGAGCCGAAGCTTAAAGGCTGCGGTCTTATGCGGCGGCGATTAATTGCCTCGTATGTAAAGCAATTGGGATAGGGGCCCTAATTCGTTCCTTGCCCGCTACCCCATGGAGTGTTAATCCTGCTCTTAACAGTCCAAGTCTTATAGCCAGATTATAGATTTCCCGTCAAACCGGATTATAAATCTCTTGCTTTGAAACAAAATAAAGAATGTTGATAAATTGTTACATAAGAACAGGATGATTCCGGTGCAATCTGTATGTATAACGAGTATGTGTGTGTGTGTGTGTGTATATATATATATATATATATATATATATATATATATATATAGAGAGAGAGAGAGAGAGAGAGAGAGAGAGAGAGAGAGAGAGAGAGAGAGAGAGAGAGAGAGAGAGAGAGAGAGTCAGTCTTATATTGAGATTTCCAATTAACATTTTGATAACCCCTCTGTTGCTGTGATTAGAGGTTTGTCTTAGAATAGATAAATAGAAATGATTTTTATTTGTATCTTGTAATAACCAGTGTCTTGGCCGCAGTCTTATGTTCAGGTTATGTTTTTATAAATCAAAGCTTTGCATCACGCTAGACATTTCACAGAGGTAATTACATTATTTCAGTGATAGTATCATTTTCTTTAACTACAGCGACCCAGCTAATTTACTTATAACTCATATTGGCGAGAGGCTGTGATATGTGTGTTTATCGACCCTCCGATATCATCTGATGTCATGAATTCCCGGAGTTTCCAGCTCCCCATTAGTGCAAGAAAGAGTTTAGCGGAATCACCTCTACATGGCCCGATATTTCCATGGCTGGCGGGGTATCTGCTCTCTACTAATGTTTTGAGTTTGATATTTAAGATTCTTTTGAGCATTAGTTGGTGCTTAATTCATTGTTTCAAGGACTGAAAACACGTATTATTGTCACTACAAGTTGCTGGGTATGTAACACCCAATATATACAGGTAACATACAGGTAACATACAGGTAACATGTATCCTCATTCTCTGACGGATCACATTGTTCCTTTCCCAGATCTGTTCAGACTGCATTATGTATCCAAACCCTGGTTACTCTAAATGAATACATTAAAAAAAACATTATTTAAAAAAAGATAAACTGAATAAAAATGCACCCTATGGAAGTGATAAACATTTCAGGACATCATCTATTCCCATGATCAGAACCCACGGTTTGAATCAGAGACAAGCAAAGGTACCTGGAAACAGATAATAATGTTTAAACACATCGTGCCCAGGAGGGCTTTTCTTCCATCTCTGACAAATGCTTGGAAACGTATCAAACTTTTTCAACGGTTACCTGCGTTGATAAAGAGAATGAGCATTGAATTATTTTCATTGGTCAGAAGGCTGTCTCGTTCTGAATTCTAGCTTCTGATTGGCTCCGAGCATCATGTTTCTTTTCTGTTCTGCGTTTATTTGTAAGCTTCCTTACCCCCTTTCTCAAGAACGCAGGAACGTTCCAATAGCGGAAGGCAGAACGTGGCATCTCACATAAACTTTTGCATGGTACGGTTTGCTGTTCTACGTGATCTTCATTCGGATGACTGTCCTTCTGCAAACTCAAATGCAACGGCTGGGTGAAGTTTGTGTTAGAACCGGAATGCAGCCGTCATCCATTTTTATTTATTTTTAGTTATTTATTTATTTTCTTCTTGTTCTGTGAGCATGAATCCTCGTTCACAGAACAGCTGTCAAGTCAGCCAACGAAACACGTCTACTTAGGTCTCCAGATAATACCGACTGCTGTTGTGCATGTATCCTCCGTGACAGGAGCAAGATGAAAATCGAAATGAATCGCTCTACAAATGAGACACTTTTCTGCTTTGACTTTCCAAATGTGACAGTGTTGTTTGTTTTTTTCCTCCCTAGCAAACGTTCAGAGGCGGCAAGCGCCCTCATGCATCAGAAAAAGTTACTTCGGGGCGAAAAGAACAAGTTAAAAAAAAAAAAAAAAAATCACTTTTAACATTGTTACATCCAGCCTTAACCTCTTAGTGTGGAAGTTCCACTGATTGTGACATCCTAACTATTCTGCACGCATTTTATTGCTAATTATGATCAGGGCTCACGGAGACTTCGTGTTATTCATCAGAAATAATTGTTGCAGGAGCATTAAATATCACAAGTATCGTTACATTCAGCTCGGCTTTCTCTAGCAAACTCACTCCACGTCTGCCATCTTTACCAATGTTCTACTGTTTCCCATTTTTGCCCCCATCTAGAAAGCCTTTTATATTCATTGTATTTCTAAGCTGGCCGGGGGCTTGCCAAAATGGCAAAATAGTTTTAAGCCGCAATACCAGAAGTCAACAAAATGGAACACTCAGCGTGCGAAATCTTGGAAAAATGACTTGAAGAAAATATGGAATCATTCTGATATCCATACATAAAGCTCGTTTTAAATTCATTTCCAGCTAGCTAATGAGGAGCGGAAACATTTTCAATACAACTCTTTCTTAACAAGCGTTGGGTGGTGCCAAGCCATCTAATCTGGTTTTCGTATACAAAGTATTTTCCAGTAAATAGGGTGTATGGAAACTATCGATGTGAGGCATGCGAGCTGGATCCTGAAGCGACGATTTACACACACAAAAAAACCCACTTTTACATCAACTAATGCAGAGAAACCCAATCCCCCACTGTTCTTTGGAAGATGCAGGTAGAATAATGAGACTTCTTCCATGATTGCTAAATCTTCACACAATAACGTCTGCTGTGTGATCGCTGAAACATAGTTATCACAAACAAATGAGAAAGTGTGCGGTGCTATAGCCACCGCCGCGCTGCCACTGAATGAACTAAACCTTTATAGCGGAAGATGGGAGCGCACAAAGGGGCATTCACTGTCGTTGTTGCCCTCCATTACTGTCAGGGTCCCTTCTAAGGGTCACTGGAATCATCACAAAATCTGAGGATCTTATTGTATAAGGATATAAAGTTCTTAATCTAATATCGAGCCCAGGGGCCAACAGGATCTCCAGTCATGACCCTAGTGTCATGCTTGGATGAGGGCTATTGCATCTACCTAGTGTCCAAGGTAGACAAGTGGAACAGCCTACCAGCAGTGAGGGAATGTAAACATGCAAGGGGTAGGCATATGGCTCCTGGATCTAAGACAAGACCGAGTTTAAAAAAAAAAAAGAACTAAAAATAAAATGTTAATCTCCGAAACATCAAAGGTCTAGAATGGGTTTAGAGCTCGGAGCAGCCTCTGTCCTCTCGGAGCACGCTGAGTCACGATTTAACGTTCAGGAAAGCTGCGCTGATATATTTCTCTCGTGCCCGGCCAGCGCGATGGCTCTGTTTCACTTCTAAAGAAATTACATTTTTGCAAGCTAGTAAAATGGCATTTGATGAAGTGACGAGTGGAAAATAATTTTCTAGGGCACTAAAATCCCGTAGCATGACGTTAGCCTACATGCAGCTCACGCTAGATAAAATTTTCAGTCCAAGTTTATCCACAGCTTTAAGCCAATCAAAACGTAATCACCTTTAGTCATAAAACCCACTATCTAAATAAATTGAAGCTCTGCGTTCTGTCGTGTCCTTTGGAATCGTCGTCTTGTAACATAATTTCAAGACCTCGTAAAACGTACCCACCTGCGTATGCGCGAGTACCATCCAGCGGAAATGTCACAAAAAAATAACATTTCTGGGAGCGCGTGGCACGAAGCGTCAGAGCTGCCTTTCTCCGGCAGTTTAAGTCTAATAGATGGACAGATTATCTGCCTTGGTGCGTGGAAAGGTCACAAGAAAACGCAGCTCAGATGGCGGTAACACTAAGAAGCTTCAGCTTTCTGATGTTCCATTAATAGAATGTTGGAGACTTAAAGAGTTGGGTAAATGGGGTAACGTGCTAAAGAGGAATCGATTAGGAGGAACATTCCCTTGGTTGCTATGAACGGTTCCTCGGAGTGTTTTATCACATGTTCACGCAGACATTAAATCTCTGTAACGCCTATGGTTCCAAGAATAAACCATTTTCTTTCTCTCCTCGTGCCCGGCTTTCCGCTCTTGGTTTTATTTAGTAAGTGATTTGTTTTAGTGTGAGAGGCTGAGGCTTCCAGCCTGAAAATCGCCTCTCCCTGGACACAGCTAGAGCCTCTCCGGCCAGTTTAACTGGGACGGATTTTTGTCAAAGTAGTTATTTTTTCCTTTTTTTTTTTTTCTGGCAACTTTGTGAAACACGGGTGGATTGTGGCCAGAGGTGGCCTTGGCACCGCCGCCAGGTTTATGTAATATTTTCCATTTACTCGTGCAATTTGAAACTCTGTAGTCAAGAGCCTTTCAAAAGCCTCCTTTTTACAATTTTTTTTTCTACAAACTGTTGGAGAGAATAAAGAACTGTGTGAGGTATTTATCGTTCTTCCACCCAACTACAATCCTAGTGGCTGCATGTAATTATTCTAAGTCAATATAATGTGGTTTTTTGGTTATTATTATTATCTTTTATTTATATGGCGCCAACCATTTCTGAAGAGCTTCTGACAATCCATACATTCAAAGGGCCTGACGGAACTAGAATTGGCAGACTAAGATAAGTTGATACGTTAGGTAAAGAGGGCCCGGCTCGCAAGTTTACACTCAATGAGTAAATGGTCTCTATATTGGTACTAGCTATTCCAATAAACCCTTCAAGGACGCACAATTGATACTTTTTAATCATTTGCCATATTTCTGGCTTCCAATTCCCTTCATATTCTGGCAGACAAAACATAGGATAAAATAATAGGGCAGTTAGAAGCCCAACGCTTTAGAGCCCAGCAGCATTAAGTACTTTTCTAAGGTGTTTTAATGAGCTAAATTCTTAAATAATCCCCTTCATAGTTCAGTGGAAAGGTCTGCACCGGGCGTTCTAATTGGAATTCTAAGATGAAACACATTCTAATTCTATTTCTAGCGCTTCGTAGAAAAACTGCACGTTGGACAGTAGATACTGAGGTGTTAAACCACGAGCTTGTGTATGGAGAGAGACAGAAATCTTTGTGCTACTATGGATACGCTCTCCCATGACCCAGCAAATGTATCCGGTGTATATCTGCTATCAGACAAGATACTTCTTTTCAAAAGAAAAAGACGTTTGCTAGCCCATTATATATATATATATTCCGTGCATGGCTCATCGTTATCAGATAATAAAGAAGAGAAAAGTTGATTTTTATCCAGGGCACAGGGGCAGTATTTTAAGAAGAAAAGGAAAGCGAGCAGACTCTCAATTGTTTTCTGCTGCCAAACAGAGGACGTAGAGAAATAATATATTATTTGCGAGGCGCTACTGCTGTGACATTGTGCATGATGCATTGCAGGAGAACTTCGATGTAGGACAGACGAGGACGTTTGGCAAGACTCTGGTTCTGTGATCACTTCTCGGAGGTTTGATTTGAAATGAGCGGTTGGTCACCCGATGACAGATGGCGAAGTCCGAGGCCGTTGTGAGAGGCAGGGCTGAGATTTAAATCTAGATGTTGTTGGCTTCAAAGGGTTCCATCACCAAGGCAACGCATTGAAGATAAACTGATAAACGACCCAAATTTCTGCTAGCGAGTCCCCATTACGATCTCCCCCCACTCTGAATTTCTTGGAAGCTGCCCCAAATTTCCAGAAAAAAAACTTCATGATGCCCCTCAAGAAAATATCGGAGGCCCTCCCGATTCCATTGGATACACTTTAATAGGTCTATAGATGGGACCAATTTTGGCAATCGGTTTTTGGCTCATTTTCCCACAACACCTGTATTTTATCAATTATTGGCCTCCGTAATTCTCAATTTCCTAATGTTCTACTTATTGATTCTTTTAAAACCTAGGAAAAGAAAAAAAAAACTCAAAATCCACCCAGGGTTACTAGGTATTAAGGCTCTTCCACTCAAGTAGCAGTTAAACCACGTAAGACAGAGGCGCATTTAGACATAAAAAACCCCCATGGAAACATCGATTGAGATAAGTACGTTTATTCTTCAGAGATTAGAGTGCCCAGATATGTCTGTTTATTTAGCCACTAATAGAGTGCCTTTAACCTGAATACGACAAGAATATTTAGTTAACTCCTTTTTATAAGTCGCCTTCCTATTACAACAAGGTTAGTGTAATGCAAAGAGGGAACACATTAGAAGATCAAAATCCTGTTATGAAGCACGAAGACGAATTCAAAATGTATTTTAGAAGGCGATTCCACGGACGGTGTAACAATCACCATATCAAAATTTTTATTAGTTTTTCAAACATAGAAGACAGTTTTTACATAGAGCAGATAGTACAATAAAACAAACAGTCACAAAAAAAAAGCACAAATATTAACAAACAATAACAAATAAACCTCTAATTTGGGATGTAACAATCACAATGCTACAAGTGGTACAAATAAGAAGTTAGTTTCGCCCTTTTCTTCTTGGCCAACACGTTTGTTTTCTTGTGCCAAACGCCCATTTCATGTATATTTTACCCAAAAAGATTTATGTAATTGTAAGTGGGGTTTTGGGCAGAACATGGCCCCAGATTTACCCCTGCTTACTGTATGTGTTCGAACAGCTCTTGGTTACCTTTCCGATCGTAAGATCAAACCCGGCTCTTGAGACATCATTGATTCCACAATTCCACTGCCTGGAAGGGATATGAATTTAAACTAACATTTTAAAAACTAAAGTCCCAAACCTACTCTTAAAAGAATAGACGAGGACAGAAGAAATCCCAAAACATTGAGATTAACAGAGAGATTCTGGACGGCCAATAAAATGCTCAATTCCTTCCATTTATTCTCAAGCGTTTGCTCAACTGCACGATATGTAGGAGGTACATTTAATAGCCGTTTATTTCCAATATTCATTCTCTAAGGCATCCATGTGAATTTCATTCCCCCTTAAGAGTGTTATTTATGGAGCAGATAAAACTATTCTTTAACACAGAACGTCTGTATTTTGGGGGGGGGGTTTCCCCCAGAAATAATCACAGCAGAATTGGAAATACATGTTTGTTGTTGTAAATAGTTTTAATGACTTATTTACGGAGTGATAAAGCACTGGCTTTGTGCTAATTACGTTGCAGATATTGAGTTTTGGAGGCTTGCCATGGTATAGAATAGCTTATGGATCCCAGAGGGTTTTAATCTCCTGGCACATGAATGCGTTAATTAGTGTTGGTCTTTTAACTCCTTGTTGGTATAATATTAAGAGAGTAATTCCTTCACTTTAATGGTATTTCCTATTATTCCAAACGTGAGGACTTTGAATAGCCCCCGTGTGAATAATCACTTGCTATTAGTGTTACGGCAGTGTTAATATCAACAAAGAAGTCTTGATAGTAAATATATGAGTCTTTAATGCTGCAAGCAAATTCAAGATCCACTTAAGCCCTGTTTCCCTATTAAATGTGTGCTGCTATTGGGATACTTTGTCTCAGCTCCCTGTACTGGAAGTAGGGAGCATACTTTAGTACATACCCAGTAGACTTCGCAACCTAGTCAGCAGTGGAAGTGGTAGCAGCCAATCACACGTATGCCATCTGAACACACACGTGTGGTTGGCTGCTGCTTCAGTGACCTCAGTTCTACTGAGCATGTGCGAGTTTATATACTAATGCTTCCTGGCAGGGCCGGCCCAAGACAAAATGCCGCCTGGGGCGAAGTTTAAAATGCCACCCCCCCCATTATCGACCCTTCCTTTTTCTGCCCCCCCCATTATCTACCCTCCCCCCCCGTACTTACGTTTCAGCAGTCCTGTGGTGAGTCTCCCTGCTCGGTCTCGGTGCCGACTTGTAATGCTGAGCGCCGGAAATGACGTCATCTTCCGGTGCTCAACATTACAAGCCGGCACCGAGACCGAGCTAGAGGGCTCGCAGAGGAGAGAGTGAGGGGCGCTGAGCGGGTACTGACAACTTGGTGAGATAAAACCACTCGGCGCCCTCTCTCTCTTCTCTGCTTTAAAAAAAAAGGGCTTGGGGCGGCAAAGTGCCACCCCTTCTAAAGTGCCGCCTTGAGCGGTTGCCCCACTCGGCTCCATTGTCGGGCCGGCCCTGCTTCCTGGTTTCAGTAGAGGCTTTGGCGGAAGGAGTTTAATGGTACAGAAGTCTTATTTTATAACTCCAATAACTAAAGAACACGTTCTATAATAAACATTGGCTCCAACATACAATGACGTAATGTTACCGTTATATTAATTATGAACATGAGTTTTTTGTATTCTGTTTTTCCTCCCTACGAACACTGGGAGCTGTCAGTTGGGTCCCAGATTGTTAGCATACAGGCAAACATGACTGAGGAGGCTTGAAACAATGTGACATCAAAGAGCGGTCAGTTTAAACTAGTCTTTTCCCCGTTATTGTCTCCCTGTAATGATACAAAGTTACAGCTGCAGCCGTGATTGATGCGCTCCAGAGAGGACGCATGGAATGCAGCACTGCCTGCCTGCCTGCCCTACAACATCGCATTCATTCAGACCGACTTCATTATTTAGAATTAGGCACAAAAGAAAAAAAAAAAGAACTGGATTATAATGTCCGCCAATATAGTGAGATGAAGTCTGACACCCAACTTGTTCCAAGTTGCAAGAACTATAATGTTTTATTTGTCACATTACAGAACTCAACATCTCTTTGACATTTTTATCTGCCTCCTTTCAGGGCAGAATTATTACTTCACTGCTTAGATGACATCATTTTCATGGCACAATACATAAAAAAATAACGTATTACAAGACAGATGGCTTAGGCCGGGTCGTCGGGCGGCGGAGACACCGCCGTGAGATCATTCTTACTCTAACGTAAACGCGATCTTCCCGCCACGATTCTTTACGCCCTGCCCCGAGCCCACGGCAATAAATTGCAGAGCAGATATCTCACCGCCGTAAATTAGGATACCCTTTGCGTTTCTGTTATGGCAAACTAATAGACGCCGGCGATGTTGCAGGCGGCATGCTGTTTGACACGAGGGTATTATGAGAGATGGTTTGAAAGGTATGTATAATTCAAGGCATGTCATTGTGCAGCGGCAAATGAAATCTGCTTCTGGATAAAGCACTTCAGCTAACCCAAGGTTATATATTTGTTAAATTATCTGTACATGTTCTGCCGTTTATACAAACGGAAGCCTAATGTTTTCAGAATTCTATTATATTATAAATGAAAGGAGAAACAAAATAACTACACGTAGAGCTAACATGCACCGGATCCTTTCATTCGAAATGCTTTGGAAGAAAGTTACCTGTTATATTGAAGGCCGCGAAGGGTTATTGTCACTAAGATATAAATTCGATACATTTTTAAGCCAGAATATATATATAAATATATATATGCGGCAGATTCCATGCCCCGGATTTTTGGCCAATAATCCACCGATACAGCAGACCCAGGGACCTTGATTTTGCTTTTCCTCGCGCTGTTATTTTTTCTATTACACTTGGGATTAGAATTAGCGAAATGACTGATGAACCTGTTTGTCCCACGAAAAGGTTTTGGGAAGTTCATAGACGCTGCAGATCATTGCCCCCGGCTTTATCCTGGCTTCGGAAATACCCCACGGATGTTTAATGTCCTAAAAGTCTCCCTGTGATTTCTTGTGTGTTCTGCAAAATTGCATTTCTGTCTCTCTCCTTTCCCCCGGAGCCGAAATCTTCACGCTCCTGCAGAGACTCTTTGAGAAACATAAAGTAGCGGAGCGAACACCCCAGCATTTTTCATGAGTGGTTTTGTGACACCGAACGACCCTTTGGGGGATCGCGGATAAAAAAAAGTGGAAGGGTAGTTGTTGACAAAGCAGAAATGTGCTTTTATAGCCTCTGTATCCAGATCCAATTGTTTTTATGTTCAAGGGGGATGGTATACTAAAAGTCAGGGCTTGATGATCAAAATCTTTAAAAACCATGAAATCCACCCAACGTTGATCAGCCGTACGTCATCATAATGTTTTATAACTCGATGGAGTCTTAAACCCTCTCGTTCTTAGAGTTGACGGGGAAGAAAAGCTCTAATGCCCCGACCCATTCATAACCTTTGGCTATCTCCATATGATCCTCATGGTTCCGGCTCGCTTTGTTCCATAACTCGATATCACAGACGTTGTTACCTGCTCGGGAGCCCAACAGGACGGGATTCCTGCACCTCCATTCATTCCTTTTGGAGGCTGATTGATAAGTGGTATTGAGAGAGAGTCAGTCTGCGCACACGCTGCCGTCGCCTTGAGACATCTCGACAATAAGCCGCGAAGCCGGGGCTCATTTGGTGTCCCACAAGTCGGATCTTGGCGCTACAAAGTATTTGATTGAAAAGATCTCAAACATGTCAGCCTGGGTTGTGCAATTAATTGTTGTTTACGGTTACAGATGTATCATTTCCGGAGCTAGCTGCTTTGAATTGTTCCCTCATTAAAATGAGTTTTTAGTTGAATGACTTATGATTTTTTTTATATAATTCTCTAGGAAATATTATGAGAAGCTCATTAGAATTAATGAGTCTTTTTTTTTCCTAGTGCCATTGGCTTCTATGGAGTGTAACTAATGAATTGGTTCCGCAGAATGTTTCCAACTTTAATTGTCGCTGTCAAAGGCACGGATCCGATGTTTGACTATATCCCCTTTTTGATGTTTTTTAGGGCTTTTTTTTTTTACTTAAACCTGCATATAAAAGACAAAACTTTTAAATAACTTTGAAAGCATGTAGCTCCTGATAACCAAAAAGCCGGACGGTTTGGAATTTGTTTCTCATGCCGTATAAATGACTCTGTGCCCACCTGTAGTAACAAAGATATAGGCTAATGGTCTGACCTAAAGGGGACCTGTCAACTAAGACCAGTCCTAAATCGTCCAATCGAAAACGCAAAATACTAGTTCTAGGTTTCAATATCCATATTCAAGTTTTGGGGGTTTTAAATACATTTCTGCTTGCCTTTTGTATGATATCTGCCATGAGGCTCGAGTCCCTCCTGATAAGTTGTAAAACGTTGTTGCATTGCATTGACGTTTGTCCACCTGTAAAGTAATGTGCGATTCTAGCAGAGTGCTCGGTATCGGGTAGGTTACCATTCATTAAAACATCATTAAAAACAGTGTTTTTAAAAGAAACTTTTCTTTTAATTACCGCTATACAAGCACACGTGTCTGTAGAGAGACCATCTCGCGGAATGTAACCATGGAATGTTTCTTTCCGATCCCCGCGATGTAGAATGGCGTTCTGTTCAGGGACAGAGGTTTCTGTTGGGCTCTTCTACCTGCCCCCCGTCGCCTTGTGATCGCACTGGACTTTAACAGATTGATTTAGTCCGGGTCCGCGCTAGAATATTTCTAGGGCACGATTGCCAGCGCTATCCGCGAGGGAGTCGTTGCCTAATACCTTGCAGTCACGTAGAACCCGGGAAATAAGCGTTCCCGGCACATTCTGATTGCACGTAATAGCAAAGCACACAGGGGTTCACGGATAGGCAGGAGCCGGAAACAGCAGGGAGCGGCCCGGCGTGTGATATTCACTCTCAGAGCGGCTGCGATCATAGTCCTTATTGAAACAACTTTTCTTTTTAAAATAATCTTGCGGTCGGCGTTACGAAACTCATCTGTGCGGAGATGTTTACATGGCTGACGGGGTGGGGCGGCAAACAGAAATGCACTTAACTCGCTCAAAATGTTGGACATCTTTTACGGGGGTTGATGTCAAAAGAAGGCCAATGTCTGACAAGGGTAGGGTTTCATGTATGTACAGTTTATATGTGTCTATACACACACACACATACGCACGCATGTAAGCATGAACACGTAACATACACTTAGAATAAAGGTAAGATCCAGGCACTGCACCTTCTCTCTCCTTTGTGCTAAATAATGAAAAACGCAGGTTCCCTCCGGCCATTTCTGGCTTTTTCCCCTTTACCTGGTTGAGCGTGCGATGCGATCGTGTTCGCTCTTCCTTAAACTAACGATGACCTGCTTCTTACGGTGTCGTAGCCTGTAAGCAACAGAGCTAATGATGGAGTAAATTAACCGGTCTCCGGATCCCGAACAAAATCCACAGAGCAGCTCGAGAGAACGTAACGCCGGGGTTTTGGGGCCACCTTCGGGATTTTGTTTCGTACCGTGTTAATATTGTGTATTAGCGGAAACAAAACTCACGGTTGAGTTGTAACGGTTTTGGACAGATCGCGATATCCTGAGATGCCCCATCGTATCATATCAAGGAGATTGTCTGACGGCAAAGACGAGGCCAAGTTTGCTCACAGTGGTGAAGTGATACAAAAAAGTTAGAAGAGAAAAATCCATTCATCTGTCGGGGAAATCAAGCTGTCTTTCTACTGTCTGTCTCTGTTCTGTACATTTACTAACAACAACGCACTTTTAATTCATTTACATAATGAATCATTTACCCCATAACTGGGGTTGGGTCGCCGTTAAGATGTAAGGGATCCTGAAATGAATTTATTAAAATGATAAGGAACATGTGGATGGTTTGTAAAGCACACAGCTCTGTTGATAACTTGACCTCAGCCTTGAAGCTAAACCCCTTGTAGTTGACCCAGCGACAGAAACGTCTCTATCGACAAAGCCACTGAACGGAATGATGGATACAGAGCCTCTCAACATCGCAATGAAAAATATCCGGTAATAACTGAATAAACAGCGACTTCTTAACCTTGGAGATCCAAGTGCATGGAAAGTGACGGCTGTTTGAGAGTCTCGGGCGTCTGATTAATCAGAGACACCCATTACCCGACATTTTGGACGCGGTATCAATTATCTTGACAGTACAGAGAAACAGTTACTCATCTTTATTTATTTGTTATTGAGTGTATCGGTTGCATATATTTACATTGTTTACTGCTGTGCCATACAGATACAATGTATCACCTGCAAAGCAGGACTAACAGCACATTAATACACAATCGTCTCTTACAGGGAAAGCTTGAGAAGCAATAGTTGTGATTTTTTATTTATTTCTTTTTTTGTTTGTTTGTTTTAATACAAACGTAATGCTTTTTCCCAGCAGGATGCTGGTTGATGTGGGCTTTCTGTTCAGTCCACCCACGAGCTCCCCTGCCATGACATGCGCATCATTGAGCCTTCCTGAGCCTCTCAGTCGTGGCACGGTAATTGGGGGGGGGTGGAATCCCCCGCTGAGAGTTACTGTATCGAAGGCTGATTCACTATCAATAGTCAGATCGCATACTGTTTGGTTTTAGCCCATAACCCCCCGGCTCTCCCGCTAGGTAGTCATTTGCCGCATACTTGAATATTAGTTAATCAATTTAAATTAAATTAAAGTCTGAGAATGCCATGTCGAGGTTTGAACAAACTTACAAGATCTTATTCCCAACATCTTATTCCCAACATCTTTTCAGTTTGTATCTGGATACTATTTTGTCTTCCTTTGTCCTCTTTTTCTACAACGCTCTCTGGTAATAGACTACGGAAGGCCACTTGGCGATCTTGTTGTTAAGCTGCGGGCCCCTGAAAGACATTTGGCCCTTATGCCATGTGGCGGAGACTGTTAACAGGGCATTGCGGGAAACATGTCGGGTGGTGTTGGATCTCCACACATTGGCAAGGTGACTCTGATACACACAGAATTCTGTTTGAAATGCCCACATGCTACATCATAGAGCTCTGCGGAGAATCCAAGTTTTACATGGCGAACCTCTGTAAGCATTCTTAATAGAGCAAAACCTCTGCCCTGTATCATCAGACTGCTCTTTTCACTGTCCCTTTAATGCGACATATCTATTCCCTTCTGCACAGACAGTATAGCGCTCCATAAGTTACTTTCCATCTACTGATAAGATCCAAGATTTCTGAATTAGAAAATCCCTGGCCAACAAATTGGAGAGCTTACAACCCGAGCAGCAGATGGCCTGGCAGGGAAACGGGTAGGGTAGGCCTGTCTTGTATAAATGTACCCATTTCTCTCTGAAACAATCGCCCACTTCGCTTTTCGTTCCATGAAACTGATTTATTAAATGTACATATAGCTAGCGAGGGGTTTTTTGTTGTTGTTTTTCAATCAATATAATAGTTTTAGAACTTCCACTAAAGGGAATGAATAATCATGCAAATCCTGAGGATAGGAAGTTCAGACACTTAATATGTTCCACCAAGATTCTTTAATCTCAGCCTTTCCCACACCGTGTTCTATCATGTATAGTATTATATGTAACCAGTTGTTTTTGTTTCTGGTTTTCTTTTGTCTGGATATGTCCAAGGTCGTCGTGTTGTCTGCTCGTTGCTCAGGCAGGTGATGCATTAGCGTGTTTACTTTGGGAGAATGCGTCTCATCGAGATCTCACCTCTTAATGCAACAAGGGGCAGAGTCTCAATCACTTCATGTAACCTGGTGACTCGACCTTTCGTGATTTTCCACTTTACTGATTTTAAAACATGTAGAAATAATCTCACATATTCCAATTACTGTCAGAAATCAGCTCATTATTGCCAACGACCAAGAAAAAAAATTCTCCTGTAATAATGTTAACCCCGTTGGTTGAACTTATTTCAATTGTCTTTGTATAGAATGCACTGGCCATCAGCCTTGTTGATTCAATCAAATATATGCCTTACTGCCAAGGGTTTCGTGTGGAAATGCTGGCACTGCCTGTGCTCATTGGTTAGTATTATATGAACAGAATTATTAAAATGCAAGATTATCAATGTAATTAACATTCATTCCATACACTCTGTATAATTGTTACTCATTTTATGCAGATGTTTTTTTCCAGACACAATATACTAACTTAAATAATAAGTCTCTTTATATGTATGAATCCTCATACAACCACCAAATGGCATAGCCTTTCGAGGCTTTGTACTCAATTTTACTCAAATGATAAAAGTTTGCTGGCTTTCACTGCTGTTTCTTGACATTGTGCACCCCTAGTGAAAATAAAAAACCTTACATGCTTATTCTCGCATCCAAAAGTCACAACCTTGCATTTATTAGTGTTAAATCGCATCTGCCTTTTTTCTACCCAGACTCAAATTGAATCAAATACAAAGGACAGAAATCCTGCATTTTACAACCTTCCACAGCTAGCTGTCATAAATATTTATCTACTAATGCAATTTCACTTCTCCATAAGAATGGATGACACAGGGAGGACTCCTGGTTTCAGTCTGCTGCCTGGAGCACATAGTGATAGCATGCGCAAGGTCACGTAAAATTAATATTATCAGAGCTGACACCTAACACGCAAAGTTTTCGTCTCCTTGTGACTTTGTTGTAGCGACGAATCTTCATGGTATGATAAAAAAAAAGTGACGAGTTGTATTATTGCACAGGTGCACTTTTTTATTTAGTGTATATGGCACTCAGTATAGAAAGTCATACACCTGGAACTCATATATATATTGAGGGATTTTTTGCTGTCATACGTTTGGAATTCAGACCTATAGGCGGAGAGGCTCTATTATTTATTTATTTTTTATATTTTTTTTTTTTTTGCAATGCACCGACCTATTTTGAAGGATATAGAAGCAAAAGTCACCCAGCCTCCGCATTCGTTTTTTACATTGATAATGTAAGTTAAAACATCACTGTGTTAAATTGGATATATATTTTTTTTTGCCTATTAAATAAAAGTTGGACAAACATTCAAAACAAGTTTTGGATAACAATCTAAAAGAAGTAGTTTCTAGCGAGTCTACGGAACTCATTTTAAGGGCGTGCGCAGAAAAGGTATCATTTTCAATGTATTGCCATGCAACGTATGGACGGCTCTTTGGTTGGTTTCCGATATTCGTAATTATTCTCTCCGTTTCCCACAACTGATTTCATAGATTTAATCAAGAGTCAGCCCCGTTACTTTCTCACCGTGCATATCTCCAAAATGCAAAAGTGACCTTCTCTCAGCCTCTTTAAAGTGTTTTTAATGGGTTCAAATACTAATGTTACGGACATGCACGGAACCCTGCCCCGTCTTCGTTTCTGCACCAGCTATAAGAACTTACATTGATTTAAACGTAAGAATGACCTTTGTCAGGAAGATCAGACCCGGGGAAAAAGATCTGAGAACCCAATCCTGCGTCTGATTATTTAACACATCCTTTAGAATGTTCTTTTATGAGCTTTTAACTTTTTATATATTTTTTTTTCTTCAATTTCATTTTTTTGCATAAAACTTTGACCCACAAGCTTTGCTAGAGATCATGGCGCATATATGAATAGAGAAGTCACTCAGCCTTGTGATTTGGGGAGATATTTGCCGTTTGAGGTATCGCTCCTGTTTTTGTATTTGTTGTGAGCCGACGTGTAGAGTTGTTTGTACACAAAATGCGTCTAATTTCAATGAATCGAGGTATTTATATACCGTGGGGTGCTCTGTTTCCGTATATAAACCATAATCATTAGTTGAACTAATTGCTTTTGTTCTTTCTAAACATGTACTAGAGAAACATTGTTACATGTCTTAATTGCGTGTCGAGTCTGTCACGTGCCTCTCGCACAGTAAATTAGGGGAAAATACGTATCTTTGCAAACAAAGCGTAACCTATTTACTAGTGAAAAATAAATACTGTTAGATGTAATGAACCATAAAGTGCTGTTTTCTGTGTGTAATTTGACAGTGTGACTCGCGTCACAACAAAAGGATTAAATACTTTGTTCGCACCCAGACTGCCGATGATGCCCTTGCCTAACGTAATTGGTGTTTTGGAGACTGGAGGGGTCGTTGGATTTTTCATTTCATTTGATTTTCACTAAATGCTCCCAATTTTAACTCACAGTTATAGCAAAGCTCCCAGATATTTTACTATTACTGCTTTAATGTCGTGTAAACGCGCAGTGTTAGCAATCTGTTGCTACAAAAGTGAAGTCACACAAGGAAACAGGCGCCTAGTGTTCTATTCAAGGAACTTCCAGGAGGCAAAAGGAGAAGCTGCAGCATGGCGGCAGCCTTGATTCACCCCCCGCTTCCACTACCGGGAGCGGATGGGACATTGACGCAGGGCAAGGACCACCGACTCTGCCCGAGACGCCCTGTTAGAGCCCTTCAACAATTTCAACTTTCAATTTCCCGCTCCGATCTTTTGGATGTTCAGTGTTAGGGAGTAGTTTTAAGTTGAGTTCTTTGGGTGTTCGGAACATCAGGCAAGGGTCCATTACAGATGCAGAGCACCTTTTTTACCCCCAGGAACTCTAGACATTGGGATGGTTCAGGTTATGAGGGACTCTGCGAGTCCTAGCATTACTCAGAGAGCGGCTCATATAACAAGCGTTCCACCTAACGAAAACGTACGCTCCAGACCGTACAAATGTATCAGTTGCTGAAATTTCATCTGTGTTTGATTTTCACGCCAGCGAATTTGTTCTCCTAATCATTAAGCTGAGCTACCTAATTGATTATCTGTTGGTCATTGCCTACGGTCCATTAATTTAATCTGTTTTGGCGTATCACCATCATACTCAATACAAATGTCAGTCTGTTTGCTTTATCCTTCCAGCTTATGTACAGTTTTGTTGCCATGGCTTTCCATCACTTGGCTTCTGTGGATCACGTGGTAACCATGTATCTACACAGAGGGCTATATATTCAGATGGCCATTGTGCCCCATGTTGTTAGGACTGGTTGATAAAATTGCAGGATTACTCTGTTGATTGTTATAGTGATAAGACCACCTGTGAAACTTTTCTCCAAGTTTTCTCCGGCTACTCAGGGCGAGCGTTGGTCGGCAATCATTGAGAGAGCGTGAGAGACAGAGTGAATGAGAGTGTGATAGAGTGAATGAGAGTGTGATAGAGTGAATGAGAGTGTGATAGAGTGAATGAGAGTGTGATAGAGTGAGAGAGAGTGTGATAGAGTGAATGAGAGTGTGATAGAGTGAATGAGAGTGTGATAGAGTGAATGAGAGTGTGATAGAGTGAGAGAGAGTGTGAGTGAACAGGAATTTGCTTTTTGCTTTGTTTCCATCCAATTCGCGAGAACGGGGTTTGGCCTCGTTTTTGGGGCTTCGTACGAATCATCGAATTTACCAAAATTCGGTAAATTTGCAATTCGCACAAATCCGTATGCACAAGTCTAGTAGATACCATGCTCTCTCAAGGACTTTGCAGTCTGAGGCTTGATCGTAGTAACATGAAATAACTAATATTAAATGAAGAATTAAACCACAGTTATATATTTCCATGCAAATGTCTTCCATTTTTATTCAGTATTAAAAACCAGTTCAGGGAACAGGTAAGCAAAGTAGGCATTTAAAGGAAATATTCTGCAGTCCCGCCACTTTCCTCTTGTATATAATAACTGAATTGGTTCACAATGACTGATTTTATTCAAATTACAAGCTGCCATATTGTTCCTTAAGTAACGGGAGCCGGCGGAAACCTCTGTTCTTTAAGGCTAATCGAAAGCCGAGACCTGCGTCTCCGAGGGTCCCCATTGTTCCCGGTTTTGGGTTATTTTTATTGTTACTGAACACGGAGGCGCTTTGTTGGTCTGAATTACTTAGCAGATAATGTGTTTTAAGTGAGCCACTCGCAAACACTTAGGCGTATGAGAGCGGAGCAACGCTGGCCTCCAGATCAAACGCTGCAATTTCTCCAATTCAGCGGCATAAAATCGGTCGCTGTGCAAATCATTCACCGCTATTTTACAGCCGACTGTTATACAACATAAATCCTTGAAATACCGCAGAATAACGAGCAGAACAATGGACGATTCGTACCATGGCTGTGGCCATGTTAACCCTCGGCGCGGCTGAGAGATCTGCAGGCCATTGGTTGCTGATACTTGAAGGGTTAAACAATGCAGTTGTTAATTTGTATCACTGTGAACGTGGTGCTTACTATGCGAAAAGAAAACAGCATTGCGTAATACTTTCATTCCTCGTTAAATTTGCTAGCTAGTCAGTGGCCAACGTGCGCGCTGCTTCCGAGTGGGCTTTCCACCAAAGCGATGAGCGCTTCCGGTGCCAATGTAATAAGCTTAGCTAGCGATGGATGTTGCTTGCCTTCGTAAAGCGGTGGGCTCGGCAGGAAGGTCTTCCCGATCCCCTCACGCTCCTCTGTCGACATGTGACTCTTAACATCTACATTTGTTGCTCGTCCAAAAGTTCCTCATTAATTCAAGTTTCGTAGCGAGTGCACGGGGTCTTGCGCGAGTTATTGTTAGCGTGGAATTCTGTTGTCAAAAATAATGAGCCGCACTCTGATAATCCTCTTTCTCCCCCATCCACAAAGACCACGTCGTACCTGCCAACTATAAAGGCTATTTGAGCTCTTTATTACGGCGGCACCACGCTATTAATTCTACCCGTTTAACAACGCAGGTACAAATAATAGAGACTTCTCGCCTATTCAGTCTATTTTTACATTTGCTGACTTCTAAAGCTTCTCTAGGTCTGTTTGCTGTTTGGAAGAAACACAATTTCAGTTTATATAGAAAAAAAAAGTTATTATCGTTATTGTACGGTGTCCAACCGAATAGAAAACTGCATTGGCTGTTACCATTGGGTCTGGGGGTTTTGCTCCACTCTTTCATTGCAGGTAGTGAGGGGATGTTAAGACCCCCCCTTAGCCAGGGGTCCTGGAGTATTTAACCACGTCAAGTTCTAAGATGGAACCTATATATTTTCATAGCTACCCAAACCTGTAGCTCCTGTTCCATATCCAGTTTATAACCCCGTACCCAGTACAATCCCCCCGTCATCAGAATCAGCTTTCTCATAAAAAAAAAACAAATGTCAAGTATGTTGTGGGATCTGTGCAAAAGCAGAGAAAAGTCTCGGCTCATTTTCCGTATTTTTAATCCTTTGGATTTAACGCCCCTTGTGTGATAAGCATCGGACATTTGAATTCAAGAGCTGTGTGTGGCGATTAATGAGCGCCTCTCCATAGTGCGCCGGAATATGGCGTCCTTCAGTGAATTGCTAAAGCAATTACTCGTGAAATTAACCTCTTTCTCTCCAGAACACTGTCGTCATTTGAGTTTTACGCACTGGCTCTGCTTACATCAATCTCGGTAACGCGGGTTCCAAGTACTATTTTTGTAAAGGGTAAATGGAATAACCGCCTTAAGAAGTTCCAGAACAAACACATGATTAGAATGTGACGCCTTATTCTATAGTAACAGTGTTACGTCTAAAAGCGGTAAGTTATTTAGGCCGCTGAAAAGGAGACTTATGGTTTGAGACGGGATAAGCAGGGCTACCGATTAAACAGACATAACATCCCTGCTTTGGGAGGAATTGTGGATTGTTTGCGAGTAAATCTAAAAAGTGTTTGTTTATCCACGCTGCAACATTTTAAGCAACAGAAGAGCTCTTTAATGCATTGAACGGCACCCTCCCTGTCGCTAGACGAAGACACAGATGTATCAATGCTAAGCGAGCCATAGTTTCCTGTAGTTTATGAAACATCCTTATAGACTTTTCACTTAACCAACGCGGTGTTTATCCCTATAAGTGTACCTTTTACCTACGCGACGTCGTGCAGATTTAACCTAATAATGATTAAAAGTGGATAGATTGTATGCAAGCGGTACTTTTTGGTCTTTAAATTAATAGGTCAACGACTGTCTGCAAATCGCGGCAGTATTTTAACATTTTGCTTTGATGGAAGACCTTTGCATGGAGCAAAGACATTTATCTGGAAGCAGGGGTGCCATCTCGGCTAATTCCCCACTGCTGGGCTCGGTGCTAGATCTTAACTTTCCAAAGGTTAAAGACTCCAACAGAAATCCAATGAAGCTTTTAACACAAAAAAACTGAAGAAAATCTCAGCTCTAGAACTAATTACTTGTTCCACTTGAAAATATTGGTTGCAGAAAGCGTTCAGGCTTTGTGCGGAAGAAGACGGGGATGGCGCGAAGGAGCGGATATCGTTAACCCTTTCAGAGGCACAATCCATTGGAAACCCCTCTGCCTTTTTTTACAGCTATAACAATAAATAAAACAAATAAAATCCTAATTAGACACATTTTGCTTACGGTCCCCGCATTTTTTGCTGCTCGTTGAGTTCTGTCCCCCACCCGCGATATCTAACCGAGATATCATTTCTTTCCCCCGTTCATCTCCCGCGAAAAGTAGCAGCTCGCGGATTCTGTAAAAGAACCAGAGAAATGTTGCTCGGAAAATAGACAAGCGACTCGAGACTCAGATTGGAAACATCTTGACATTTAAATCCAATTACCCCTTTTCTTTCCCTCTTTCTTTCTTGGTGAGAATATATCAGCTACCGCAAGACTCTTTGACATAATACATATGCAACATATGCCTTCAGCTCGCTAAATGTTTTAGTACCCTGTTTTTTCTAGGGGTCGGTGGATGGTATAAATGATTTTGCATCCACGCTCCTTCAGCCCTCCATATGAAAGAACTTAGAAGAAGAAACGGTATTCCTTTACACATCTCTAACACCAAAAGGGACATATCAAATTCACTTTGAAACAGAAAGCTACCTCCTTAATTACAACTTAAAGCGAGACGTAGAGATGAGTCCTGCTCCTGTTGACAAATTAAAGTGTCTGTGGCTGAGAGCCCCCGTAATATCAGGTTATCCCCCCCCCAGCTCTTAAATTGCAGGTTGTCTTTCCGTTATCTGTCTTCTATATGTGAAACAGGATTAATTAAACCCATTCAAGTATCACTGAAAGGGCTCATTTCTCTCGGTGCCAGCAGATAATTGACTCCAAATGAATTGGAAAAGATTCTAAGTAATCGTGCGATAGTTATTATTATTCTGGTGTAAATATTAACACTGAGCTGACAGGGCAATATATTTAGTATGCCCCCCCACACCCCCCCCCTGTGTGACTCGGATCATTACATGGGGTATGAAATGCTCTCTAATCAGAAATGTAAGCAGCTTCTCTCTTTCTTTAATGCGCATTTCTGATTATTATTCCCCATAAAATATTTCCATCGTAGCGAAGGAATTTTTTACGATTTTTGCAAGCTTGGAAAGAGAGAAAAAAAAAAGAAAATCTTTAATTTACACTAATTAGCTAGAAGCATTATGCTTTTTTTTTTTTCGAACTAACATTAAGACAAAATTGTAAATTGGCAAAATATATCCAAATGCGGGCTTTTAATGTTTAGGCTTTTTAATAATTTATATAAAATAGAGCGCTCTCTTATAGTGATTAAAATTCTGATTATTATATTATTGTGTGGCCCTCCTGGACCAGAGTGTCCAACGTTCATGTGTCTAATATAAACAAAGGGGCCTATTATTGTTATTATTATTTATTGTTTTATATAGCGGCATCATATTCTGTAGCGCTGTACAATGGATAGACAGCACATAACAAATATTTAACAATTTGACGTACAGAAACTCTAGATATCTTAAGATTTCATACTTTTGATTCACGATTGCCCAGGCTCAATTCGCATCTGAAAATAAATCAATATTTTTGCTTTATCAGTGTGTCCATGGGTTTTAGTGGGTAATAACAGCACGGAATTTAAAAAAAAATTGATAGGGCATTGAAAATGATGTTCTCTCGGCCTGGGGCCGTAAAAATATATTCTCTTCGTAGAAGAGCCTTCTCTGCCGCTGTATCAGTATCCATGCATGACTATTGGACCACAGTTAGGATATCCACAATGTCCAGTATATTGTGAGTATTATATCCATTATATATTAATATATATTAAGTACACCTTGCTAGTACCGGGTCGGACCCCCTCTTTTCCTTGATGCGAATCTCCCGTTCCACCGCATCCCAGAGATGCTCTATTGGATTGAGATCTGGTGGCTGTGGGGGCCGTTGGAGTTCAGTGAAGTCATTGTAATGTTCAAGATACCAGTTTGAGATGATGTGAGCTTTGTGACATGGTGCATGATCCTGCTGGAAGTAGCCATCAGTAGATGGGGACACTGTGGTCATAAAGGGATGGACATGGTCACCAACAATACTCAGGTAGGCTGTCGCCTTTAAACGATGCTCAATTGGTACCTTGGGGCCCAAAGTGTGCCAAGAAAATGTTCCCCACGCCATTATACCACCAGCCTGAACCATTAATACAAGGCAGGATGTATCCATGCTTTCATGTTGTTTACTCCAGTGTCTGATGAATGGTTATTTGAGTTACTGTTGCCTTTCTGTCATCTCGAACCAGTCTTCCCATTCTCCTATGACCTGATATCAACAAGGCATTTTCTTCCACACAACTGCCGCTCACTGGATATTTTCTCTTTTTGGACCATTCTCTGTAAACCCTACAGATGTTGTGCGTGAAAATCCCAGTAGATCAGCAGTTTCTGAAATACTCAGACCAGCCTGTCTGGCACCAACAACCACCAGGCCACGTTCAAAGTCACTTAAATCCCCATTCTGATGCCCGGTTGGAACTTCAGCAAGTTGTCTTGACCACGTCTACATTGAGTTGCTGCCATGTGATTGGCCGATTAGCTATTTGTATTAACAAGCAGTTGAACCGCTGTACCTAATAACGTGGCCAGTGAGTGTATTTCACCAAACCATAATTAAAGTGGACCCATTGCGTTCAAACAGCTTGGCTGCAATTAGGAAAGCTCACAAAGCTGTGATAGTTTCCTCAGGGCTAAAACATTGACACAATGCTTCAAATCGCAACC
The DNA here is from genome assembly GCF_027358695.1 of Spea bombifrons. Taxonomy (NCBI): domain Eukaryota; kingdom Metazoa; phylum Chordata; class Amphibia; order Anura; family Pelobatidae; genus Spea; species Spea bombifrons. The sequence continues at coordinate 36,829,572 of NC_071096.1, read as the reverse complement.
GCATGGTAGATTTCTAAAGCGTTAACATGTTTCCTCATGAAAAAGAAAACAGGAAAGTAGATTCTTCCTTTATTATTAAATCCTACCCTTAACTGTGTGAAAAACACTCTTTATAACTCCGCATTACCTGCTCAGTATTCCTTACAATAATCAGCGCCCTCAAGGCACCAAAATCCCACAAAATATATACCTTTTTTCCCCTGTATTTTATGTTATTTTCCCTCAAACACTGCAGGCATTAAAGTGTGGCTGAAATGCCAGGTTTCAGTTCTATGATTACGTTATTAGGATTAAGGTTAATCAAATTGTTGTAAAGTTCCTGCAAGTAACAGAATGAGACAGTTCTTTAGCCGATATTCAAAGGGAACGGCATAATGATGCCTGGCAGGCGTCTTGCCTCCCTCGTAATATTTTGTGATCTTTTCTCTAGTGACACATCATTGCCCAAATATGTAATGCTGCCAAGTCTAAATTTCATCAGGCTTACAGAGGTAATGGTCTCTGATGTAATTGTTGCAGGAGGAAGAAAGTTTAATTTGTTACCCAGCTCGGAAGCTTTATGCATGCATTCTTTTATAATGTATAGCTGAAGAAAATCATACGTGCGGCTGAACGTGTTTCTACAATGACTCTGTCGCGCAATCTCGAGCTGTATACCCTAATAATTTATTACCTGTAGCGGTATAACATATCGGTCCACTTGCCCATATGATGTAGAATCAGAAGTAAATTAACTCCTTAAGCTATACAAGGGGGGCTGACTGGGGTTTCCTAAATCACTCCACAGCTGAGCCTCACTAAAAGCAAGCAAGTCTATTCACTAAAGTGTAAGTGCTTGGGAGTTTGTATCCCAAGAGTCTTGCGAGGTGACTTGTGAGTCCCTCCGGCCCTTTTCTACATTAAAGAAATAATAAAACAGACAAAATGGGGTCCTTCGGGAGCCTCTGTTAACCAAAGGAGGGACAATGACTGCCCTCCAATCACCGATAGCTGGGGATGGGGGAGAGAAGGGGTTTAATATACCCCTGAGGGTTATTTAATTACACCTCACTGTGCAATTGTCACCCCTCCCCTCGGTTATTAAAAGTCCTGAGAATCCCCTTTTATTTTAATATAGTGGGGTGATTATTTTGCAAGATACAGATGATGACATTTGAGTTCCAATTGAATTTGCGTATCCTCGCCTGTAACTCGCAAAATTTTAAGACACAGACAGTAAGTGAATCTTAACAAATGTTGGCATGCAACAGGGTAAGAGAACCCTTAACTCAACTGACCAATTGACTTCTTGCTGAATAGACCCAAAAGTGTGATGGAAACATGAATTGCTCTGAGAAGAACAGGACATTGAGAAAAAAAGTTCCAAAATATTTGTAAAAGCTTTGTGCAATAAAGCAGTAGGATGGCTAGGCTCAGGTTCCTGAAAGCTTCTGGTCACATTATACATGTTGCAGAACTTGTGAGATGTTTAATATGGGATCTTGAAATGTAATCTGAATTAATTGAAACTTTATTTTGCTACATACTTTCAAAGACGCCTCTAGGAGTCTTCCATCCATAAGCGTTGCAGCTTTCCTACAATAGTCTTTCTTCGTCTGAAAATGATGTGGCCACCATCAGCCCGGCGCCCAACTTCTTTACCCTGCTGTAATGTTCTGCGTGCTGACGGCTGTCACGTTCCCCGCGACCTTCCCCGTTCACCCCTAACCCCGCTGACAGGCAATCTCTGATTACCTGCGGTTGTATCCCCGCTGCTCACAAAGGTTCTGTGTTCAGAGTTATCCAGACACACTAAGATAGAATCTCATTTCAGATCCTGACCAGAGCAGGTCTCCCTGTGAAAATAATATTAAAAAAGCTGTGTTTTTGTAAAGTTGGAATGGCACCCGCTGGCAGACTATTTCACTTTAACGGTACAAAGAAATGACACCGTTCTAGATTTTGAATGTTTTTCTTTTGTTGTGAATTAATGTTTAATTGTGATTCATGTGTTCACAAAAATGCATAAATTGACAATATCAGCGGATCAGTTGAGTTTCTAATAGTTTTCATGAATCTATAGGGGTTTGTTCTTGAGATCTAGACTGAAGATTCCCACCTCATCATAGGCCATAGCTCTCAACAAGTTGAGACCCTGTTGACCTGTAGCCAGAAACATAAATGTAATAGTCACAGGATCACAACACATCCTTGTGAGCACTTCATGGGATCTGGACTGGCCAGGGGCATAACTGTGGGGTGCCTAATATGCCACATCAGGGCAATAAGCAAGGCTTTTGGTGCGTGGGGCAGAACCAGTGATCCTACTCCACACCAACATCAGATCCACTCCTGGAAGTGGATGGGGGATGCAGGATCATTAGGACCCTGTGCTAAATATTTAGAGAGCCCTCTGCTTTTGCTGAAGGCCCTTATATCTCTCCATGCTGCCTTATTGAACTTTCTGCTATGTTGATTTAAAAGCGCTACAGTCGCCGTTGAACCCTTTGGACTCGCGTAGCTGCATTCACTAAGTATAGCGGTATAACCCTCTTCATTTCCCTGCCCAAACACTGCCAGATCCATCAGAACGCCGACCACTTGCACATATTGATGAATCAGCCTCCTTCGCCCTCTCGTTTTAAGGAAATGTAACGATTGGAGATTTCAGCGAGCCGTTCTATTTTCAGAGTCACTGAGTCACCGAGTGGCTTTGCCTTATTATTTTTCAATGCAAACCATCGCCGAACCGTTTCCCTGTAAGCCTAATTAACCTGATACTTTAATATTAACTTTGATACATTACTAAATAGATCAAACCGTGTTTAAGGTTACATCATTCCCATATGATTTATTATTATTAGCATTTTAATTTCTTTTTAAATTGGCCTCCTAAAAGATTGCCATCGCCTCTTCAACCTGAAGGCAACAGTTTTATGAGGCTACTTTTTCAATCCCAAACTGATCAGCCTTATCAAATGTTTCCATTTCTGTCTTCAGCGAAAGCGCTTTGACTCCCGAGCTGTAAAATACCGCATAATAAAGAACAATTGTTATATTAATGCCGTGTCCCTCTAGGAACGTATCAGGAATCCCAAATTATATCCCGCCTTAAAGCAGCGTCTTAGAGCATTTAAACAAATTAATCAAAAACAAGAATGAATAATTCAATTGGTTCTCTGATTTTTAAAATGATTTTTGATATTCTGTTTAATATTTTGTCTTGAGAAATATTTTTGGCAGCTCTTTTGTTTTTTTTATTATTATTTTATGTCGTTGGGACAGAGAAGGAAACTACTTATACGATCTGCTTCACATGTGTCCATGGGTTTGTAGTTGAAATATATTGTCTCTATACATTACACAGCGTTAGCTTGGCTCTTCTTGAAGAAAATCTCTTCTTCTACAAAAAAAACTTCTTTTCATTTTTCTCTATTTCTTGTTATTTGCTTTCATCTGGACCTGTTTAATGGAAACTGGGCTGCATATACAATAGACAAATGTTTGGTGACTTTTTTTGCTATTTGTGTATTTGTTGATACATGCGCAGTTTTGCGGTGATCTGTACAACGTGCAATATGTGAAATGCCATCATTTGTATAAAAGCAGTGGTTTGGCCACACTTTTCTTGCGGGCTGGGATCGTATAACAGATGGGGCTGTTGCCTCCCCATTGATCGCACTGGGAGTTACCTGGAGAGAGCAGATCGGTTTCAGTAAATGCCCTTCGCCTCAATGACTCGTGAATTTAAGCAGCGTGTCATAAAATAAGGCATTTTTAAGTTATTAATGTCCCTTTAAATTGCTGTATTCTTCCGTTTCTCTGCTAATAGTAATCGTTTATTACCCTACTTCATGGTCCCTGGACTTGACTCAAGGACACTTCTAGAGCGCTTTCTTGTGTTAAACCTTTGAGTGCCGAAGGTATTAGCAGTACTACATCTAAAGATTCTATACTTTAAATCTTTTACGTGCAAATTTCGGCTAAAAAACCTCCGAGGATCGCAGAGGATTATATCAGTTTTAGATTGTCAACACTTAGTTCTTAGTCGTCCTTCAAAGACTGTTTCGCAAAAACAATGGAAGCCGCTGGCGATTGCATAAACAATTAGTGATAGTTCAAAGGTACGCATGTAAGAGAACACAGCACAGAACAGAAAGGTTTAATGGCAGATGCAAACACACAAAAAGCATTGTTAGGGAAATGGAAGAAACAATCATCAGTAGCTTCTGTACCTTATCCTGTCTGTCACCAATTACTGCTACATTTGTAACGCAGAGATGGGTCGGCTGTGTTTTTTTTTTCCCTAAACGGCCCTAATTTGACACCAGCTTGGCTAAGATCATATTGCCTGCATTTTTTATGAGTTTTCCCAAAATAATTAATTTGCGCAGATTTGGAGACTGCATGAAGTATATCTACGGCGCCGTTACATGCAGCATGGAGACTGTAACATTGTTTCGATGGTATTTGTTAGAAGAAATCAGATGGTCTCTGCTCAGGGTGTGTTAAAGCCAAAACAGAGACGTCAGTGGAACGCTGCAATCCATTGTCATCTTATAAGGATGAAAGAATTCCCCCCGGGAGAGGCAGCCAAGTAATATTCTTTGGATCAATAGGCCAGGAAGATTATATTTCCCTGGTCCTTCTGCATGATACATAATCGCTTCCTCCCATGAAATATAGAAAGTGGCAAAAATGATCCGGCCTGCGAGAGCTTACCGGGTGTTTATGCCTCTCCTGAATCTATGGCCGTTTACCGAGAGTAAAATCAGAAGGAGATGCTATCACGCTTTTTGTTTATAGACACAAGAGGGTATATTTCTTCTTTTGAGACTAAAGGTAATTCAGCGTGATTTGTAAAAGCATGAACCTACCGAATTAACAGACGGAAAAAAGTTCTAGGGTCAGTTTCTTTAAAAAAGGCAAGCTGTTGTCTTCAGCGGAACGTATTCCAGATCATTTTATGACTTCATTGTTCTATTGTTATTGTCTCTGTTTGCATGAGGTCAGGTTTTTGTAACATCTTGTCAACCTTAATTGATGTACAAAGGATAATTGTTTCTTTTTTGAAAGACCCCTTTTTAATTTCTGCTATCATATTTAATCTTTTTCTCTTCTTTCCCTTTAGTAAAGCTCTGTTATACAGAGGATCAATGAAGGTGGAAAGGTCTCTTTCCACTAAACCATCTTCTCCTGCGCCGCTGTCGTAATGATTAACGCCTTCTTTTGTTTCCCAGCCACGATTGCTACAATGTAACCATCTTAAACATTGGATATATTAAAACCAGTAACTAGTAACTGAGGCATTTAAACTTTTATGTATGAAAATGAAGATGTATATGTCCCAATATTTGGAAATCACTGATCGTAACCAGCAGCTATCTGTATTCAAGGCAGCCACACCGCTGTTACTTGTGAATGAGAGATTTAACAAATCTCGCTGCCGGAGATGGGATTTACTGGAATCCCGTTGTACAATGACAGCCGGCTCTCCATCTGATCCTCACATCACCAGGAATAACAGCTATCACAGGGGATCTTTTACCTCCTTCCAGCTCCCGAACGCACACACAGACAATGTGAGATTGGACTCGTGCTTTAGCGTTACTCGGTTCTCCTCTTATGTTTAGGCAGCTAAATAATTCCAAGTTAAGCTCAGGAGGTAACCAGAAGCCATCCGTTACAGGTTTAAGGCAGGACTCCATATCAAAAATCATTAATGCCGTATCAGAGAAGACAGCCCAACATTGACTGCACCGGCATTCATAGAGTGAGAAGCAGAGCTTTTATTCATATCAGGGGACTTTTTGGATCCTTAAAGGTTATGGTACTAAAAGGTGGCTTACACCATAGCTAGAAGGCTAAACTTTTGGTTCTAGAGCAAACCTATACCTATGTTTTGTTCAGTTAAATCTATATCACTCTCTATTTACAGGCAAAGGAAGAATGGATGTAAATGATATATTTTTCTTCTGTAGTTTTCTGGTCTAGATTAGTTATTCATACCTAGTGTGTACATTTTCTCAAACCCTCCAAGGCTTCTTCTCTTCCTACCAGTATCAATGTAACATATTGCTGTTCTAGATCACAGAACACATGTGATGGGCTAAGGAGCTTCGGCTAGTGTTTGTTTATAGTTTTGGTGGTTGAACTTGGATTTTACATAGTTTTGGCAATAATTGTTCTATATATATATATATATATATATATATATATATTCTTAAGTCTCATTTATGGGGGCAATTAGGCTTTGGCCATTTCCAATTTGTTTATCCTTAATGACTGTAATGGGGTTGAAATCTGACGTGGAATGCAATCAGCAATCGGCGGTTACTTTTTTGTTCACTTTTCACTTTATGCCATCGTTTTTGCTTTTAACTTTTCTTTGCTATCTTTACAACCCCTGCTTTGTCTCCATTGCCCCCTCTCTGGCCTCACCAAGCATCTCCCATGATAATCCGAAGATGTTCTCTTGTTCCCTGGCAACCAGTTTCCATGGAAACCGGATGCTCTCGCACCTTTTTTTTTCCGCCATGCGTCTCTCCTAAAATGCCGTAGATCACATGACGGGGATTTGGGGACTCCATGCCTGCGCACAAAAGGAAAACCAAATTGAAGCTCTGGGTTTGTTGGGAAATAAATTGGATGCAATAAATATAAGAGGAGAAGGATTAGGTTTCTTGGCCAAGTTAAGAGGGTTTGCGAGGAGGAGGCATTCTGGCGGTTGAGGGAAGTAATTAGAGTTGGGAGAGATGTGAGGATACCTTTGAGAATAAAAGGAAGAAGCTAGGATACTAATGAGTGGCTTCAAACAGTATAAAAGGCTTCTCTTTTGTTAGAGAATTCTAAGCTGTTCCAAAGAAAAAAAAATTAAACGCAACATAGTTTGGTTTCTTGGGAATAAACAACTTCTAATGAGACTTAGTCCAAGTCTCATTACCCTTAGCCAGCCTGTAGTTGGATGGGGTCGATGGCACACGTAGAGCATGACAGCTTTAGGTATGAAGTTATGGTTATGATATAAACGCGGTAACCCTCTTTAAGCCACCATTCTAGAACCTTTTCATACAAGTGAATAGCTGAGATACCAGGTGAATGATAAGATAAAGTGGAAAAAGCTAATATTTGCCATGTCTGGCATGGTCATTGGGTCGTTTTTATAAAAAATATCATTATTCATGCTCCGTGGCTTACATGTAACATGCATCGAGTATATATTAGACAAATCCAGAGTAATTTGCTCAAGCTCAGCTGCGAACTGGTTGATACCCCCTGGTTTCTGACTTACTGCCCCCAGAGTGAATCTTTATTAGATTAATGGGCCTTGTTGGTCTCCTGGGAAATGGCAAAAGTCTTTTCATATCACATTTTCACCGAGTCTATTGTGAATGTATTTCACCCTCTGATGATATATTTCTTCTTTAGGATTACAATTAACATACGCTTTTTTTTACATGGATTTTACACAATTGCTGCTGGAAAACATGGCGTGTATCTACGGTATGGACCGAGAGCTTAACCATATGAGTAACGAGTATGTGCCAGTCATGCTAATACCTTTATTAACCCTTGGTGTGTGTTAGTATTATCTGGGTTGTGCACGGTATATATATATATATACTGTATATGTTTTATATAGTGCCATCATACTCCGAAGCGCTGTACAATAGATGTGTCAACATCATCAATCTCTCTCTGCAATGGGACATTGTCATATTTATCTTCTTGTCTTTGCCATCCTTTGCTGTCCATGAATCACAAGGCTCGTCTTCTTGGCTCTCATTTAATATTGTCCAGGAGCAGGTCTTGGTAGACTAGACATTATCCAGGGTTTCGGCCACGAGGTTTGTACAGAGCGGCTGCTATGTCACGGGCAATCTAAGAGTTAGCGTAGTTTTCTTTATGCGTTGTCACAATAAATTCTATTGTCTGGACTAGAGATCCTTGGTCGATACCAGCGACCATTCTCTTTATAAACCAAGCATAGGCAATTTGATTATGTGCAGGTCTGCCCTGTCGAGAAGGTCGCCGGGTCATGAAATGTATTCCGCGCTTTTCATTTGTCGCTTAACATCTACAGCTCTGAAATGTATGCATCCCAGCTTTTCTCCACTTAAAAAATATCCGTCTAATCTCCATTACTATGCAAATCCTGACCGTCTGAAAAGCTTCCATTCCCATCCTGGAAACTTCGTTTTTATTAGTGATTCCTCATGAATTTCATTACGAAAGTCGATTATTATCAAGTAGGAGTTGGGGGCAGAAATGTATGAACTGATAGGAACTAATGCCTTTCTTTGGCAACATTGTGGCACTAAAAAAAGCTTTTAAATAATCCTATTCTGTGGCAGCTGGTGTTACAAAATGATTCAATGTTTAAAAACCTTAAAGTCGTTTATCGATGACATATTTCTTCATTTGCATTCCTCCTAATATGGCTGCACCTTTCTCATTGTGCCATATGTCTTAATGATTGCAATGGAAATGTTAATGTGCAGCAAACCTTACCTCTGGAGTACCTGCTGTTCACATATTTTCCGTCAGTTAAGTCGCAGGTTTGGTAATTGGTGTCTCGGAATATTACGTTACTATCCTAAAGCTCTTCTTTTTTTTGAGTAATATCTTATTAAGCAAACTCCATTCCCCATAACCCCCCCCCAAAAAAAGGAGACTTTACTGTAGATTCTTTGTCTCAACATGGTAACCCATGGGTGGTTTTAAATTTTTTTCTCTGTGTGTTTTGAGCATTTCCAAAAAAAAAACGGTATATTCCGATCTTATCTCTGGATTCTTTACCCACCCTAAGTGGTCATCAGTGCCAGTCCTGCCCCTCTCTGTTGGTTGCGGATCAGAATAATACATTGTGGGGTGTTCTTGACAATACAAAGTTCAATTTGAACCCAATTCTAAAAATGTATCAACTCTGAGCGACTATAGATCGATCGTTCTGTTTCCTTATTTCTTCTCAACATTTTCACCTTTTATTCCCCCAACGTTTGCTCTCCAAGGATGTCTTGAGGTGTTTGCATCATCCTACAAACAGTATGATATCAGGGGTGAATGACCATTTACTAGTGAGTGATCTATAAAACACTGAAGCCAAAAAGTTCTTTTTTTGTTGAATTACTAAGGAAAAGTACATTCAGATTGGCTAAAATGATCTTGCTTGCCTCAGGTTCGTAATGAAACATTTGTGAGGATATACAGTAGTTTTAATAACACATAAAATCCTGTTTAGGCTTATAATAGCGCGGAATTCAATATTTACTAATTGGCGATTATTAGAGTTCCGTTAATTCTCTCCTTCCACCTTTGTTTTTCCCATTCTCGATGCTGCACCTGCTCACACGGCAGACGTAATGAATTTATCGCAATATTCTATTTCGATTTTAATGTGAGTAGGAGTCTTGAAGACATAAATTAAAGAGCTGCTTCATTTCCATCCCTTAGCATGCCACGATCATTGTCTAATTATTTTTTATAGCAGACACATCATCTTTAATACTTAACATCACTCGGCTAATGATGTTTACAGAAAGTCCAATACCTTTAAGGGAAGACATATTACAGCAGCGATATCTGTTTATATAGCCATAAATCCTTTGGATTTTTAGGACCAAGTGTTTGAAAGCTCTTCCAGTAAATGAATTGCAATGGACGTTCTTGTTCTGTGTTCTGAATTTAGAGTCTAAGGTTGAGACGCCAATGGCACAGTCCGTAGACATATGGTTAGCTAATAACATGAATATTATTCTAACGAGTTACAACAAGTTCAAACCAAAATGAAGCCATCTATGACACAACCTTAAAATTATTAGCCTTCATACTCAAGTATCCAAGGTCTTCGTCAAAACTTTCATGATCCCGCCATGTTGGTCATGATCCAAATTTCCTTTTAGCCAGGTAAAGACTACGTAGAACTATGGACTCTCTCATCTCACTTGACTACTCCAAGGATGTTCCCTACCCAAGAGAGATGGTATATTAGTTGATTCTAAGTTATTTACTATGTCCTGCACAATCAGTCCCCAATTTATTAAAGCTCACTGCTGGGGTGATCAGATCAAAAGAGATTTAGCAAATCTAGAGTCTAGGTCTTGGTGGGGAATAACTCTTAGAAGTAGAAGAACGTTGGTGGAATCTTGGTGTATCTCTGTCATGCTTTGTTCTCTTCTGCCTTGTGTGTTCCACCTGGACCTTAAAATACCATAGTTTGTTAGCTCTCAAACGCCATCATTGGGAAAGGTTTTTATAGGTAAGTCTCGAAATTGGCTTTCTAAGACAACCGTGTGGATTGTAGGTGAAAATCATATTTATAGGGCGCTTTGTGGAGTACATAATCTAGAAATGGAATCAGTCAATGAAATATGTGGTTAACATTGAACGAATTCTCTTTTATTTGTGCTGCCAAAGCAGGATTAGACTTCAAGGCTTCCCTGCAATGAATTACAGTTAATACAACATTTTGATCTGGGCAGAAGGGACAGTAGGTATAAATCATATTATTAGGACGCATGACATTTAATCCCACTGAGAATGATCTGTTCTGATGGTATCAAGCCCTCTACCCATGACATGTGCAAGAGCTTCGTGTGACCTCATAGAATTAAAAAGGATGATGCCCTTGTCCTTGCAGATATAATAAGCTGCAGCTGAATGTGATTTGATTCTAGCTGCAAGGATTGATTTAAATGGAACGAAAGGACATCTCTATACCGTCAGCCCTGTCCCTTTAACCCTGCGCAGAGGAGACTGCGTTCCTCACAATCCCTTTAAACCCAGAAGCACAAAACTCAAAGGTCGGGGACGCCCCAGCCAGTGTCTCATTATCCTGGGCACACCACATAGTCCTCAGGATTACAGAATTGGCCATTACGCGATTAAGGGATTTATATTTGTTTTAGCAAATCAAAATTACAGCTCTGAATGAATCCAGTTCCCCGTGACCTTTGAGGGGAAGCAAATCCTTTAAGTCCGGTCGAGGTTTCCCCGCAGCCCTCACTCTCGAGCCTTCAGGCTGCCTCCCCGATTCCCCGCGCTGATCCCGTTACCGACCCTGACCTCGCTTTCTCCAGTAATCCGCCGGATAGATGGAGCGAATGTTCAGAAAGATGACTGGAGGAGCGCGGACCTCACACAACGAAGTTATAAAAAGTGATATTAATTTCACCGTGAAGCACGGATATTGGTTTACCGCCTTAATCATAAAAAGTGGCGACCTTGGCATATAGCGATACGGCTCATAACCATCTATTTACAGGTGTTTGGTGAGGCGCGTTCTAATACGGGGTTTGTGCCTTTATAATTTCATGGAATAACAGAATTTAGGTGTTTGTGTTAGAGGGTGTTGTTGTGTTCCATGTGAATATAATGATTACAGAAACATTCCAGATTCCACATTTATAGAAAAACTCTTCTTCCAAAACAGAGTCCCTTTAGATAAAAGAGCGAAATCCAGAGTTAAAAACAAATTGGAATACAGTGTGTTAGGCGAGATAAAAAAAGTAATATTCATATATATATATTTTTAAGAACTGCATGTCCCAGAACGTTGAGACCCAACAACAACATGTTGGAATGACAGCTGAGTTCAGGCTCTGCCATCTGCCGGGGGCTGGCGGGCATTCCCTGCGGGTCGGTGGGGAGTAACGCAGCTGCTGCAGAGCTTCTTGGAACGTAAAACAATTCAGCCTGGTGAATCCGGTAAATGCTTTAAGCCTCAGCCTGTATCACTAAAAAAGATTTATTCCAAAGATCTAAGACGTGGAAATCCGCTTTACTCCTGACGTGTCGGATTTCCAGAACGGCACAGCAATGCAAATGATGCATGGGGGCTCTGAGATCCGTCCCTTCCTAACATGCGATGTAGACTTTATCATCAAACGTCTGCTTCCCGGGTTAATACAACAAGTGCTGTATCAGTCGGTCCCTGACGCTCGGAGTAAAGATATCGCTGCCTCGGAACGAAGAGGATTTAATGCCGTAATAAAGCAAATAAAACTGTTGTCCTGCCACGCTGACATTTCTTGCTTTCATAAAGAAGAAAAATGTGGATGGAAAACATTTTTATTTATTATTCCGTGCGCGGGAAACTCAGTCATCGGGGCTGTACGGAGGACTCGCTTGATCTGATCTTAAGAAATACTTTGCTTTGTAATCTTTCTTACCCGGCAAATCCATCAACGGGGCTGCGCCTTCCGCGGGATAACATTTCCCTCCGGGGCGGAAAGGTGTGTTTTGGGGGTTGAAATAAAACTCCTATGAAGGATTCCCGGCCGCCCCGGCAGTATTGTGCTTAGCGTTACCAACTAATCAGTGCTCTCGCCAGCTTGTAACGTTTTATATGTATTTATATGTGTAATAATGCAGCTCCGTCCTTAGAAGCGTCTCCTATGACAATATAAATGCGTTTAATCGGCACGCAGACCCATGTTCCCGAGCAGAGCATGCTTCGTACGGCGTCTAATACTCGGAAGTAATATGTACGCCGCTCCTAAAAACGTAATATAAGACCCGGAAAATAAATGTGTGTAATAACGTGGCGCAATTAGTATCTTGGGTAGAGTAAAGGTTCTCGCGGCCCTCGCTGTTTCCGGTGACCTCTCCAGTTCTTGTTTTGTTTCCCAAAGGCCGGTTCGGTCGTTACAAAGAGAATCATCCACGGCGCTTTGTTCTAAATGAACTGATTATATGTGGGGAGTCTGCGGGTTCTAAGTTGACCTCCTGATGACTAAAAGTCAGAAGATCTTTACAGGGACAATGAGCGAGTTCCGCTGTTGGGGTGCGTGATGTGCTCATCGTGGTTAAAGGACATATTCTGTCCCATCAGAAAGCCATGAAGCTTCCTTACTGATCGCTTTCATAATCTGGACAGATGGTGTTATTTTTTTGCCACTGGAATGGCAGTGAGAAAGCCGGAATATCTCATAAATTAAAGGAATACTGGAGTTGTGCAAGGACTTTATTTCTCAATGAATGTTTTGTTAGGAGGAATGGTTGGTGTCTCTGGAATAACAGTTACTGCCTTACAGCAGTACACTCCTGGATCAAAATTATTTCAGACACATTCTGTACAATTATACTATGATAACAGTCAAAGAATAAAGGATACAGTTACTGTGCTAATCACACAGTCCGAAGAAGACCAAGGGTACTGTCCTCCATCTTGCCTCACTAGGAAGGAACATGGATTTATAGCTTTAAAGGATGAACAGACCTCTCTCCTTCCTCTTATGAGACCACCAATGAGTGAGGACCTTGTAATGCAGCCCATGAAGAAACCCGATTAAGAACTTCTATCTGAACCAAAAGAAGTTAACAGGGTCAGGGCCAACTGGATTTCACCGTTGTAACTAATAGATGAAGGCTCCCATTCTTCTTTCCAGCAGGTGCTCCTTGCCAGACGCTTTCTATTTTAGACACCTGTGGCTGTGTGATACACATCTGAAGAACGAGATGCCCTATTTTAGAAATCCTATTAAAAACCTACTGCTTTTGAGAGGACTCTCCAGGACAGACTTGGGCATTGTGCTCCGTGCCATTTTTAAAGGCAGGAAGAGAAAAGCCTCTCAAGTATATTAACTCTGTTGGACGTTGTTGGCCGGAATGCTGCCCTACAAACACATGAATGATCGGGTTTTGGGTATTTAATTCCTTATCGGAAAGTATTGAGTGTGGAGCATGGTGTCCGGTGAATGAGACTCTGGCAGATTCTGTGACAATGAGCGAATGGAACGTTACAGAATCCGACTGAAACGGAACGCCAGGTCTTTGGGGGTCAGGGATTATTCGAGACCTTCTCTGTTCTGCCTCGTGCCCATCTTTGTGCCCAGCAGTTTCCTCCTTTCTTTAGAAGAGTCTTTATCAGCACATTGTACTAAACCCTATTATATTCTGCCTCTATGACACTTCTAGTTTTAGTTTAGGAGTGTCATTTAACATTTCTAAAGCGAGGATATTGTGTATAAATATATAGAGAAAGTATTTTGTGTATCCAGCTTTGAATCTGTTCTGTGTCTACCTGCTCTCTCCTATTTATTTTAATTTTAAAAACTCACTGGAACCCCAACTGGTCAGAGAAGCTGACAATCTTTCCTGAAAGAAATTACGTTCTTCTGCTCACCCTCAAAATTGAATTCTATTTTTGTGTAAGAGAGATGATAGTAATAATAAAAATAATTTAGTCTGCTCATTTTTGGTTAGCCAGGTTTTTATTTTGTTTGAAAGGTTGCGGTTGCACCTGCGCTCCACTTACCCAATTACTACCTCTTTGGATTACTCAGCACAGCGTTGTGCTATGTTTTTTGATGTTTTTTTGTTTGTTTTCTACCGATAAAGGAATATAGTAGTTTTTGCCCCATGCAGGTTAAGGGATGTCTATGCCAGACCAGGTGTGTGTTTAATTAGAACATGCAATTCATCCCCTAAGACTTTAATGTCTTCCTAAAATGACTTTATTTCCAGGCCAACCCCAACTCAGAAAAGTTTTGAGTATTGTTTTCTCATGAAATACGTCATGAAATATTGATCCATTTAGTTAGCAGTCTTTTCCATAATCGATTTTATGAGACAGCAGAGGCTTGGAAGGAATTAATGGAACATGAGGCCGAACCTCTCTGTTCTTTCCACGAGTTCTTTAAATCAAGACCCGGAACACGGATATCAAGGGACAAAGATAGAGGATTTATGAAAATCCCAGTCATTAAGTCGTGTTTTGCTCCCATAGTAGGCTTAGGGTTCTTTGCCTGTCTGAAAGCCCTCCAGCTCATTCACTACATATCCCTGTGTCATTAAGCCAAGGCTTTAAAGAATGGACAAGATGTTAATGATATGAAGATCATTCAAAGGAAATGTAGCAAGCGCTGAGATACATGGACGTTTCTCCTGGAGACTCCTCGGTGTTACAGATTGGGAGAGTTGCTTCAATTCATGGCAAATTAATGTTTTGGGGGAGTTTTAACGCTTTGGCGCAAAGGTCAGCGTATATTGTAGAATGAAGGTTATGTAGACGCCAGACATGCGCATTCACTTGCTATTCGCCGTTTCTCATATTTTAAATAACCGATATTTGAAAGGTTCGTCACAAAAAAAAATGATCAAGCAATTGTTTCTTATGATGGCATAGTCTACAGACAATACTATGGCGTGATCTTCCAGCGACATGCTTTACCTTTTATGTTTTAGAGGTCAGTTTCCATGGAAATGGGGATGTCTCCATGTTTTCTTTCCTCCCCCGTCTTAATTATCGGGGTCACTTCCCCAGTTTTTGGGGGATTTGGTTAGAAAAAGACTACTTTTGTACAGGCTTGCCGTCACGTTTCGGTAAATATGCTTCAGCAGAATATGAAATACAGCTCTCCGCGGGAAGTCCTAATAAATGGAGATCTCATACTGCGAAGGACCAAGGGAATTGTAACGCATTAACATTTTCCTGGCATATGTATAATATGCTAGATAAATGAAATCAATTACATAGTAACAGAGGCCGCCTGACGGTTTTAGTGTTGCCTTGCCACTTTGCTGCCCGATTCCTAATTGCAGGTCCCTTTCAGATATATTAACCCATTCAATCGCCCTCTGATCTTCATGGGCTATTACAGGGCTGTTGCGCAGGTGACACGCGTAGCATTGTAATAACGTATCAAGGAGACGCTGCCTATGGCAGCCCGAGTAACCTGCCTGTCATGGAGCTTTAGCTATTGGCAGCAAGAATAACAATAAAATGGAATAACTGCCATAGAACGAGTTAATAAAAAAGCAAATTGTATTGGTTGTGAAGATGCGTCCCATGCATCAGAAATTCGAGCCTCCACTCAATATTTGCACTTCCCAACAATCTGCGTAAGTGCCTTCATTGATTAATCGCCCGGCCAAGTACAGCTGATGTGGAAAGTGGTGTTTATGCTGAAATAAGTTCTATTTTTATTGTCCTCTGAATGTTGCGAAATCATCCCTGTTGCTCCCGTCGATAGTTTATTACGGAGGTGAATGTGAGGCTCGTAGAGGGCCCTGCTGGGATTTACTCAAGTTTATTTAGACTTCAGAAATGTTAGGCTAGTTGGGTGTTTTTGTTTGGTTTGTTTTTATCACATTCGAGGCTTGATAACGTTGGGCTTTCTTGGAAACCCGATGGAGTAAGCTTAATAGTGGCCTAAAAACGTTCCCTGTCTAGAATGTATTGTTGCTTTTTTATATTAACCTTGTGTCGTGCTGCTGAATGCGATGGACGCAGGAACAAACAGCACCATGCTTTTCAGAGAAGTGACAGGAGTTATGATGTAGATGAGACTTTTCTTCTTTTCTGAAGGCCAGATGTAAATCTAAAGTCATAAGGCCATTTTTTTCTGGTTTGCAAAGCCATTGAGTTGCCCAAATACTTTAAACCCAACTCAGCCCCCACTAACCTTAGTGAGGCTTTGATTTCCAGCTGTGAGTTTAAACCGTTGAGAGATTCTGTTGGATTAAATGACCGAGATCAGGAAAAGTTGGCCTGAGGAGAGTTTATAAATCACAAATCAAATAGGGAATTACACAAACAGAAAACGTAAGAATTCAGAAAATCATAACCAAGGACGTGGCTTTATTTTCTTCCATGCGCGACCCGTTACGTATGTGCAACGAGTGACGCAATTTCCCAAAAATGGCTGCTTAACGGGCATCCGTAGCCTTCCTGTTGGAAGATTCTCCGACGCTGTTATTGGCAACGTCGGTTGCTGTGTTTGGAATCTCCCATGATTGCGTTACAATGCATCAAACTACAGAGCCCAAATCCCCCTCTGCCTCCACTGTAATTTGAAATACATTTTCTGAGCTGTAAATTGTTGCAGCATAAAATTGGACTGAAATACGCCAGCCCGTCTCCGTGAGCTTGTTTGATTAAACTATATGGAGAGTTTTTTGTTTTTTTTTGCCTAAATCAACTTCATTTTAATTCAGCCTAATTTAACGACCTGTCTACGAGAGCAATATTTCGGAATTTGTAGAATTGTGTTTGTGTTATATTAAATTTTGTTACCAGCTAGACAGACGGCTCCTATCGCAGGCTTGTTAACGCTTAACCTATAATAGACGGCAGGAAAAGATGCATTATGCGGTGAAACCGAAATGAACATTTTATATAGTCTTGTAACTTTTACAAAATCTCTGCTCATCAACCTAGAAGGGTGTAACAGTAATGAATGTGTTCCTCTTACCTTCTTCAAGCTCATACTAACACAATGCAGCAGAATTAGAATATAACTCACGCTGCTGTCTTTTTGTATGTTTTGGATATTCATCTTATTTAGTGTAAAATAATGTGTTTACTAATTTAGATGCAAATGGTTGTGTAAGATAACACGACTTCTTAGGCCTATAGCATCCATACAGATATCGTATTCACCAAGAGCTTTCTTAACCCTAGGGTTAGTTCTATCGGCCACCAAAGGCTTCGTCTCTCCCAATATCCGCTCTTGTGGAAATACCAATAATAGTCTTCTTAGCAATCCATTCCGGGCTGGAGGAGAGAATGTTCTTCTTCAGATCCTGGTTGAAAAGGAATTAAGGAAATGTCTCCTCTGCTTAAATACCTGCTTGGTACAGCGTTGTAAACATGACCAATGAATGAGAGAGACACAAAGTATTCCTGCACAGGCCAACAGTCATACCCAACTTTCCCATTGGTCCAAGGGGGCCCAAAACTGAACAGTTTTTTTTCCCCGGGGGAAGGAATTTTCATGTACACGCTTCACTTCCTGTTGTATCTCATGATCAGAAACGTTAAATATTTTTTTTAAAAGTAGAAAGGAAAAGCTGCTTTTCTGAAATATCATATGAGTCCTCTTGGGTTTTAGAAACACCATTGAGGTGAAGGCTTCTTATCCCGCAGAAGCCCTCGATAGATCTTTGATTGGCAGCTACAGTCTGAAAATGCGATGGACCAGCTGCTGGTTGACAGTTCATGTGTCCCGGTAGAATTCCAGCCTACCTACCCATCTCTGCCAAGGGCTGTACCTGCGCGAGTAAATGAGACAACAGAGGTCAATGTATCAGCATATTTTCAGCACCGTTCGGTGTTTACAAGGGTATTTACGCTGATGCCATCTGCCAACTATCAAAAATTGGAATAATTACAGGGTATTGAGTCATTAATTACCAGCCTGTGCTTACATGGCATGGCTGAACAAAGCTACTGTCATCTTCGTCAGGACGCAGAGAACCGGCGTGTAAAGCCTGCAAAGTATATAGAGTTTAGAGATCGCACACCTCGTGAAATCTCTGGCTCCAGAGTTTAGGTAAGTGGATTGCATCAGGGATTTTCAGACTTTATTCAAAACCTCCAGATCTGATTCATTCCCCAGCTAGAATAAAAGCACTTGTCCTATTCTGGTGAAAAATAGAAACATTGACCGTAGGATCGGCCCCTTTCGGCCCCCGTCTAGTTACCCATTTCTCCTGCTGTAGAGACTCAAACCTTAATCAGTCGTTGGTCTCGTCTTAGATTCAGGAGCCGTATGTCTATCCCTGTCAGGGTCCGCAACCCCGGGTCCGACGAAGCGACTCACCTGAATACCCGATGCCCGCGGGTACCGGATCCCGCGGCGCGTCTCCAGCTCCCTCCACCTCCGTCAGCATGTCCGCCGCTAGGCGCGCGCGCGCGCCCTCAACTAACTTTATGCGTCCCCGAGTGGAGACGCCGGGGTACGCGCACCGATGACGTCACGGCTGGGGGCGAGGCTTCTCACTGGCGGCAAGTTTAAAAGCTGAGCATTGAGATTAGCTCAGTGCTCAGTGATTGTTTATTTTTCTCGAGCTCTAGTGCCATTTGGTGTATTCTCCTATTTGATATTCCTGTGTACCGAACCCGGCTTGTCCTCCTCTCCGCTGCCTTCTATTATCCTGACCCTTGGCTTCTAAACGGCGTTCCTGATTTTTTGGTTTCCTGACCCTGGCTTTCGGATTTGACCTCGCTGCTTGCTAGTTTCCCTGACCACGGCTTCGTTCCTGACTACGGCTACTCTCACCGGCCTTATCTACTGATTCCTGGAGTTCATTCCTGCATACCGGTCTCTAACCATTTATCCTGCCTTGCAGTCCTCACATAATCACTGAGCCCTATGGAGCCCGCAGGAAGACCTGACATGTTCGCTACCTTAAGTCAACAAATGACTTCTATGAACCAGTCTTTGCAAGAACTTCAGGCAAGTCAAAACCAGCTTAGGCAGCAGGTGCAACAGCTTCAAGTTCCCCATGCCGCTCCTGCAGACCCAGCCGTGGCCCCTCTGCCTCTCAACATGGAAGGCGCCTCGGCCATTGAACCTCAAGTTCCCCTCCCGGAACGATTCACAGGTGACCGCAAGAAGTACCGGACCTTCATTACGTCCTGCCAAATATTGTTTAATCTTAAACCCAGAACCTACCTCTCCGACTATGTCCGGGTTCATACCGTTATTTCCCTCCTCTCGGATGAACCTCAACAATGGGCTCATCACCTCCTCCACAGCAGCAGTCCGCTACTGGATTCGTGGGCCTCATTCCGTCAGGCTATGGACTCTATGTATGACGATCCTTTCAGAACTTCCTCGGCTACCACCTCTCTGAGAACCCTCAAGCAGGGTAGGCGTCCCATCGAAGAGTACATTACTGATTTCAGACGCCTGGCTCTGGACTCGTTATGGAATGAGCCCGCTCTCCACGATCAATTCCGTTGGGGCCTCTCGGAATTGGTTAAAGACGAACTTGCTCGCACTGCCATTCCTACTGGCCTGGAGGACTTTATCACATTATCCACCCAGATCGACCGTCGGCTCCGTGAGAGAAGACTCGAGCGTCAATCTTCTTCCTCTACCTGGTCGCCTGCCTCTCCTCCTGTCCCCAGTGCCTCTCTTCCAGAAGAGGAACCTATGCAAATAGGTATCGTACATGGACCACTGTCACCTGCCGAAAGGGAACGTCGAAGATCGTTGGGACTCTGCTTGTATTGCGGTAGAGCCGGCCATTCCTACCAAGACTGCCGAACACGCGCCCGATTCCGTAAGGGTAAGGAGACTATCCATCATCATCAAATATCTACTGGACAGATGTCTCGTTTTGCAGCTCACCTTTCTCTTCCCGTATCCTTGCAGTGGAGTAGCGGTTCCGTCAACCTCTCTGCCATGGTGGATTCCGGAGCCAGTGGCAACTTTCTGGACTTTGATTTGGCACGCTCACTCTCCATCCCCACCCGCCGTAAGAAGACCCCTATGACTATTCAACTGGTGGACGGCAGCCCTCTGAAAACCGGACCCATCATTCGAGAGACCACCACACTACTACTTAAGATCGGAGAGGGACATTCAGAGAACATTCGATTTGACATCATGAACTCTCCTATCTCTCCGGTAATCCTGGGCCTCCCATGGTTGAGAACTCATAATCCCTCTATCAATTGGGAGACTGGTATTTTCCGATTTTCATCCAACCACTGTACCCAAGGTTGTCTCAAGAAAACGTCGGCCTGCGTCTCTCTCCTGTCCCAACCATCCCAAGACCTTCCTCCTCCTTACGCACACTTCAAAGATGTTTTCGAAAAAAAAGGGGCAGATAAACTTCCTCCTCATCGATCCTATGATTGTCCCATCGAAATATACCCAGGATCGGCCATTCCATTTGGTCGCATATACCCACTATCCGAACCTGAACTTACCGTATTAAAAGACTATATCAATGAAAATCTCGCTAAAGGGTTTATTAGACCTTCTACCTCCCCAGCGGGGGCAGGAATCTTTTTCGTGCATAAAAAAGACGGCGGACTCCGGCCCTGTGTCGACTACCGAGAATTAAACAATATTACGGTAAAAAACAGATACCCTCTTCCCCTCATTCCTGAACTATTGGAACATGTTCGTGGAGCTAAGATATTCACCAAAATAGATTTACGGGGAGCCTATAACTTGGTGAGGGTACGCAAGAATGATGAATGGAAGACTGCTTTCAGGTGCCGTTATGGCCATTTTGAGTATCTTGTCATGCCTTTTGGATTATGCAACGCACCTGCCACCTTCCAACACTTCGTCAATGACGTTTTTCGTGATATCCTTGACCAATACGTCATAGTTTACTTAGACGACATCCTGGTGTTTTCCCCAAACTTAGAGACACACAGGGAACATGTCAGTCAAGTACTTTCTAGACTCAGAAAAAATGGACTTTTTGCTAAACCAGAGAAATGTACGTTTGAGGTGCAAGTCATTGATTTTCTGGGTTATGTTCTCACCCCTACCAGTATCCAGATGGACAAGAAGATTCTTGGGAGCCTGCAGACATCGTTCATGCCCCAGAGCTTCTTACGTCTTTTCACGCTCACCATCCTGATCGTCCAGGCCCTGAGAGAGTCCGGAGACCTCTCGTCGGAAGGGGGATCTGTCAGGGTCCGCAACCCCGGGTCCGACGAAGCGACTCACCTGAATACCCGATGCCCGCGGGTACCGGATCCCGCAGCGCGTCTCCAGCTCCCTCCACCTCCGTCAGCATGTCCGCCGCTAGGCGCGCGCACGCGCGCCCTCAACTAACTTTATGCGTCCCCGAGTGGAGACGCCGGGGTACGCGCACCGATGACGTCACGGCTGGGGGCGAGGCTTCTCACTGGCGGCAAGTTTAAAAGCTGAGCATTGAGATTAGCTCAGTGCTCAGTGATTGTTTATTTTTCTCGAGCTCTAGTGCCATTTGGTGTTTTCTCCTATTTGATATTCCTGTGTACCGAACCCGGCTTGTCCTCCTCTCCGCTGCCTTCTATTATCCTGACCCTTGGCTTCTAAACGGCGTTCCTGATTTTTTGGTTTCCTGACCCTGGCTTTCGGATTTGACCTCGCTGCTTGCTAGTTTCCCTGACCACGGCTTCGTTCCTGACTACGGCTACTCTCACCGGCCTTATCTACTGATTCCTGGAGTTCATTCCTGCATACCGGTCTCTAACCATTTATCCTGCCTTGCAGTCCTCACAATCCCATGCATGTTTAACACCCTCACTGTATTACCCTCTACCACTTCTGCTGGGAGACTGTTGAAGGTGTTCGTTTCGGGGTTTTTTGGAGGTGGACAGGGATATAAAGACAACCTGGAGGTCTCCTGGATGAATTGTGGAAGTTGTGTGAGACGGAGCCACCCGCTGCCTGACTCCACAGGAACTTTTTCACAGATGCTCTGCGTGCGAGGATTTCCACGGTCAGCCAGTGGCCACCGCTTTGCTCCCACAGATCCACCCAGCTGTGTGCCGGCTTTGCGGTCTTTAGAAGTTGGAGCAGCAGCTTGCTTTGGAGTAATTCTTTTGCCGCAGAAATGTCTTAATGAGGTTTTTTTATTTTTATACGCGGGCAGGCGTTGTAGCCCCTCCATCGCCGGAATGCATCTGTTACGCTGCCTGTAGATTGTCTCAGTTTTAATAATGGGAGATCTCGCGTCTGAGCTTCACTCATCCAATTAAAACTCCGAGCTGCAAGTGCCGGGCAAGGTTAATGAAATTAGGAGGCCGGAGACGTATATCTTACACGTGTCTTCTCGGAGTGATAATAGGCTTTTGATTCCCTGTGAGGGGCAGAGGTTTTCTCAGCAAACATGAGCCAGACCGATACGTATGACATCATCGGTACAGCGTGAGCTTTCAGAGGAGGAAATACAGGCTGATTACAACCTAGCCTTTGTTCTTTGATTGGTTGATCTGTTCTGATGGTATCAAGCCCTCTACCCATGACATGTGCAAGAGCTTCGTGTGACCTCATAGAATTAAAAAGGATGATGCCCTTGTCCTTGTAGATATAATAAGCTGCAGCCGAATGTGATTTGATTCTAGCTGTCTGTTTAGCAAAGCTGCAAGGATTGATTTAAATGGAACGAGAGGACATCTCTATACCGTCAGCCCTATCCCTTTAACCCTGCGCAGAGGAGGCTGCCTTCCTCACAATCCCTTTAAACCCAGAAGCACGAAACTCAAAGGTCGGGGACGCCCCAGCCAGTGTCTCATTATCCTGGGCATCCCACATGGTCCTCAGGATTACAGAATTGGCCATTACGCGATTAAGGGATTTATATTTGTTTTAGCAAATCAAAATTAGAGCTCTGAATGAATCCAGTTCCCCGTGACCTTTGAGGGGAAGCAAATCCTTTAAGTCCGGTCGAGGTTTCCCCGCAGCCCTCACTCTCGAGCCTTCAGGCTGCCTCCCCGATTCCCCGCGCTGATCCCGTTACCGACCCTGACCTCGCTTTCTCCAGTAATCCGCCGGATAGATGGAGCGAATGTTCAGAAAGATGACTGGAGGAGCGCGGACCTCACACAACGAAGTTATAAAAAGTGATATTAATTTCACCGTGAAGCACGGATATTGGTTTACCGCCTTAATCATAAAAAGTGGCGACCTTGGCATATAGCAGTACGGCTCATAACCATCTATTTACAGGTGTTTGGTGAGGCGCGTTCTAATACGGGGTTTGTGCCTTTATAATTTCATGGAATAACAGAATTTAAGTGTTGCGCATAGAAATAAAACCAGCTAACTTTGTTAGAGGGTGTTGTTGTGTTCCATGTGAATATAATGATTACAGAAACATTCCAGATTCCACATTTATAGAAAAACTCTTCTTCCAAAACAGAGTCCCTTTAGATAAAAAACTGAAATCCAGAGTTAAAAACAAATTGGAATACAGTGTGTTAGGCGAGATAAAAAAGTAATATTCATATATATATATTTTTAAGAACTGCATGTCCCAGAACATTGAGACCCAACAACAACATGTTGGAATGACAGCTGAGTTCAGGCTCTGCCATCTGCCGGGGGCTGGCGGGCATTCCCCGCGGGTCGGTGGGGAGTAACGCAGCTGCTGCAGAGCTTCTTGGAACGTAAAACAATTCAGCCTGGTGAATCCGGTAAATGCTTTAAGCCTCAGCCTGTATCACTAAAAAAGATTTATTCCAAAGATCTAAGACGTGGAAATCCGCTTTACTCCTGACGTGTCGGGTTTCCAGAACGGCACAGCTATGCAAATGATGCATAGGGGCTCTGAGATCCGTCCCTTCCTAACATGCGATGTAGACTTTATCATCAAACGTCTGCTTCCCGGGTTAATACAACAAGTGCTGTATCAGTCGGTCCCTGGCGCTCGGAGTAAAGATATCGCTGCCTCGGAATGAAGAGGATTTAATGCCGTAATAAAGCAAATAAAACTGTTGTCCTGCCACGCTGACATTTCTTGCTTTCATAAAGAAGAAAAATGTGGATGGAAAACATTTTTATTTATTATTCCGTGCGCGGGAAACTCAGTCATCGGGGCTGTACGGAGGACTCGCTTGATCTGATCTTAAGAAATACTTTGCTTTGTAATCTTTCTTACCCGGCAAATCCATCAACGGGGCTGCGCCTTCCGCAGGATAACATTTCCCTCCGGGCGGAAAGGTGTGTTTTGGGCATTGAAATAAAACTCCTATGAAGGATTCCCGGCCGCCCCGGCAGTATTGTGCTTAGCGTTACCAACTAATCAGTGCTCTCGCCAGCTTGTAACGTTTTATATGTATTTATATGTGTAATAATGCAGCTCCGTCCTTAGAAGCGTCTCCTATGACAATATAAATGCGTTTAATCGGCACGCAGACCCATGTTCCCGAGCAGAGCATGCTTCGTATGGCATCTAATACTCGGAAGTAATACGTACGCCGCTCCTAAAAACGTAATATAAGACCCGGAAAATAAATGTGTGTAATAACGTGGCGCAATTAGTATCTTGGGTAGAGTAAAGGTTCTCGCGGCCCTCGCTGTTTCCGGTGACCTCTCCAGTTCTTGTTTTGTTTCCCAAAGGCCGGTTCGGTCGTTACAAAGAGAATCATCCACGGCGCTTTGTTCTAAATGAACTGACTATCTGTGGGGAGTCTGCGGGTTCTAAGTTGACCTCCTGATGACTAAAAGTCAGAAGATCTTTACGAGGACAATGAGCGAGTTCCGCTGTTGGGGTTCGTGATGTGCTCATCGTGGTTAAAGGACATATTCTGTCCCATCAGACGGCCATGAAGCTTCCTTACTGATCGCTTACATAATCTGGACAGATGGTGCTATTTTTTTGCCACTGGAATGGCAGTGAGAAAGCCGGAATATCTCATAAATTAAAGGAATACTGGAGTTGTGCAAGGACTTTATTTCTCAATGAATCTAAGTGGCAGTGTTATCAAAGTTATCACCGCGTTTCACACTGATCTGATTAGATACGAGGGGTTCTAGAACATCGCAGTAACAAAAAGTAATGTGTTTCTTTCTCATTCCTCACTCTGTGAGTCCTTTACATGCAGATAAATCCTGACAAAGTCACGGAACATGCTTTACACGCACAGACTGGATGTAACCAACATGTATCTGCGAGGCCGACGTCATCCTTTGTGTAACATGCTACATAGTGTCAGGATTCAATGTATTCACAACAAACATTTCTATAAGGTGTATAACATACAGTGGCGTCGCTACAGGGGGGCAAGGGGGGGCAATTGCCCCCCCTAGGATATTCCTTGCCCCCCCTGTT
The DNA here is from genome assembly GCF_027358695.1 of Spea bombifrons. Taxonomy (NCBI): domain Eukaryota; kingdom Metazoa; phylum Chordata; class Amphibia; order Anura; family Pelobatidae; genus Spea; species Spea bombifrons. Next base: position 36,804,078 of record NC_071096.1, on the reverse strand, counting down.
GCCCCCCCGCCGAATTTAGAGCCACCCAGGACAGTCCCCTTGACTGCTAATGACGGCATGGTGCCGTCGCTAGCAGTCCCAGTCGGGTGCTAATGACGGCACCATGCCGTCGCTAGCACTATCTTACCTTGATGGAGGTCGGTGGACCTCCATCACCACCTACCCTGGCGATCTGCCCCTCACGCTGAAGGGCATCACTGGGCCCACCCGATCCGGCCGGTGACGGCACGCGCAATGGCGCGATGACGTCACCGCGCAACTTTATTAATAACTGACAATTGTCAGTTAAAGCGGTATGGGGGCATGCTGCTTAGATGCCTGTATCTCAGGCATCTAAGCAGCTACAGACCCCCAACATATACCGTTGGAAAGGTAATCGCCTCACCTTTCCAACGGTATATAGATTGTAAAACAATAATAATAATAAACAATATTAAGTTTAAAAAAAATAAAAAAAATGATTTAAACATAAAGTAGTTAAACTTTAAAAAAAAAAAAAAGTATAAGTATTCTAGCTAAATGATCACTGTGATAGCCAATGTTACCACAGCGATCATATAGCTATAAAAAGTCACATTCCCTTTTTAAAAATGGCCGATACTAATTTTTAATCCCATGATCCCTTTGATCATGGGGTTAAATTTAGCCAACGGTAGAGGGAGGCAATTTGTGAAATCCTGATGAACTGCAAATATTATTAAAATCAGCCATTTAGCCTGTGCGGTACGTGAGTAACCATCTCATCCCTTGCATTTTTACTGCAAAACTTATTTTTGCTGTAAAAGTGATTTTTTTTTCTCCCTTTACCATCATTTCTTTGGGATTGTAAGGGGAAAGAATGGTGTGTGTGCTTCTGCGAGTGAATCTATGGAAAGTATGGTGTGTGCTTCTGCGAGTGAATGGAGATATGAAAGGCGTGTGAATGATCAGTAATTAGGGTTGAAGCCTTGACGTGGCATTACTGCTCATGTAGGAAGTTAAATTATGGCACAAAAAGTACACATTTGCAAGAACTACACCCCTTGGCGCATCAAATGAGGGGCTGTATGTGTTTCTAGTACAAACCTGGTGTGCGCAAGACACAAATGAACATGTCGCTATGGATAGAAAAAACATATTTTCTAGCCAAAGCGACAGATTCCATCATTATTTGTGCACTCAACTTTTGTCCTAGAAATACATGTAGCCTCTCATTTGAAGCTCCAAGGGGGGCAGTTTCTTAAAATTGATGAATTGTCTGAATGAGGGAGAGCATGAGTTAATATGTGGATGAATTGTCTAAATGAGGGAGAGCATGAGTTAATATGTGGATGATTTGTCTGAATGAGGGAGAGCATGAGTTAATGTGATTGTGTGTATCATAGATGTATAATTGTGGAAGGGCACATATGGCACTAGCAGGATGTTTGAGCCTTGGGGACCGAGATGGCACAGGCCGGGTGTATATGGACAAAGATGGCAAATCGTATGTGTTATCTGGGTGCTGGCCAGGTTCTATGTGGGCAGTGTGGACGCCAGGGCTGGCTTTGGGGTGTGCAACCTGTGATCTATCCCTGTAATTTAGGGGGTTTTAAATATACCTTTAATGCCGTGTTTTTATGTGAATTCCAATTGATCTGTACCTGCAAAGCTGGGTTTCTGTGTTATTCTGTAGATCCATATCTGCTATGCTATGTTTCCATACATTATTTATGTATACCTGCAAATACAGGGTTTGTATGTCTTGTTCAGTTGATTAATACCTGCAATGCTGTTTCCATGTATTTATTTGATCTATACCTGCGATGCTACGTTTCATATATTATTATTGTATACCTGCAAATACAGGATTTGTATGTCTGATTCTGTTTATTTGATATATACCTTCAGTGCTGAGATTACAAGTGAATTTCAATTGATCTATACATGCAAAGCTGGGTTTGTGTGTTAATGTGTTGATCTATACCTGCTATCGGCAGCAGGGTCTAATATTTATATATATCGGCAACTGGTGCTAATATTAATATATATGGGCAGCAGGGGCTAATATATATATATCAGCAGCAGGATCTAATATTAGGCCCTGAAATCATTTAGTGCAAAAGTTAAGGTATTGTGTTGTTTAAAGGATTTCAATGATTAGTCGTACTAAATTGTGGCTTCAGGCTTCCCATGTTGAATGATCAAGTATTGTATTGTCCAATAACAAAAGTATCATTCCATAGCACATTACTTTTGACTATATATATATATATATATATATATATATATATATATATGTGTGTGTGTGTGTTTTTTCAGTGGTATGATTTAATGGTGGAAATTATTAATGCCCCCCCAGTTTGACTGTGGTATCTTGTGTGCCCCCCCTATATATTGTTTCTAGAGTCGCCACTGATAACATATCAATGAAATCTCCCGGCTGCGGGGGTTCCAAGTCCTGGAAATTGGGACTTTCTGATGGGAAACTGAAGAGAACTCTGTACGTTTCGGAGTGAAAGTCCCCGCTTCTTTCTGGAACTTTCTGATGTGTGGTGTCGCATGTGCTGGGAGTTTTTTATATCTAGCTGTTGATTGAAGTGTCTGATACACCCCCTGTTCACCTGTGATCTTTCACTGGAAATGGGGGGGCGTTTGGTGATGCGAAACAATACTGAGGCTTGTTGGGTGTTTTAGACTCATGGTCTAGTCTTAAGAGCTTGCAGTCTATTACATAAGGACCCTCCTTATGTAATAGAGATGGAACACCCAAGGAAACCACAAAGTACCCCGATAACAATGACTTGTGCGATCTGAGCTCAACTGAACTTGGCAGACGGTTTCCGCAGTCATCTTCCCGACTCCATGCTTCCTCCCTCGTTTTGGGTTTGTGTGGCCCAGGTGGATCATAAGGCAAGACTTAGGTTAAAAAGAATGTGAAAGCAGGGTCTTAAAAATAAATAAGCCCATTTTATGGTAATCCATCACCGGCACGTATCACAGCAAAACACCATAACAGGATTTTCCCTGTACAGATGAGAATTAAATGGGCTTTTTATAACCCAAGTTTAGTGTCTTCGGGTTTTTGAAATTTAAATGTACTGTAGAACACAATCTGTACCATAATTACCAGACTACGGGCAATAACTTTATCACAAACAGCTTCCCACTTGGCACCCTCTGCACAGAAACCAAGACGGGAAGAAATCATTCCGTTTATAGCGCAGCTCGCTATCCGTCGCCAAACAAACTGATTTTACGGGGCTTTTTAACACAATGTTCAAAAAAAAAAAATAGATAGTACCCTCGTTTTCAGCCCGTTGTCTTGTTTTGCAGGTATTTAACCCTTTTGGGGCTTGATAGCCATTGGGTTAAAATCCTCCCTGCATCGCTGGTTCGTCCAGGCTTTTAAATTCTCTGCCCAGAATCCCGTCTTTCTTTTGGATTTTGCCAAAGCCTGCGTCATATTTTTCGGAAATCTATCTGCCTTTGGAAGTCATGCTTGAAGGAAGCCTCGTGATAAGGGGACCCTGTCTTTCAAGCCTGGCGTTTAGGTCGCGTTGCCCTCTCCGAGCTGCACCGCGGCTAAAAGTTTCATCGTTACGTTTAATGTCTCGGAGAAAAAGAAGAAAAAGATGCCATAGGTGAACGGAAGATAAAAAGCAGCCCGTTGTCAGGTCCTAAACAGGCAGTTAATCCCATGGATTTATCCCGGCTCCTCACATTCCGAAGTGTTCCATGTACAAATTCAATAATTTGACAAGTTGGATTAACCTTTTTTTTTTCCTCTCTAAATCCAGAACAGGAGCATATCCCTCGAAGCTTTTCAAACAAGAAAGGAGATTGAACAAGAAACCTTGAAGTCTCTTTTTTTATTATTATTCTGAAGGGCAGGGAGCCCTTACATTGTGAAGGGATTCAGCTCGCTTCCATTTTACAGGCTTCTTTCACGAAATGCTGAAGGTGGGGAATTAAAACCGAGAGAGATTCAGTGTGAGCCATCGGTCAGACTTTACGTTTCTTTGCCCTTGGAAAAAAAAACAGTGTTAAAATATAATGAGCAAGAATAAAATAAACTTTTATAGCAAACATTGTTTTGCCGATTACCCGGTGTCATGGAGTAGCGCGAGTGTTTGGAGATGGTTTCCCAGTAAAGAATTCTGAACGTCGGCTCATTTTCTTTCTTGAAAAGAACAAAAAAAGGATTTTAGTTTTCCTAAATTTGATTTAAACAAGTCACAACTGTCAAATGGAATGCTGGGTAACAGGTTGGTTAAATATGTTTTATACAATGAATTTGCATATTAAGAAACAACATTCTATTGATCGCCGCGTCATTCTCTTTCTTATAATCCACTTCGTTGGATCCCTCGTTTGATTTGATGGTTTTCATTGGGACGAAGGTCCAAAATTGGGAAAAATGTCTCTGAACATTCGGATAGGAGTCTGAACCCTGCCATGTGTATAAAAAGCAGTCACAGTTTCTTGCGCAGGGCAAGGTCATATTCACGAAGTAAAGATACGGCATTTGAGTAGACATCACTTCCAAACCAATAGTACCCTGTGCTAAATTTATTACAAATATGCATTTTATTTACTGGCAAATTGTCCATTATTGCATTGCGGCCGTATTGGATTTTATTGGGTTTTGCTTTCCTTCCATAGAGCGCTTTACAGATCTCCCGACTCCAAAGAGTCTTATCGCTGCGTACGTGGGGAGAACAATTATCTTCAAGCCTGTGAGAGTGTCTGGGGGGGATTCCATTTAAAGGCTTCTTTATCCAATATTCTTCTCCAAATGAGCTTTCAAAGTAACATTATAAAGCAATTGCCAGTGAATTAGTCTTTCTTCCCTGCCTTAGAGAAAATGTAGCCAATTCCAAGCCAGAGGGGCCATCTGGTAACAAAGTGGCTCATAGACAATATGCGATTCCATGGGACATATAATGATCACACATTGAATAAAGCGATACATCTTTATTACAAACATACACATCAGCCCAGTGGCCTGGCACAGCATCTGTAGGACGCCCCCTTATCTTGGAGACCCCAAATCACAGAAACACACAGTTTTGTGGTCTTTCTTCTCCACGAGCTGTTTTATAGTCCTCCCAAGGGAGAGGTCGGCCCGCAGAGAGGAATTACCCCGGTTCATTGCTAATGCCAGGGGCTTTAAAGTTGCGCTGGAACCCACTAACACTGTGCAGACGCTGGATTTCAGAAGATGCCTGTAACAAAAAGCTTTATTTCAACTCCAATAAATGTCTTTACCGTTTATGAGAGACGTTGGTGCCACGAACGCGCCGCGTGTGAAATGTTAAATGTTAGTAATCTGAACTTTTCGCAGCATTTTAATTTGTCCACGTTTGGGTGTATTTGACACTTGGGCTTTCATACAAATGTCCCCGTGTTCCACTGTCAGCTTCGGCAAATGTTAGGTGAGCTCTTTACCATTTGCCAACCAATGTTAAGATCACGAGCGGTGTCATATACAAATGTATCATATTCTACCCTAATAGCGAGGCGTTTTAACAGCGTGTTTGTAGTATATGTCATAAAACACTACAATACCTCAATAAACCAATCATCCCTATTGACCGGTCTCACTATAGGAAGCATTACGAAGCCGTGCTGATAACGTCAAGAACAACCGGAGAAAAAACATTGAATATGCCAATAAGAAAAACTGGCAGAAATGTTAGTTTTGTGTTACGTTTAGTTTTTGTTACTCTTATTTTTTGTGCTGTTAACTTTTTCACAATTCCCTAGGGGTTTTTTTTTGGGAAGCGGCCATATTTGTTTCCCTAGTGCTGCTTACTGGCTCGATGTTGCAATGCGTCTGTGAATATATTTTGGGTGGCCGCGTGCACCGCTACAGTCATACCTAGGGGGATGGGACTTCAGATATGGGCAGGGCCAGACATACTTAGGGGAGGGGCTAGCCCCAAACAGCCTTTAGTTGATGAGAATAGACAGGAAGTGGGTGCGGCCAAACATCAGAGATAAAAGACTGACCAGGGCTTCACCCGGGGAGTTCCCGGCTATGGCTACGGCATACCGGCAATGCTTCTTACCAGCTTAAAACAAGCACAATGCCCTTGTCAAAGTCAGACTGTCTGGTGAGGCTGTCTATATGCAAATATGAAATGTGACAATGGAGCATAAGTGGAAGGTGTTAAGTAGAAGCTGCAAGTAACTGCCGACAGTGTCTGAAAGCTAATGATGCTAATTAATGATATTCCCATGGATGCGTCCGAGAGGGAATGGGAAATGCAACAGAACAGACCAAGCTTTTTCCGCCTTCTTCACTGGATTCTTGCTGAATATAAATTAAGAATGGAAAATGTCACTCTTTAATTAGGCCACCTAAATATCTTCGAGCCGATATGCAAACAAAACCTTCCGTTCTCAGCCCACGCTCCCGAGTAGACATTTTTTTTCCATTTTTTGTTTAACATTCTAACAAAGAACTAATGATATTAGATGATACTAGATGTATTTTTGCATGTTTACCGGCCATACGTCGGTCACTAGAATTGAAATGCACCCTGGGGATTTTGTTGACGCAAAAGCATCAAAAAGCCAAAAAAAAGCGAGGAACAAATGCCATTATGTCGATTGTCGTTATGTGCAATCAGTGCGGGCAGCCAGGGGATACCTCTCCAAGAGCTACGATGCTATCAGCAAAATGGTCATCCTCCGGTAAATGTAAAAATGCCGACACCGGGGGCAGATTGCGCTCTTCAAGGGTCTCTGTGCCGTTGCCCTATCAATATTTGATGCCCTAGGAAAAGACTGTAAATCGTCACATGCTTACTCCCCTGTTCTGATGATTTAAGGATCAGAATTCGTAATTAGCCACTCGCTATTGTTCAGCTCGAAAACGCCGTCTTTATTCAGTGACAAGTATAGAAAGGGCGATACATTATTTATAATGAAATAGCTCTGCAGCTGTTATTAAAAACCTATGAAATACGGGATTCCCTACAGCAAACCACCCACAATTTCTTTAATTTGTTTTCCAATTACATGGCAGCACTCTCCACGTGAAATGCCACTTGCTGCTGTACCGGTTCTCAATTAGCCTGTCTCGGGCAAGCCCTGGCTGCTTATTAATGTGCACTCAATGGATTTTCGGCTGAATTCAGGATTGGGAGTACCGGTTGACTGCCGATAATGTTAATTATTCTAAGCACTGTCGCGGAGTGCTCTACCATCTGGAGAAACGGGGAAGAAAGTACTTTTTATTTTATTTTCTATGTAATTATTGGACATCTATTGCATGTCTAGACTTTAACGCCATTGTGGCCGCGCCGACTTACAGCGTCGGCGTTCATTCATACACACGGAGGTTTATCAATGATGAATGGTGCAGGTGCTGCGGATGGGAGAACCACAGGGTGTTAAAGCTAGTCTTGGGTCTCAAAGACGCTTCTTGGTCTATCTTGAGAGATAGGAAGATGGTAAATATAACGTGGCATAAGCTGGAGCCAGTTTGGGGGCAGACAGTTCCCACTGAGCGGAGTCCGATGGGGGCAGAACTTGTCGTGAACCCACCGGAGCACTGGCAGGGTCTGAAGGTCACTCGTACTCTCAGCCAGTCCTTGTTACCATCTAAATGGTGCTTTTCATAGACTGAATAGGCTTTGTTTATATATCCTGTTCTCTGCACCGTTATACCCCGTGCTCATTGAAACAGGTTCACCTTTGTCTAGGGGACGCTGGTTCTGGGAAAAAGAAACCTTCGTTTTTATTTTACCCCAGGTTTTAATGCGTAAATAAGTTACGGATGTGAATCTCCATAATCGGCGCCGGGCTATGCGTCGTCACGTTTCAGTAAGGGCTTGGACCATAAAAGCCAGCTTTAATCAAATGCAAATCTTCGTGCCAATGACTCCGCTACATAAAAAGCTGCTTTGTTTTGGTGCCTTTCCTTATTATAATGTCATTGCTTAAGCTCCCTCAAATGATTTATGCATTAAAGACAAGTGTTTCTCGTGGCTGCTGTGATGCATTGTTAAGAACGGACTGCAGATGTGGGACTGTTTTAAGGGAAATCGGACAATCACAGTAAAGATTCTGTCCCTTGTATGTAGAGAATACATTTAATTGTGTGACTCTTAGACGTTTGATTACAAGAACTTATATAGGAACCTCCATGGAGATGCGCCCCTTAATTTGGGGTAGGCTGAGTAAATCCCAGGCTCGATAGAACTTCTAGAACTGCGTGGAACCAACGCAAAATCCCAGCTCAGACCCATAAGGATCATAGAATATTTATTTTAAATCAAAGTCACAAGAAGGGAAACATGATGTCTTATTGTAGGAATATAACTAACACCAAGTCGTCTCAGCCCTCTCCGGGACTGATCTTTATCCTCTTACAGTGGGATTTAAGTGACTTCCACATGTTTTGTATATCCACTAACGTCTGCGTCAGTCCCATTTTTGATGAAAGCGCAGGCGTCGGGGAGGCTCGGTATCCATTATCCGTTGGCCCTTCGGATGGGGATCCTGGGAGAAGGGGTATGGCAGTATGAGCATTGCTTGTTGCAGAAATAGTTTATAGTCCAAACAGGAATTTATGCTGGTATGTTCACTCAGTCCCTGAGAAGAGGTCCCCTCCACGGGTCCAACTGCGCTAATGTCTGCTTTGTGTAATGAATGTCCATAGGGATATGCAGCCATCCCACGCTAATGTGTGCCTTTCCTGCTTTCAATCATAAAACGTGGGATTAATGTCTTTGATTGAGATTAAGTAAGTGTTTCTTTCTTTGCAATGATGCATGCTAACTGTATTCTTACTGGGAGTTTGTAGATATTCCAGTTTCACTAATAAGAGCACATAAGATACAATGTTACTTTTTCTCCTTGGGTGTTATTTTTTATTTAAGGAAAGCAGAAATGTGTTTGATTACGAGCCTTTCTAGAGGAGCCGGGTGGAAATGTGTTGAGCGCGTGCTGTAAGGTTTCACGGAAGAAATCACAAATATTAATGGAACCGGATAATTGCATATATAACCCCAAAAAAAACACCCAGCGGGATGTGCTATTCTGGAAGTCCTTTTGATGGACATTCCGCATGCTTGGCAGGCTGTGGCCGTCCGCAATGAATGTTTTAAAATAAAGTTGAAAGGTGTCGTACCTTAAAGGGAAGGACGCAAATCAAAGGCCTCTGGAAGACTATTTTGCCCTGTTTATAAAACCTTTGAGGCTCTGGAGCTGCTTGGCATTAAAGAGAGGGGGAAAGGACCAGTAAATCTCTGTGAAAGCTAGCACTGGTGAAAGCAGGTGACATTGAGAGCTTAAAGGGGACGCGCTGTGATGAAAAACAGTGATAGGATATACCTTTCATGCTTCAGATGGGAAAATAGGGTCTCTTTGTCTGTCGAGCAGGATACTTGTGCGAGTTGGACAGACGTCTATCTTGGAAATTAACTAAAGTAAAATAAGTACTCCCTACAAGTGGTATTTTCATGTTAACCTCCCCATCCTCCTGGCATGGACGTCACATAAATGGGTCCATTCACTTAGAAGGTAAGTGGTCAGTTGAGTTAAGGCTTAGATCAGTTGAGAGTGGATAGTGACAGGCATATGTCAGCAAAATAAGGAGAAAAATAAAATTAAAGGAATCCAGGAGTATTTCTCAAATTCTTGTGAAGGCTTTTTTGTAAACCCACACAGAGCAAAGTACATGCACAAAATAATGAAATCACTCGGTGCATTTTGCACCTTACTGCTTAGTCGTAGGCAGTGGAATTAACAGATATCTGAGAGTTGTTTTCAAGAGTATCTAAGAGCCTCTGAGCTTATATTTTGTGTGTTACAGGTGAGGGCATGCGAGTGCAAAATGAACTGTCCCACACTATGTTAAAGAAATGGGAAAAAAACGAAAAAGGGGGCAACAATGGCCTTCCTTCTTTCCTCACAACTTGTGAGGTGGGATGAATAATTACACAATCCCTGGGAGGGGTATACGCTTGGCTATTAGGGTCCAAAAAAATATTTAAATGTTGCCACAGATGAGAGCAGATGCTGATATAGAAGACATAAAACCAAGAGTATTTTTTGTAACCAAGACAAACAGATTAAATGATTCACGATGTGTGCGTCTCTCGCCGTCTCTGGAGAAATGTTCCCGCTGTTAATTAGTAACTGGTAGTCTCGATTACATCAGTATCAACACTTTGCATTTCCTTTCCATGGAACGTATATCAGGATGTCTGGGAAAATCCACTTTACAATTAATTATCAGTCAAAGCGCGTGCAGCGCGGCCGACATCCGGTTTCTGGTGTTCATGCCAAGTCTTCCCGACCCCCCCCCCAAAAATAAAATATTAAACTCTCCATTCATCAGACCCAGGAGAGCTAAACAAACATTAAATAAAAGCAAAGTAAAAGAACCGGCTCATTGATAATTACAACCTATTTAAATGCATCTCCAATTATCTGCTGATTGAAGAATGCTCTTTATAAATTAAATCCAAGCGCATTAACCCTTTTTGGCTACAATGTTTCACTGTAAACATGCAGGTGGCTGTAATTCTTCTGCCTTGTAACGATGGAACAGTTTATAGCCCGTGGGGAATGCGGAGAATTAACATGATCTAAAGTGTTTGTCCATTGTGTAGAAACAAAACGACTTAAATGAATTTCTTCGACTAACGTTTCTGAAGAGTAGCAGTTATGTACCTCTGTATAGAGGACTATGCTTCTTAAAGCATCTTAGATACATGGCACAGCCTCTCGGCGGAAGGTGTTAAGGTGGTTCTATGAAAGGAAGACACATTTCTGTGATGGGCCAGACTCTACATCCACGTTTTAAACAATCATGTGATGCTACGATGTAAATGTTGATGGAACAGATGGGCCTCGGTTCAGCTCAATGTGTCTTGATTCCTGGAATGGCTGGCACCGGCCCAGACGCTCCCATCTCAGTCATATTATTGCCAAAAGATACAAGCAACACCTGGAGGCTAGAAGAGACGCCTTAGCCCCCAGAAGACGGCAGAGGTGCCCGCTAATTACCCCAACTCCATGGAGAAAAAAAACGTTCCTTGTCCTTTTCACCCAGCCTTTTGCCCAGTCAGCGGTGAACCTGCGCGCCTCTCGCAATCACAGGGAGGGTGAAAAGGTTCGCTTGTTTCCTGACAGATACACGACTTGATTCACATTTGTAGTTTCTTTACCGTGCCCGCGTTGCTTTGTTAAATTTGTCGTTTGCAGCTGATCCGGAAACATACTTGGATTTTAATTCACAGCAGATCGCCTTCTGTGTCATTTCTCTGAATAGTAAACAGATATTCAATTTGCGGTGAGCTGCTAACGTTGGCTGAAAACGTCAGCTAATGGATGTCGGCTGCCATATTATGTTCGGAATTCACCATTTTGCAACCTCTGACCTTTTAAAATGTTAATTTACCCAACCGGTACAACCAACGTGAATATTCCTTCGGATTCCATGCATGGAACACTCGGGTCTTTGCTTTTAGGAAACTCCAGGTGCGTCTGTGACCACCAACGCCTTTTTTGGTTAAATACAGTATATGTATGGAGCCGTAACACGTTTATGTTATCATATGATGTCATTACTGAGAGGGACCAATGCCAATGGGTGGAGCGAGCCACAAACAGAGCTCGGGAACCGCGTCTAACGCCAGCCGCTGAGTCGTCTGATTGTATCAACTATCAGTTTCCAAGTAGCATTGAAAGAAATGAGCTTCCCGTGTACCCGGTGGCTTCAGATATGCCGTGGAACTCCTGTTAATATGATTTATAATACCCTGCCAGGTTGCGCTCTAACTCAGGGATTCAAATGCTGCGAATGTCAAGGATTCTGTTGAATGCTAAACCGAGATCTGATTAGAAGAGGAGGTCCTCGCAAGGCAATTTTACTGCCTGACTTCAACGCACTTAGAGAGGTTTCTGCGCTCAGAGCTGGAAATGTGATGTGACACGTCTGGGGCGGGAAGGAGAGCGATGAAGCTGCAGGAAGACGATATTTAGAAGTCACGAGTCTGAAGATGTATCAGAGTGATTAGCAATCAAGTGAACACATTTATCCTGTTTGTTCTGCATCTTTGAGAGAAATGAACACCAGCTCCTGACACCGCTACGCGTGCCGTAGTCTGAGCAATTAACGCATCTGTATAATTATGTGTCTGGAAGTCCACACCACATGCATTATGTTAATCGCGTCTACACGTCAGCGGGATTCATTTATATAGGCTGTAATCTTCGGATCTGCCACTGGCTGGGGGTGCTTTAGTTTATCCTAGGAATGGAATCATTCAGGATGCTTACTCCTGACGGCCAGCGGTATAGTGTGACCTGAAACATGCCTAAAGAGGTTATATACAAAGTATTGACCAACGTTAGGGGGGAAACAGGAAAATCATACGTCTTAGCAGGTCTGGAAATCAAACCAAGAGTTTAAAGGTGCTGTTCCACCTACTCTGGGGAATTAAACAGTTTTGCAGCAAAATGCAACACGAGAAGCATCACTTCAAGTACTGATGAATGCCAGAACCCTCATCAGAAATAATGCTTTAATCAAGTTACAGGAACACTTGATTGTCATATGACACAAAAGCAGCTTCCCGACACGTTGTCGCAACTTCTTGGAAGCTCCCTGTGTTATAGCGGACAGCGTAATGTGATTAACGGTGGAGAAGAACACGTTGAGATGACAAATCTGCTAAGTCTTCTTTGATTAACATGCTAGAGAGCGCCACAAACGTTTTGTCTGGAACAGCACCTTTACGCCGGGCTATTAAAAGATCTCTGCCTGCTATTCTAGTTTTCCCCCCACGTCACCAGTTTTATGAAGCTCTTATTTTGAAGATAAATGCTGAATTTGTTTGTAATTATTAAGTGTGATATTCTAATTGCTTTGCCCTCTCGCGCTGAGAATAAACTCACATATGCATACATTTCCCTGATATTAGCAGTGACGGAGAAGCCGTAAATCCCCTATGTAAACATATGCCCAGTGTTTGTGCCCGGCTAAATATATACCAATGACTTCATTCTCCCCGTGATGTAACCAAATGAGACAGCACAGTAGAAAGTGGTAATTTATGCACTAATAAAAAAAAACCTGATAATTCCTGCTTTATATAAGAGGCACAACATTTCTCGAGTTATAAGGCGCCTTTCCGCAGCACTTTCTGTAAGACGCCTCTGTGTCGCACGTTTTGTGGCTACAGAAACTGTCAGATACACACAGGTTATACACACACGTGACCCGTCGAGGGCAGAGAGCTCTCTTGACACCAAAATGTCCAGCTTTGAAGTCGGATCTTGCTATGATATAACCCGAGCAGTCGTCGTGTCCAATGCCAGACTTTCCCAAATCTTTCTCGCCATCCTTCCAATCATGGTGGATCTGAGAAGCTTTTTGAAAGGTAGCATGAGCGGTTTCCTTCTGAAAAGGCACCTTTAAGGCACCACAAGACTGTCATGTCATCTTATTGCTTATAGAACGATAACTAGGCTTTGAATTTGGGTTAAAAAGGGTAGAACCCAGGATCAGGGTAGAAAAGCCCTTGGTGGTGGAAGGGCCAACTCTTTACCTCTTGAGAAAACCTAAACATTGCCTCTCCCTCCTAATCTGAGAGTAGGACTATATAGTCCATTATTTGCCATTGATACATTATTACATTTTCTTTACTATGAAACGTTTAAGTTATGGGTTTGGACTCCACAACAGCTTAAGCTCAGAATAGAAGGGCCATGCCGAGACCTGATTCCAGCAGTTGATGTGGTGGCTCCTAGCCGTGTTCCCGGGTAGTATAGTCCTCCAACAACGCACAACGAAATCCTGGATTTTATTCCGCAGCATCTGACCTATCGCAAGCAGATGTCAGATAAACATGGCCCCCATTATTACAGCAATAGATTAAAATACACAATCCTTGTTCCAGTCCAAAGCCGCTCCCTGGGGGGGGTCTTTACCTTCCTAATGGATCTGCGCAGTGCGGCTCTTCCCATCCATCAGGGTTTTAAATGACCCTCTTCGAATGGTGTATGATTTGGATTCTGCACATGCATTAAAAGTGTGTGTTTTCTGCAGAAGGGTGCTTATTCGATTTTTCCTGTAATCCATTTAGCCGTTTTGGTGGAATAATACATATTTAGATATGCAAATTCAAAGCTTCCACATGTTGGCATTACTAACAATAAATATAAATCTTTGGTTCCTGCAGCTGAGCTCCTTGCTGTGATAAAATATATATATATAAAAAACCTGGCGGAATCTAGCAGAAAGATTTTCTTCACGCTTATTGTAAAGGTTTCCGGAAAGATTTGCCTGCCGTGTCGTGTACGGTCGTGTTCTAATGTCTAGGAGAGCATGTGATTGTAAGGGAACGTATTGTTTCTGTTATATTGTTTGAGTGAGTGATTGTCGTACTTTGGCTCCCTGTTAGTGAAATGCTGTGTTTGTCTCGTGTAAGAAAGTACATCTCCGTGAGGTTTACCTTAATTTAGATCACAAAGAGTTGCTTCAAACCAAAACCGTTGCTCCCAATGAGACGCGAATGGCAGGATTTTTCACCCCGAAGACTGAAAAGTCAGCTATTATTGTAGACAGTGTCCTGACCACGGGACGGAGCTGTGACGAGTCGCCTTTAATCCGTCAGTAGTTGAGAGATCACAGTTTGAGAAGACATCCTCTTATCTCTCCGTTCCGCAGTACTGTGGGCTTTGTGATATTCGGAATCCCCTACGGTGTCGTTTTACCTTTCACTGCTTCAGATTAGAATGCGAGTCTGGTGGCCATTGCTGATGAGACTTTCTAAAAGATATTTGGTGATCCATTCTAGTTTGCAAAAGATCTCCAATTAATATATTAGGGTGCGATTAAAGTACTTAAAGAGATAGCCTACTAAGTGGTTTTATGCAATGTTCTAAAACAAATTACGATGTTACCTTTGGTCTGTAGTTTCAACAAACATCCGGCCCCCAAAGCTTGCGGGGTATAAATGTGCACTTAGCTTCATTTATAAATCATAGCAGAAAAATGGGATTTATTTAGGCACATGATCTACCCGTCAACTGGGGGGGTCTCTGAATTTTACTGTGACCATTAAGTAAAAACAATGTATCCTCATACGTATTCTATTTACACAGTGTGCGTATATACACTGTATGGAGAAAAGTATTGGGGCAGACATTAATATGAAGTCGTTCCCCCCTTTGCAGCTATAACGGCTTCCACTCTTCTGGGAAGGTTTTCCACATGATTTTGGGGTGATTCTGTGGGATTTTTGCCCATTCACCCAGTAGAGCGTTTGTGAGACCAGGCGCTGATGTTGGACCAGAAGGCCCGGCTCACAATCTCCGTTCCAATTAATCCCAAAAGTGAAGGCAAAAGGGGGTCCGGCCCGGTACCAGCCAGGTGTACCTAATAAAGTGGCCAGTGAGTGTATATTTGCACGTCTATAAATCATGTGCCAATTACCCATGTTCCATTGTTTCAGCGGTACGCATGCTCAGCCAATTATTTATGGAGAGTTCGTCCTCTCGTTGTCTGCACCAATATTCCAATAATTCAGAGCAAAGCAAATGCTGCTGCTTTCTGTATAAGCCATTCTGGTGAGATTGGTGACATTGTCTAGGGAATTGATGTCTTCTTGTCAAAGAATAACAGCTAAGCCCTTCCGTTAGCTCCTTGTCGCCCCTGGCTATCCTCAGACCTTGGGAAGACCCGTGTCACGCTTATGCCGTGTGCTATGTGTCTTGCGTGTCACAAATAACATTCTCCAGTAGGCTACATAGCAAACCGGTGCCGCACTGCAATACCAATACACGTAACACGCTCTTTCATTTCACTCTGTAATGCAAATAGTTATTGATATATATCGCCATCCTATTCTGTGGCACTGTACAAGTCATTAGGTTATAAAACTATATCGTACTTGGTAAAGAAGAATAAATGGTTGTGGGGGGGGTCATTATTTGTTACTCATTTTAATTCTCTCTGCATTTTTTGTCTTTCAGGCATGAAATTTGGACTGACATTGCACCGACCGGAAAAGGTACGCTGAGAATCGCATTCATACGTTAGAAAGTAACGTGATTCGGTGTATGTCGCACATGACACACTACGCTGCGTCTTAATATTACACGCAAACGAACTGAGTTAATAATATATGCATTTCCAAATTTCAGCATCCGTAATAGGGGAGCGTTCTTTAGGGGGAAAGGGTCCAAATAAAAAATGTCAAACTTTAAGGCTGGTTTTCCGGGACTCGCTGGAAGTGTTGCTGCTCCATCTAGTGGGTTTAAAACGCTCTGCAGGAAATTGCTTCTAAATAGAATGTTTCCACCGCTCGGATTAATTACAAACGCGAGAATTACTCTTTCAGCGTGTACATCGTTTAGTCTGCTCATGACCCTAAGAAGCAACATTCTCCACAGGTGGGATGTTTTTCCCCCCAAAAAAAACATTACGTAGTCCAACAATACCGTTTACTGATATTACCCACAATACAGCCAGTCTTCATTGTGGCAGAAAGTTAAAAACATTAAAAACATTGTGTCAACATGATACACATGCTACATCCCACAAAACATTTTAAAACATTTTAAAATGTATCATTTATTACGGAAAAAATAGAGGCGACGTGAGGCTTAAGGAAGACTTTGTTTTTGAGAGTTTAGTAAAACCTCTTTATAAATCCCTTTACAGATCAAACCGGTTCCATTAACTCTCCGGATATGGGAGCGTCCGCTATTATATCTCTGCAAACTTTATGCCAACATTGTAATCGTTTTGAACATAAATGAGTTTTATGACCCAGAATGGAACTTAGAATGTTTATCAGAACGTATAAGCAGAAGTTCTTGGGAAGCAAAGCTATTCCCAGCGAGGATCCTGGCCCCATAAAACAGTCCGTAAGCCTTGACACCTCGTACTTAACTAAAGTTGGTGGAGCAGTCGTAAATACTTGTGCTCTGGAAACAGACCAAATGACCTCTCGTGGAAGGTCCACGCCGTTAAAATCCCATCAGCCCAGAAGACAGTTGTCCTCATGCTGCTTAAGTCAGCTTCTCAATGACCCTATCAGGCCACAGGGGACAATAACTGCTTGATACAGTGAAAGGAATGAGACAATCGTACATACGCGACCCTTCATTGTTAGAAGAAGCCGATCGGAACGTTTGGTTTTAGATGTTTGGTTGTGTCTGCGTTCTAAAATTCAGTTGTTGGTTTTCCGGCTTTCAGAGGCCAGATTCCAGCAGCTTAGTTTATATGATAGCAGATTTTATAGACATCGGCTTGGTTTCTCCCCAGCTGGTCATATTTACCACAATTCCATTGACTTCTGCTGTGTCTCGGTGCTGCACGAAGCGCCAGATGTCCTGCTACCTTTACAGTGGTAACAATGATTGTGTCCTGTTGTCTACCATTTACCCTCACTGCGTCAGGACTGTCAAGAAACAGAAATTGGCAGCTTTCTAAGGAACCATTTGGCTCATCAAACCAGCTCTGTCTCTCTCTAGATGAGCAGGGAGAACAATTCCGTCTAAATTCATACCTAACATAGGACTGTGCAATCCTTCTTGGATAATGCTATGTCCGGTCGGCTCTGCCGGATGCTGGGTTTCAAATCCACCGATCGTTCCTTAAAAAAACAGAAGTTTATTACAGTATATAATAAATATTGAATGGTATTGAATGTTTTATTGTTGCTTGGGAACATCTAAAAGTACAACTCAAGGGTTAGCTTAAAAATGGATAACATGATAGGATACCTCCCATTAGGTTAAAGATCCATTTCATTTTCTTTTGCCTCAAGAAGGGTTAATAAACTGATGACAATGTAACAACCGCTGCTAGTCCATTCCGCGCTATGTTTTCAGCCGCCATAAGTGGCAGAATGACCTCACGTGCCTTCTTTCCGACGGCGCGAAGATAAAAGCCTCATCATAACAGTCTAACATTAAGAGAAAGCTCTGTCATTGTAGCGGGACCCCTCCGGGGAGAAATATTTCAAGTGATTACACCGAGCTTTCGTGTTGACCGTTTGTCTTCCTATAAGATGTATCAAGCACCCTCGCTAGGAGCGTTTGAGTTGCCCTCCGCATTAGTATTTCACTCAGGTGCTCAGCCAGTCTAGTCTTGAAGTGCAATAAAAAGGAGAAAAGAAAAAAAGACAACAAGAATACGGAAGACGCTTGCATTTATATGAAATGTAAGTGTTTTGGGGTCTTGAGAACATATAGCGATGAGCCCAGGTATCTCAGACAGCTCCTGGCAGGAGTGCGTCGGGACATGGAGCGACATTCAGAATAATCACATTACAGAAGTGAGGTCCGCATGCGGCGGCCGCTCAGTACGGGAAGCCAGTGTCGTTTCCAGCTCAGACATCTTTTTTGAATGTTATCTGCCGAACTTGTAAATAGGTTTTTCCCGAGGCTACGCGTTGGGGAGAGCCGTACTTTGTGTTGTTATATCCATAATGATTGACTTTACAGAATGATCTTCTAAGTATAATAAAGAAAAAAAACGCAAAGGCTTTTCTTTTCAGAAGATAGGGCGAGGTATTCAAGAATCGCATATAAAAGGGAACCCTACAAATAAAATAGAATCATCTCTTCAGCGTTCCATTACTCTGTTATTTTTCTTTCCATCCCCGAGCAAAGTTTTAGGTTTTTCCAGGATGATAATGTTGTTTTTAATGTACCTTGTGCCGCGGCGTTCTGAACACTGCTGTATTTTATTCGCAGGACTGTACGTCTAACAATCAATATGGGAACGCGGGCGAGAACGCAGACAAACAATTGCTGCAGATAAACCAAGACGTTCCGTCGTATCCCCCTTACCAATATGCGGCTGTATTTCACAACACAAACAGGAGGCAGAAGAAGATGATGTTCCTGAGGCGGGAAAACAAGAAGTACATGGACAGAAAACTTTTAAAGAAAAGAAAGCGCTTTCTCCTCCGTGAGACCCCAGTTTTCATCCCCATGAACAGCTCTTCCGTGGACCTCACTCACCTTGAGTTGGATGACAAGAACGGCAAGTGGAAGAAGCTTTACGAGATGCAGAGAGAGAGGAAAAAACTGATGCAGGAGATCTGTGCAAAGTACAAAAGCAGCAGCCGGAGAATCATCACCCCGTACCACGTCTCGCGGATCTTCGTGGAGGACAAACACAAGCTTCTGTACTGCGAGGTCCCAAAAGCCGGTTGCTCCAACTGGAAACGGGTCTTGATGGTACTCAATGGGTTGGCCTCGTCCACCAAGGACATACAACATAACACCGTTCACTACGGGAATTATTTGAAAAGGCTTGATAGCTTTGACCGCAATGGAATCTTTTACCGACTTAACACCTACACCAAAATGATCTTCATCCGGGAACCCTTTGAAAGGTTGGTGTCCGCTTTCCGGGACAAGTTCGAGCACGCCAATAATTACTACCACCCGGTTTTTGGCAAAGCCATAATATCCAAGTATCGGATCAACGCCACAAAGGACGCACTGAGGACAGGCTCTGGAGTGCGTTTTAAAGAGTTTATCCAATACCTTCTCGACGTCCACAGGCCGGTGGGAATGGACATTCACTGGGACCATGTGAGCAGGCTTTGCAGCCCTTGTTTAATAGACTACGACTTTATCGGGAAATTTGAAAGCATGGAAGAAGATGCTAATTTTCTACTGCGCCTTATTGGAGCCCCCCAAAACTTGACATTCCCCCAGTTTAAAGACAGACATTCTAACGAAGAAAGAACGACCAATAAAATCACCCAGCAATATTTTGCAGAGCTGTCCCCTATGGAAAGGCAGAGAACATTTGATTTTTATTACATGGACTACCAAATGTTCAACTATTCCAAACCTTTCGAAGACTTGTATTAAACGCATGAACTCAAACACATTTTGTAAAAAAAAGAAAGAAAAATAGGCTACATTCAGGGTGTTCATATTTGAGTTCTACAAAAAAACAACCACGTCATTTTGTTTTGTAAAATATTATGGGTCGACTTCGGTACAATAATATGACCAAATTCCAAATAAATGAAACGCTGATACATTGTAATAATGGCAGGCAGGGGGGATATAAAGAGAGAATTAAACAATTACAAAATAAATAGGGAGGGGGGTATATAGTGTTGCGGAGACATTCATTTTATTTAAATATATATATTATATATGTATATATTGTGTGTGTATATATATATATATATATATATATATATATATATATATATAATTTTATATTTAGATATAAATATATTTTGAAGAAAAAACATTTTTTTGGCCTAAACTACTTTCTGTTCAAAGAGGGGTGAGATTTATCAGCACGTATATAATATAACTTCAACATCTATATTTGATAAGAAAGGGGAAGAAAAACCATTGGCCCGGCTGGTGTCTTTGGTGGAGCGCGAAGGGCTCTCACTTACTGAGTTGTTGTTTAACAGAAAATTGGATTAATTTTCCAAAGCATTGGAGCAAAGAGAAGCGTTTTTTTTTTTTTAATATTCTTTTTATTGCTGTTACAGCTTTTCATTAGAAGATAAAAGGAAAACAATGAGGGCTTATTAAGGGGACGTTGGAATTTTGAGCTAGTGAAATAGCACGCTGGCAGAGCGTTTTCCATTTACAGCCAGCCGTCGGGGTGAGGTGGGTTGGAGGAGTCTACGTGCCTTTCATGTTCTAAGTGTCTCTGCGAGAGGGAGTTATGGAGCATTTACGTTAGAGGAAAGGGTACTCCACATAGAGGACACTTTCCCAACATAGAAAAGATGGCAGCGTGCCTCTAGCATCTATTCTGCATCCTTTAAAGGGGTAGCATTACTTTCCCATTAATGGCCCTTATGCGGAACCTCGCGCTAAGAGAAATGGCCTGGAAATGGAAGATAATGACATTGATAAGAAATCCTGCACTTCACAGGAGTAAGTTGCAGCGAGAGAGCGTACGGGAAATAAAAAAAACCTCGGTACTTTGTTGCTCCGAAGTGATGCGGGGAGCGTTATTAGTTATCCCAAAGCGTGAATTGCCTCTGTGTTTAAATTTTTGGAGAGTTCCTTGTTGATTGAATTCAGCGAGCAGCAGGCACTTTGTCACTCGGCGAGTCGGTTCCCGAGGTCTCCGCGCCGCCGATAGATTGATATTCCTTTGATTTCTTGCTCCGGCGTGAGAGATATCTCTCAATCATGGCTGAAATTCAGCTGTTGTTCAATCAATATTATCTCCCTCCCTGCTACACAACCCACTGATCAGAGGAAATCGTGCCGCTTGCATTCAACCTCACAAGGCTGGAAATGCCGGCCAAATGAAGACATAGCAATGACATGCTCCCTGTGTAATTCCAGCAGCAAGTAAACTGTTCTACGAGCGAGGGCCGGTATATTATTGATCAGTTGCTGTGATTAAGCGCTTAAAGTTTACCCCACCTGCTAGACTTTTCGTTTTTTTGCTTGTTTTATATTTGTTGAGGTTTGTTTTGTGTTGTTATGCCTGGTTTTCAACGCCTTAAGAACCAGAGCGATTCTTTGTACTTTGTAATAATTCATAGACGTAGAGCAGATGAGGAATATTCCATGATAAAAACAATGCCTTTTATCAGAATTAGAGGAAATAGAGATCCACCTTTAAGTAATACTTTGGCACCGGTACTATATTTCTAAGTTGGGTTTCAACAAAAACATTTCCCCCCGACGAGAACAAACTATTTCCCCCCACGTAGAACCTGATTGTAGCCAAAATGTATCTCTGACACCTTGTATGAAGATCCTTCCTCTGCCTCAGGGTCTCTTGGTGCTGGACTAGATCCTCAGGGCCATCGGATGTGGGCTTATTATACATCATTTACAGCCTTAGGAGTCATGCGAGTCTGGCCAAATATTAGCAGGCAGTCATCGTACCATTTGGTACGTTATTTCCCCCCCCCCAATTCTTCAACCACAGGACCGCTGCTTCACCAGAAAATATGAAGGCGAAATAATAATTCTAGAAAACATGTAAAATAGATCAGAGTCCACAACATTCTATCGAGTCAACACCAGAGCGTTGAAAGGTGAGGTATCTGACTCAACGTGGCCCTTCAATACCTCGGCTATAAAAATAAATATTGTTAGTACCCCAAATTAACTTTTTTTAAATTATTGAACAGGAGGCATTGAGTATAAAATGGCATAAATATCATAGTAAATAAATGTATTGTTTGTAAGTATTTAGTTATAAAGTATCAAAGTTCGGCGATAGATTTAGTTGTGTTACCTCCTGTATTGAATGCGTTTTGGAAGGCTCACCTCCTTCGTGCCTCTCCTAGTGCCGCGTGGCCCCGACGTCCGTGTCCCGCTAACAGAAGATTTCAGTCCTCTGCTCACCTCCTTGAGTGTAGGTACGTGAGTTTAGTTCACTCTTAAGCGCTCGCCGTGCCTTTTTTTTGTCTGTTTTTGAATACGTCACTTTTAATCCAAAATAATGTTTCACAATAAATTTCCTTTAAATGTTGCAGCAAAATATATCTATTCAAAAACCTACATTATTACGTGCAATACAATTGTTTATTCACGTAATATAACTGCGTCCCTTTCTGTAATGCGTCCGGGTTTTATTTGATGCAACTTAACGTTTTTGTCTCACATCTCATGTCATTAATTATGTCAAAGTCTGGATTTCCAAAGTATGGAAGTTTATAACAGGAGCTTTGAAGTAGTCCTGTTCTGCTAAATACGTTTAGAAGGGTTGGGTATATCCAAGGGCAAGTCTTGGTGACGTCCAATTTTTTTTTTGCAATTTTTGTAAAAAAGGCCTAAAACTCTTGAAAGTTATTGTTTGTCATTTCTAGCTCACAGCCCCGCTATTACCACAGTTTAAGAGCTATGAATTTATGTTGTCGTGATTTACGCCCTGTAATTCGGGAAGCAGAAACATTTTTTTCCTAGCTTTGGAAAGGGTATGTACCGAGCTTCAATATATATATATATATATGTATAGAATCCCAAATATTGCACAAAAAATGTATAGAGTCATTTTTATTAAAAAAATTTCTGGTTTTCTGCATAAGTTTTGTTGATTCAAAACATGTTTATAAAAGGCTGGACCTGTAGTATTGTAATTGGTGATGGGTAAACTTACTTTTATCGTAAAAACAATTTAAACTGCGTGCTCTGCGGCAATTTATTTGTGTGATGGCCGGCGACACTCATATGTTGAGTTGTACGCGTTCTTCTGATGTATACGAAAATGGGAGAAAAAATAAATGATGTATTTGTGCATTGCGTATGGATGTGAGAATGCAGCAGTATGTGCCCCTTTTAGAAAAAAAATAAAAATGTTGTGATATGACCTCATAACCAGGGATCCGTTCAAGTTAAGGGTGATGGTTCCTGTCTATGACCTCATAATCAGGACTCCACTCTAGTTAAGGCTGAGGAAACCTATCTACAACCTCATATCCAGTGCTACACTTAAAGTTCAGGGTGAGGATGCCTGCCTATGACCTCATACCCAGGACCCCGCTCAAGATAAGGCTGAGGATGCCTGCTTATGACATCATGCCCAGGACCCCACTATTGTTAAGGCTGAGGATGCCTGCTTATGACCTCATACCCTGAGCCTTACTAATGTTAAGGCTAAGGATGCCTGCTTATGACCTCATACCCAGGACCCTGCTAATGTTAAGGCTGATGATGCCTGCTTATGACCTCATACGGAGGGGTAACGCTCAGGTTAAGGCTGAGGATGCCTGCTTATGACCTCATACTCTTTACTTGCTTCTGTTTAAATGTAAGCATCAGATTCAGTGGGTTTTTTGTTTTTTTGTAAAGCTATATAAAACAGCATTGTTTCAATGAGGGGATTATAATAAAAAGAAAACTAGACATCTAAACTAAGTGTGCTTCTTTCTACATTCATTCTACAGCAGGAACTGTTTTGATTGTATTTGTATTTTGTTAGAAAACAATGAAGTTGGAACATAGAACGCCATCCACGATATTGTTTAGAATTTTTGTAATTGTATTCACAACATACACAGGAATGAAGTTAGTAACCTGCGTTTTTTTACATAGCAGAATTTGACTGCCGTGGGCCATCATTCCTGGCATTTCAGTGAAACCGAAAACTGCGATATAAAAATGCATTTAAAACACTAAACACCAGACTTTTGCACGGCAAGCAAAATCGATTTGTCCTGACACCTTCTGGACTCACCTATCACCAAAACCAGCGCCGCTGAAAGGCTTGAGCTATAGTAATATCCCACTTTCACATGCCTGTCAGCCCACAGCACCATTTATATAACCGTGCCCCAAACCATCTTCTCTACCATTACCTGTGCCTTCTCTGTCACACAGGTGAAAAGACGCACCCCCCCACACACACACACCCTGAGGGGTGTAAGACCAGTTCTCTTCATGGCTCTACAGCATACCGTGTAACTGCAGCACATCGGAAAGAATTCCATTTCCACATATAATTACCCAAAACACAAAGCCAAGTCCAGCGTCAATGTACCACGCCATAGGGTATTGTGCGTCTACCCCAATAAAGCATTGACAAAGTGTTAGGAACTCCCCAGAGAACGGAGCATTTGGACAGAACGTTATGCGCATGTGCAGAGCTTCTTTATATTGGCTTTAAAGTAGAAAAAAAAGAGGTAAAAGCATTGTTTTTTTTAACTAAGCCTTTGGAAAGTTCAAAGAAATATTTTATTATTTATATATTGCAGTTTCGCCTTTTACATCCAGAACACCAACTCTACTGGGAGGTTTCACTGTAAGGTAGGGTACATTAATCTTGAGTTTTAGTTCTAGGAGGCCTTAATGTTATATTTCTTTGGTTCCTCTCAGTCTCACCCCCGTGGAAGAGCAAATCTTGGATTACGAAGACGGGCGAATATACAGTAAGGTGCAACCAGATAACGGGGATCTACTGATATTGTCTCCTTCTTGGCAGCTCCTAAGAATCCGTTCTTTGCGGAA
The DNA here is from genome assembly GCF_027358695.1 of Spea bombifrons. NCBI lineage: Eukaryota > Metazoa > Chordata > Amphibia > Anura > Pelobatidae > Spea > Spea bombifrons. Next base: position 36,779,172 of record NC_071096.1, on the reverse strand, counting down.
ACTCTAACTTAGTTTGTCAGAATCCTCCAAGTTCGCTCTGCTACTAAATCAAGTAAATTGCAATATCATTTACCATAAACCTCAAGAACCCCTGAATTTCTACCACACCAAGAATAGTAACAACCATACTGGTGGAATTGGAGTTTGGAGAACGTCCCAGAACTTTCAGCAGGACATTGTAACCATGCCTCTGGAGAGAATACTCGCTGGGGAACATGGTGAGAACCGGAACCGGGTTAGACAAATATTACTCCAAACCATGCGCCGCGCTTACTGCGTTCTAATATGCAGCTAATCAAGAAGCAAGTATGCGAAGAGCAGCCATATTCCTTTCCTGGAGGACCTCTCAAGAGCCAGCCTTGTCTTACATGTAAGTCATTCTGGAAACAATGTTTATCAGCCATCCTAGTGCTCAGTTACCCCGTTTAACTAATAATCCTTTCAGCCTCAGCGCTGGAAATAAATGTTTCTTCTTTATTGTGACCTATGATGGAGACAATCCTAAAACACCCGGCTCCGTTTACTTTTTGGGGAAAGTCTCTATAGGTTTCGAGCTCACAACCTCTGATGACGGAGGCCCTCGTCCCGTGCCAAACGCTGGGCGGTCCCTTTAAGCGGGTGGTCCTGATTGACACATACAGACAAGCTGTCTCCTTTTGATGTGACAGTCACACCAGGATGGGTAGCCCTCTACTCGCGTTCAGCATGAGAGTCTGAACCAACATACACGCAGGGGTCATTTCTTTTGTCACAATGCATATTCGCAGCAATAAAACCGATTTAATAAACCGCAGGGCAGTGAAGGTGAGGTTTGCAAACGGCTGGACGGTATGCATTCGCCGGATCCGTGGATTTTAATGATTATGACAGCTAATCAATGATCCTCCTTGCGATAGATTCCTTTTTTTTAGGATAAGAATGCAGATGCGGCCTCTGCCCGTTTGTCTGTCCTTAATAGGTTAAGACAAGCTGTAATGAGGCAAATTATTGATACAGGACAAGGATATTGGAAGCCTTTCATCGGGGCGTCTGTATTGACTTTTCCTTCGACGGAACATAATTGGAATTTCCAACTTGCGTTTAATTGCAGAACGTTTGCCTTTTCTTAACCCCTTAAGGACAATGGGCGGTCCCTAAACCCATTGAAAACAATGCATTTTGAGCCCGTATATGTACGGGCTTTGTCATTAAGGGGTTAAAACCCTTATTATTGTTACTTCTGTTACGCTCCAGGACGACGGGACCTTCTGGAATGTAAAGTGGCCAACAGCCGTGCGCGTTTCAAGTCCAGAAACTACAAAAAGAGGTAAATGGTGTATTTGGTTGCTAATTAAGATAGCTTTGGCGTCACTATGCTGCTGAATGTTAACCTAGCCCTAGGACGTCTAGCAGGGCGATGTTAACTGCCGGCCACCTTGCTTATCTTAGACCAGTCCTGTAGACCAACAGATGTTGTATGTTAGATAAAAAATGTATACAAATAATGTATACATAAAAAAGGAGTACTTTACACAGTGCTTGTACCAACAAACAAAGCCTTAATCAATAGAAATATGTGTATTTGTTACACATTCAAGCTCGTAACTAGGCCGTGAATGCATTTCTGCTTCATAGCCCTATATAAAGGTGGGGTAGGTTGATGTCTCTCATTCTAAATCTATTCAGAACAGTCCCGTAGGGAAAGAATAGGACGGAGGGGCCCCATGAATGAAGGCAAAAATGTAGCACTTAAGGTGTTAAGGCTTTGAGGCATGTGCAAGACCGGAGGGGAGGGGGTAATTGCCCTCCCTGAGGGGTATATATTAAGGGGGGTTTATGCTATAGGGTCAATCATTTAAAAAAATATTTTACCTTTCTTTTGCAGGTCTTGGATGGCGTCCAGCATGGAGTCCCTGTTCCAGGAGCTGCAGGATGCTGCCGGTGGCGATGTGGAGTGGCTCCGGGAGCGTCTGTCTGGGGTCCTGGCAGCTGCTCCTACTCCTGGCCCGACTTCAGCTCCGGGGACGGCGCGTTCTGGCCGCTCCAGGGTCTCCCGTCTGCCCAACAGGCTGAGTCCGGAGGTGTCTGGCCGGAGAGTGACAACCGTGTCTCCGGCCCGTTTTTGGAAGGGGCATGTGTGTCCAGTGAAGAGTTCCTGTTGTTTTCGGCTGGCCTTTACATTGGCTTTCTTTGGTGCGTTCCAGATTGGGGAGTTAGTGAGCCCTAGCAAGGTCGTCCCCGGGGGTATCCAGTTCGAGGACGTGTTGGTTGTTAGTGGGGGTGTCTGGTTTGCAATTCGGAGGTCCAAGACAGATCAGGAGGGTAGGGGTCGTTTTATAGTCTTGCAGGATCTGCCTGGTTCTCCTGTTTGCCCTCATGGCTGTTTGGTGGCGTATCTTGTTGTTCGTCCTAGGGGTGGGGGTCATTTGCTGTTGCATGTGGACAGGACTCCTTTGTCCCGTTTCCAGTTCATTGCCTTGTTCAAGCGGGGTCTTGTGGGTCTCGGTTTGTCGGTCAGTGATTATGGGTCCCGTTCCTTTCGGATTGGGGCTGCCACGGAGGCTGCCCGGTGGGGGTTGCGTCAGGAGGTGATCATGAGGATGGGTAGGTGGGAGTCTAGTCGTTTTAGGTCTTATATTCGTCCTCATTTGCTGTGATGTTTTGTTTGTTGGTGGTTTACTTTTCTTTGTTGTTTTGCAGGTGCGGTTTGAATCCTGGGGCACTCCTATGTTTTTTGGTTGGCGAGGCCGGCTGCTGTGCATCCGAACGAGAGGCAGCTGGGTCTTGATCCTGCGCTGTTGAGGATCCGCTGGCTCGGTTTTCGTGGTCTGCGTTGGGATCGTGTTAACCGGGAGGTGTCTCGCCACGTTCACATCCATGGATCCTGCTCCTGCATGTCGTTGGGAATGATTTGTGTTCCGTTCCTGTCAGAGTTTTGATAGCTGATATTAAGGCGGATTTGCTTCAGCTTTGGGCTGCTTATCCGGAGACTGTATTTGTCTGGTCGGAGATTGTGCGCCGATTGCGTTGGCGTGGGGCCAACTCGTTGGCCGGTGTTGAGCGGGCTCGGAATCAGGTTAATAGGTCGGTTTCCCTTTTGTGGCCTTTCGGGGTGGGGTTGTAGTTAAGCATAGGGACCTGGAGGGTGATGTGGCTGGGTTGTTTCGGGATGATGGGGTTCATTTGACGGATATTGGTTTGGATATCTGGTTGCTTGACGTACAGTCAGGTTTGGAACGGGCCGCTGCTGTGTTGGGGAGCCGGTGAAGCGCAAGGGGTTGACGTTCACCGGCTTTGGCCGGGGGCTCAGGTTTTTTAGGCTGGTACGGTGCAGGAGTTAACCATCTAGGTGCGGTTACTTGTGGTGCACAGAGGTGTAAGTGCAGGACACTCCGGGGGCAGCTGCCCCTGTGAATCGTATGGTCATGTGACTGCCGCGCTGGGGGACGCCGGCAGTTCCAGCAGGGATACAGGTGGATACGCCCATACCAGCAGGTTACTTCATGGTTATGATTGGTTATCATTGTTGTTGTTATTTTGACGGTAAAATGTTTATATACTGGGCCAAAATATGTTTGGCTAATAAACGGTTATAAATGATGTAAACATTTAATAAAGGTTGAGTGTCGCGGTGCTGTGTTATATGCGGTCCGCACCGCGGACAAAAATAAAATCCATAGTTGACGATTAATAAAGTTTTTGAAATAAAGAATTGTCTCTTGTCTTATTTAGAAGGGGGGGGGCGAAACTGGACGCTATTTCATTCAAGATACCATTAATACATAAGATCCATAGACATAGATGTGTCGGTTTAAAGGCATCTCACTTGATTAGATCGTTAATGTTAAAGTATCTTAATCTTTCGAGGCACTGGTGTAGATATTCGGCAAAAGACTCCTTGCCAAGTAGCCTGTATCAAAGCTTTTACCTTCCTGAAAGAATTGGATAAAGAATTGGATAATTAACTAAGAAAGACTTACTTCAGGTGGTTTTGTAGATGGGACAAGTGAAATAACATACATACAACATGCTATTTTTCACACAAACAGGATATATTTCCCCATAAACAATGAGGATCTGGTAAAAAATGTCTCCTGTAAGTCACAACCTGTGTAATAATCGGGGCGGAATGTTCGGAGTTCCATAAACAGACAGCGTGTTGGGTGTTATAAACGCTTATTTAGCCATCCGAACCAATTAGCCTGAAAATTCTCATTTCACGTTCCGAGGGGAGAGGGCACATCGCGAGATGCCGCGTTCCTAGCAGTTAAAGGGCGTCCAGGTGGATGGCTCCACATTGAACGTTCCTCATTAAAATCTAATTGTACTGCGGACAGTGGTTTCCTTAGCTACCGAGGTTTATCTTTCTTCGTTATATATCATTAGATAAGACGATCACAAAAACAAGAAGAGCCAACGTTTATTAGCCATCGTTTGAACATATAATAAAAAAATGAAGCAATGTGCTTGTTTCTTCTTGCAGAGTTGGGAAACGCACCATACAGGGGGTTCAGCCAGGTAAGCAGTTATACAGAGGATCAAACCGGATAAAATGGCCTGGTTGGCAAATTAAACCATAAAGACCCGACAGAACATCAATGTTACTGTGACCATCGAGGGATTCTCTTCAGCCAACTCTCCCCTACCCTTATTCCATACAGGTTTGCCCTTATCTAAAGGTCCACTCTTTGCCCCATTTTAGGGCAACATCAGACCCCATGACTGAAAGTCCTGCTTTGGTGGCACGTCGAGGTGTCATCACTTGGGGTTGTTAAGGTTTTATTTTTGTCATCTCTGTGACGATACGGATACCTGGAGCAGCCTCTCTCCCAGGAAGGTATGTCCAGAAAGGAGCGTTGCTGAGACCGGGGGCAAGTCGGTGACTATATCTCCCCCAGGATGCTGGTGTCGGTAGGGAAAACTTCTGGAGCGAGGCTGAATGGTCAGTAGACGGTAGCAGGTTTGACCTGAGCTGGGGTAGGCATCGAGTCCTTTAACCACTGGATAGGAAGGCATGTATTGATCCCTCTGCCTCCAAGTACAGCCTTTACAGAGGCTGCCAAGTGTTAAGCTCAATGCTGACAGACAGGGGCGTAACTAGAAACCTCAGGGCCCCGGTGTTAAGGGCCCCCCCCACCCCCAACCCATCTATCCCTTTCTCACGATCTACCCTCTCCCTCCCTACCCCCCCTCTCACGATCTACCCTCTCCCTCCCTACCCCCCCTTCTCATGATCTACCCTCTCCCTCCCTACCCCCCCTTCTCACGATCTACCCTCTCCCTCCCTACCCCCCCTTCTCACGATCTACCCTCTCCCTCCCTACCCCCCTTCTCACGATCTACCCACTCCCTCCCTACCCCCCCTTCTCACGATCTACCCACTCCCTCCCTACCCCCCCTTCTCACAATCTACCCACTCCCTCCCTACCCCCCCTTTGTAGGTCACTTACCGTCAACTCCTGTGTTGGGAGCGTGAGGCGTTTGTCTCGGGTGCCGGTGCTTCACTGCTGAGCGCCGGCATATGATGACATATGCCGGCGCTCAGCGTGAAGCGCCGGCACCCGAGACAAACGCCTCACGCTCCCAAACACTGCACTCTGGGCAGCGCTGAGGCAGGCGGCGACGGCGGCAGCAGCGGCGGGGAGCGGAGGCATCCTGGATTTCTGTCAGTCAGGGGGGCCCAAGAGTTGCCGAGCGGTCGTTTTCAGCAACCGCTCGGCACCCCTTGGGCCCCCCTGACTGGCAGAACTCCAGCGACCCCTGCGACCCCGGTAGTTCCGCCACTGCTGACAGATCCGAAGACTCTGCCGCACCACACCAAACTCTTGGGAAGACTTCTCTGTTTATTGCAAGGCATACAAGGTTTTATAGGAAAACAAGGGGTGGGGACATATACAATACAATACAATAATTCACACCACAACAAAGGACCAATACCACCACCTCAAGATAACATCAGTTTGAAAATACAAAATACACATTAACCCTTGTATGCCCACAAGTCTCAGACGGCTACCATCACAATCCCCAAATCACAGTTCCTTGGGTTTGGTCACCAGTTACATTTATCTCCTTCTCGAGAGAGGTTGGTTAAGGCTTTTTGTGTTATGAAGCTCGCATAAGGCCAAGCGACCTGTATTTCTTCTTCAGCTCGAAGGACTTAGAGCTGAGATAAAGAGATATAACCTGGCCTTCTAACTTAAAATTACACTGAGTGTAAAAAAGAGACTCCCCTAAAGAGAGTTCCTTGCTGTCTTAATAAAAAGAGACAAGTGGCATAGACACGGATACTGAAGGTAGCGCAGCCATCACCCACCATGAATTAGATGGAGGGCCAAACGGGGCTGATATGCCGCCAGGTTCTATGTTTCCGTTCTCATTAATATATATATATATATATATATATATATATATATATATATATACATTTATATAACATGCCAGACTTAACTGCGGTGAGTTTTATTCTGGCGTATGAAGGCGTGCTCTATTATTATAGTCGGCACTTGCTTGTTTCCTCTTCTAAGACCCTCAGTAAAAGTAAATCGAGCAGAGACCTTCTGCGTCATACGGCCCACCGGCCCCCCACAAGCCGTACAAGTGCCTGCAATATCCCTCACTGCTGCCTGGTAATTTGGGAATTAATGTCTGCCAACCCCTTTGGCGTTAAGGAGCGTTAAACCCACCGGAATGAACGCCAGACGAGGTGAACCTATAAAAGCCAACATGCAACATTATGCTTTATGACTTCTCCCAAACTCCCACCTGATTAATCCTCGTTAGAAACCCTTTGGGATAACCTATCCATGATTCAAAGGGACAAATTTAACTGTAACCAAGCTAGGTTCATGGACCTGGTCACCTATCAAGATCCAAGCCTCACACTGACTATATAATGACCTTTCCTTAAGCTTCATGGTGTCTGCTGTTACTCCATATTCCTCGGCACCGAGTGCCAACGTTACCCGGGACCCGCATGCTCTTAAAAATGTGCTGCCACCTGGCACGCCACCCCGCGCCAAAGAAATGACTTTACTCGTCACCGTTAAGTGACACAGATGATACGGCAGCATTTCTGCTCCACTTAATAACCTGACCCGAATGTGCAAACACCCGGTTTTTAATGCTTCTTACGTTTACTGTCCTAAGCTTTTCCTTCGCAGGCAGACATCACTGTGCGTTACCATGAAACGCGTAAAACTGCAGGCTCAGCCCCATAGACGTGCCGTGGCCTCCACCTGCTGGACGGTAGAACGCTTTGCTCCATAACGCCTCTTATTAGGTGGAACTAAACCTCTGTTTTCTTCTCTTCTTGCAGTAAAAGGTCACCAGTGAGCGCATCTAATTGCCGGCAGCTAATTAGCCTGAGCCGAGTAAGTCTCACTTAATTAATATTCCCCATTCAGATTATTCAGTGAAGTATTTCTGTTTGGGAATAGCAAAGTATCGAGTACAGCAAACAAAACATGAATATTGTTTTAAATTGGGTAAGATTTGGTAAATATGTGGATTCCAAACTCAATCTTTCACGGCGGAGGAGAAAGCTGCTGATCTACAGATAAATGATAATCCAGAACCTGATATTATTTCCTCTTTTACATGATTTTAGATGCGTTTAACCTTTTCAGACTGTGTTTTTAACCTTTTCAGGTTTTGCTGCTACAGTCCTTCAGGTAAAGCCTCCTTTGTTCTTCTATCTCCTGAAGGATAGAAAGGTGGAGGTCTTGCTGTCTTGGACAGCTCATAGAGATGTATCAAAGTGTCACCGTGTCATATTCAGACTGGTGTTACGTCTCTACGGTGTCTTCTCATGACCACGTGATCTCCAAGATTCAGGAAAAGGCAGCACAGAGAAGGTTTTATCTGCTAAGTTATTGTAATGACGACCAGAGAAAGGCGAACACGCAACGGTCATTAATGTAAGAAGAAGGAGACGTGGCTCTTTCACGTTATGTAATTAGAATGAGTCTCCTTTCCTCCTATCATTTCTTTTTATTTCTCAGCGGATATTGCTGGAAACAGATGGAATGAGCCGATGTGAATACAGGTTTTCATCCCCGGCAGTAGATAAAGGTAAGAAACCCTTTACAAACGTATCGCTTCCATACCGTGTGCTATTGTTTTCTCTACTCCTTTCTGAGAGTTTAAGTTTCAGAGCCGAGCAGTAAATGTTGGTTCCAATTCCTTACAATATGGAACTGGGTCGGTCAACGTGGATCTCCGATGTAGCAGCGAAATATAAGACGATAAATATCTATTTTTTATTAGTAGTTGTAGAATCCTGCGCTGCGTGTCTGAGAAAAACTAGCCAAAGATGAAATATACCCCTTGCACCTTCCCCACTGTAACCGGGGCATCTGTATAACATAATGCCAAGGGAAACGGCGCCGCATGGTATGAAACCGACGGGGTCAATGGCTGCCGGCGGGTGCAGGGACACGACGTTAACTATAGATTGAGCGTACAAGTCTCCCAGTGTCCTGAATAATGTTACTTCATCAGCAGAATCAATTATCATACGATACAAAATTACTGGGGATAAGTGAATAAATAATAACGCTTGGACCTTGTATTCCCCTTTAAGATCCCTGAATGAGAAAGGGCGTAAACATAGAACCTGCCGGCCGATTGGCCCCATTCGGCCCCACCTGGCCTGCTCGTTACTCCTGCTGTAAAGACTCAGACTGCCCGTCCCGCGTGTGTTTAACTCACCGTAAGACCCGTTCATAGCAATACGGGGATATTGAGACGAGGGGCCGCAGCGTGGAGGGGCAGATATGGTATACAGAGAAAGCTAAGCTTGTGGACTGATATTCCTTCCTAATTATTTACGTCAGGAGTCCACAGGAGAGCTGAACGAAACCGCATGGACCCCCCCTGCACCAGACATATATCTGTACCGTGTAACTGTGTCCTGTGTGCTTCTCTGTACTTTAAATACAATGTAACGGCTGCTGCCCTCACTGATCTGCGGGGCTGTGAATCGGGGGCTTTTAACGATTGCTAAGAAGCAGATCAGAAGCCACCGATATGTCTGTAAATGATTTGCGTTTGCCCAAGTGGATCAGTGTGTGTGGAAGGAAAGGAGCATTGTGTCTGTTGTATTGTATCTTTTCTTTGTGTCTGTTGTATTGTTTCTTTTCTTTGTGTCTGTTGTATTGTTTCTTTTCTTTGTGTCTGTTGTATTGTTTCTTTTCTTTGTGTCTGTTGCATTGTTTCTTTTCTTTGTGTCTGTTATTGTGTATCATGTGTTATAACGTGGTGGCCTCGCAGTCACCGTGTAGGATATCAGTCATATTCCGTTCGTATTTAGCTGGAGAATGAGGAGAAAACCCTGTGTGGATTTCAGAATGGATTTCTTGGAGGTCTCAGACTGTACAGGAGGAAGGTCCTCGGCGTCTGTGACGGTAACTCGTTTGTTACGGAGGACCCGTCCGTGAGCCCCCCTTCCTCTTCAATCCCCACTGTGAATAAATAAAATATTTTAAAACCTCATTCTGAGATATTAAATGTCCGCGTGTAATAGGGAGAGGGACTCGGAATATCAGCAAAGTTCTCCAATCTCATACTAATAACGCGGCTCAAAGCCACACAAGTCTTTCCCTTGAAGCAGGAGGCCTCCTCCAATGTCCGGCCCAGGGGCCAGCTTCAAAACCAACACAAATTCAATTAATAAGTGGAGTCCGAGTCCTGAATGACTCCCGCTTCGTGGCTCTCTCTGTAGGAATGGTTGGTGGGGATTGCACAGAAAAGTATAAAGTATCATGGCTGCCTCTTTAACAATCTGTAAAGGCCACTAGGGGCATGGGGCGTAGAATGCATCGCGGCCCCGGATACTTATCCTTTGGTATATAGGATTAGTTTTTATTCTTAGTGCCGCCGTGATATACCCTTATCCCGTGACGTCTTTACCTCGGCTTTTAAATGTCTTGGTTTGTTTTTTTGGGGTTTTTTTACGGGGAACAAAACAAAAAGTATTTTTTTTTTTTTACTGCAAACACACAGGCAGGCATCATATGTACATGGGGAGGAAGAACATCAAGCAGCGTGGCGCTTAGGTGTAATATCCAACGGCGAAAGGTCGCTGCTTCGGTTCCTTGTAGCTTGAATGTGTTATAGCAGCAACATGTATAAGCAATGCTTCAGAGTATAAGCAATGCTTCAGAGTATATGCAATGCTTCAGAGTATAAGCAATGCTTCAGAGTATAAGCAATGCTTCAGAGTATAAGCAATGCTTCAGAGTATAAGCAATGCTTCAGAGTATAAGCAATGCTTCAGAGTATAAACAATGCTTCAGAGTATAAGCAATGCTTCAGAGTATATGCAATGCTTCAGAGTATAAGCAATGCTTCAGAGTATAAGCAATGCTTCAGAGTATAAGCAATGCTTCAGAGTATATGCAATGCTTCAGAGTATATGTGACGCGCAGGCATCATATATTCACAGAGAAGAAGCTTTCCCGTTGTCTCGTGGTGTAGCGGTGTAGCGGTGTAGCGGTCGGTTGTATTATTTAACGTGTGAAAGATCACCGGTTCGATTCCCTTTGGCTCTGTGTATTTATAGAGTTTTATAGTCGCTGTGAGGCATGCAGGCCTCATATATCCACCGGAAGCATCACTTTCTAACTATCTCGTTGGCCTAGTGGTTAGGTGCGAGTCCTGGTGGTTCGGTGCGGTGCCTGGCGATTGGAGAGTTGTGGGTTTGAGTCCTGCTTACTGAATGAGATGCGTTATGCAGGCGCTCGCTCTAACCGCATGCTCTGGTGTTTAATTACAAGTCTTTAAAAATATATGTGATAACTTTATATAATTTTTTTATTATTATTAACGCGTAAAAACGCAAAAGGCCACTGCCCGGTTCTTTCCCCTTGATTACTGACTCAATTGCACACCACACACCACACACCACACACATACACACCGAGCACACCACACCGAACATACCATACTGCATATGCCACACCACACATGAGTCAGTAATCGTGAGTCAGTAATCACGGGGATAGAACCAGGAACCTTCTGCATCGTAGGAACGTCGCCTACTGCATGCACCATGGTTGTGGCTCCCAGAATGTGCTCGTCCATAATAGATAAACTCAAATTCACCTACCCTGAAAACATAATAGTCACTCACGGCCACGCGCCCAAACACCGGCTCCGGGGAGATCAGAACCAGCAACCGCTCGCACGGCAGCCAACGCACCTAACATCTACACCACCGGCGCAACTGGAAATCTGGAGCCTGCCTGCCCCACATATACTCACAAACACCCGCTATAACATAATACATATACGCACCGCCGCAGGGAATCGAGCCAGCGATGCGTTATACCGCGGGTAACACACCTAACCGTTACACCACAGCATTACATGACACGCAGTGCCCTCCTGCCCCACATATACTCACAAACACCCGCTATAACATAATACATATACGCACCGCCGCAGGGAATCGAGCCAGCGATGCGTTATACCACGGGTAACACACCTAACCGTTACACCACAGCATTACACGACATGCGGTGCCCTCCTGCCCCACATATACTCACATGCACCCGCTATATAATAATACACATACGCACCGCCGCAGGGAATCGAGCCAGCGATGCATAATACCGCGGGTAACACACCTAACCATTACACCACAGCATTAGAAGACACGCGGTGCCCTCCTGCCCCACATATACTCACAAACACCCGATAAAATATAATACATACACGCACCGCCGCAGGGAATCGAGCCAGCGATGCGTTATACCGCGGGTAACACACCTAACCGTTACACCACAGCATTACACGACATGCGGTGCCCTCCTGCCCCACATATACTCACATGCACCCGCCATAAAATAATACATATACGCACCGCCGCAGGGAATCGAGCCAGCGATGCGTTATACCGCGGGTAACACACCGAACCGTTACACCACAGCATTACATGACATGCGGTGCCCTCCTGCCCCACATATACTCACATGCACCCGCTATATAATAATACATACACGCACCGGCGCAGGGAATCGAGCCAGCGATGCGTTATACCGCGGGTAACACACCGAACCGTTACACCACAGCATTACATGACACGCAGTGCCCTCCTGCCCCACATATACTCACATGCCCCCGCTATAAAATAATACATATACGCACCGCCGCAGGGAATCGAGCCAGCAATGCGTTACACCGCGGGTAACACACCTAACCGTTACACCACAGCATTACATGACATGCGGTGCCCTCCTGTAAACACCCGATTTTTAATACTTCTTACTTTTAAGGTTTTATCTGCTAAGTTATTGTAATGACGACCAGAGAAAGGCGAACACGCAACGGTCATTAATGTAAGAAGAAGGAGACGTGGCTCCTTCACGTTATGTAATTAGAATGAGTCTCCTTTCCTCCTATCATTTCTTTTTCACTTTATTTCTCAGCGGATATTGCCGGAAACATGAGACGTTCTGCAGATGGAATGAGCCGATGTGAATATAGGTTGTCATCCCCGGCAGTAGATAAAGGTAAGAAACCCTTTACAAACGTATCGCTTCCATACCGTGTGCTATTGTTTTCTCTACTCCTTTCTGAGAGTTTAAGTTTCAGAGCCGAGCAGTAAATGTTGGTTCCAATTCCTTACAATATGGAACTGGGTCGGTCAACGTGGATCTCCGATGTAGCAGCGAAATATAAGACAATAAATATATATTTTTTATTAGTAGTTGTAGAATCCTGCGCTGCGTGTCTGAGAAAAACTAGCCAAAGATGAAATATACCCCTTGCACCTTCCCCACTGTAACCGGGGCATCTGTATAACATAAAGCACAGCGATTGTCTTTGTGTGATTATTAACATCCCTTTTAATTCACAGAGAAATTGGTTCTGGACACAGCTTCCCAGCAAATTCAGGAATCTATTAGCTGGTAGACGAACGTAACATTCGCATCAATTACAAACCCAATTAGGGACTAAGAGGATGTAGCGGGTTTAATTACAGACGCCGGCTGGAGTCACGCTTATGATTTAACCCCAATTTGCAGTCACCTCTCTCTCTCTCCTCTCTCTCTCTCTCTCTCTCTCTGTCTCTCTCTCCTCTCTCTCCCTTCTCTCCTCTCTCCTCTCTCTCTCTCTCTCTTTCTCCTCTCTCTCTCTCTCCTCTCTCTCTCCTCTCTCTTTCTCTCCTCTCTCTCTCTCCTCTCTCTCTCCTCTCTCTCTCTCCTCTCTCTCTCCTCTCTCTCTCCTCTCTCTTTCTCTCTGTCTCTCTCTCCTCTCTCTCTCCTCTCTCTTTCTCTCTGTCTCTCTCTCTCTCCTCTCTCTCTCTCCTCTCTCTTTCTCCTCTCTCCTCTCTCTCTCTCTCTCTCTCTCTCTCTTGAATAACCGATGAGATTCCTTTACGTTAAATGCTTGGAATTGTTTCTGATTGAATAGAATATTTGATACCCAGTAACAGCGTAACATTAACATTCCTTTTAATCTGCTGGATTATAGTGGACAGGCCACCCAGCTCGTATAATTATTAAGTGTTATAAGGTAGGCTGGCAACTTTTAGCCCAAGACACAGTCTTCTCACCATAGCCATCAGAATGAACATGACGGTGTTTGCTATATCGACGAGGCTAGTCTTCCGACTTTGCGCACCGAGCTGCAGGTTGCCATTCACCTCCAATATAAGTGTGATATCTTTTAGTATAAAGAAGAGGCAAAAACCAGCCTGTTGTGTGATTAATGTAATGCTCACTAGGTGGCAGTAAATACGCAGTATTGGGTTCACGTTAGCCTGGGGCAGGTACATGAGTTACGGGCCGCTGCTTCACCTTGGCTTATTTTAGTTTTTCCGGGGCAGAAGGTGGCATTTTTTTGCCATGTGTGAGCAGGATCCTCTTTACCTAATGTATTGGTTTGTCTTAGTCTGTCAGTTATAATTCTGTCAGACCCTTTGAATGTATTGAATGTACAAAGCGCTGCGTAAATTGCTGGCTGTATGTACATAAAAAAAATATATAATAATAATAATAATAATAATAATAATAATATGGACACATGTTTCCACGCGGTTCATTTAATCCTATTTCTCTGTACAGTTACAATATCCCGTTTCTCCACCAGAGGTCGCGCTCTCCAGTCCTGCTTCCAGCTTATTTTTATATTTATTTATATTATTTACTTCTAATGGTTTCTTGGACAGTTACCATAATGTCTCATTCACTCAGTTATGCTTGGAAAAAGCCGGAGGGGAGTCCCTTATAGAATCCACCTTCTGGATTTGGTGCAAAACGCGTAACCCTCGATTTTCTCAAGGAAACCACAAAGTAATTTAAGGAGGGCTGGGTCATTGAATGTCACCTAAAAATATTAATGATCACCCAAAGGGATCTTGTGTTCATTTTCATGCCTTTGGGACATTTTGTCCAGCTCTGTGTTATTTGAAACCAGAGATTGTCCAGTTTTATGTGTGGCTACAATTAAACCCTTTCATTGCCAAGGGGCAAGTAATGCACTGAGCCCAGGCTACAACACCAGCAGCATCATGTTTAATATGTGTGGATGTGACCGTTTATACTGGGAATTCTGTTACTGGGACGCGTGCGGTGTGCCAGTTTCTGTGTCCCGGCGCCTATTTCCAGGGCCTCTGTTACAATGAACGATCTTGTCGTTTGATGAATCCCATTCTGATCCCTGCCTGTCATCAGAAGACATGTACGGCAAGCTGGTAGCTGCCTGTCTGCCTGTGAGACTCGGCTTTCAGAGAGCATTCCATGCGGCAGCGAATAAATATCATTTGAGGTGCATGTCTGCCGGTCCCTGCCATGTTCAGTCACAGAGCCATGAAACGGATAGCCAGCACTTAATGCCAAGGGAAACGCCGCCGCATGGTATGAAACCGGCAGGGTCAATGGCTGCCGGCGGGTGCAGGGACACGACGTTAACTATAGATTGAGCGTACAAGTCTCCCAGTGTCCTGAATAATGTTACTTCATCAGCAGAATCAATTATCATACGATACAAAATTACTGGGGATAAGTGAATAAATAATAACGCTTGGACCTTGTATTCCCCTTTAAGATCCCTGAATGAGAAAGGGCGTAAACATAGAACCTGCCGGCCGATTGGCCCCATTCGGCCCCACCTGGCCTGCTCGTTACTCCTGCTGTAAAGACTCAGACTGCCCGTCCCGCGTGTGTTTAACTCACCGTAAGCCCCATTCATAGCAATACGGGGATATTGAGACGAGGGGCCGCAGCGCGGAGGGGCAGATATGGTATACAGAGAAAGCTAAGCTTGTGGACTGATATTCCTTCCTAATTATTTACGTCAGGAGTCCACAGGAGAGCTGAACGAAACCGCATGGACCCCCCCTGCACCAGACATATATCTGTACCGTGTAACTGTGTCCTGTGTGCTTCTCTGTACTTTAAATACAATGTAACGGCTGCTGCCCTCACTGATCTGCGGGGCTGTGAATCGGGGGCTTTTAACGATTGCTAAGAAGCAGATCAGAAGCCACCGATATGTCTGTAAATGATTTGCGTTTGCCCAAGTGGATCAGTGTGTGTGGAAGGAAAGGAGCATTGTGTCTGTTATATTGTTTCTTTTCTTTGTGTCTGTTATATTGTTTCTTTTCTTTGTGTCTGTTATATTGTTTCTTTTCTTTGTGTCTGTTATATTGTTTCTTTTCTTTGTGTCTCTTTTAAAAATATTTTAAAACCTCATTCTGAGATATTAAATGTCCGCGTGTAATAGGGAGAGGGTCTCGGAATATCAGCAAAGTTCTCCAATCTCATACTAATAACGCGGCTCAAAGCCACACGAGTCTTTCCCTTGAAGCAGGAGGCCTCCTCCAATGTCCGGCCCAGGGGCCAGCTTCAAAACCAACACAAATTCAATTAATAAGTGGAGTCCGAGTCCTGAATGACTCCCGCAACGTGGCTCTTTCTGTAGGAATGGTTGGTGGGGATTGCACAGAAAAGTATAAAGTATCATGGCTGCCTCTTTAACAATCTGTAAAGGCCACTAGGGGCATGGGGCGTAGAATGCATCGCGGCCCCGGATACTTATCCTTTGGTATAGAGGATTAGTTTTTATTCTTAGTGCCGCCGTGATATACCCTTATCCCGTGACTTCTTTACCTCGGCTTTTAAATGTCTTGGTTTGTTTTTTGGTTTTTTTACAGGGAACAAAACAAAAAGTATTTTTATTACTGCAAACACACAGGCAGGCATCATATGCACATGGGGAGGAAGAACATCAAGCAGTGTGGCGGTTAGGTGTAATATCCAACGGCGAAAGGTCGCTGCTTTGTTTCCTTGTAGCTTGAATGTGTTATAGCAGCAACATGTATAAGCAATGCTTCAGAGTATATGCAATGCTTCAGAGTATAAGCAATGCTTCAGAGTATAAGCAATGCTTCAGAGTATAAGCAATGCTTCAGAGTATATGCAATGCTTCAGAGTATAAGCAATGCTTCAGAGTATATGCAATGCTTCAGAGTATATGCAATGCTTCAGAGTATAAGCAATGCTTCAGAGTATAAGCAATGCTTCAGAGTATATGTGACGCGCAGGCATCATATATTCACAGAGAAGAAGCTTTCCCACTGTCTCGTGGTGTAGCGGTGTTGCAGTCGGTTGTAATACTTAACGTGTGAAAGATCACCGGTTCGATTCCCTTTGGCTCTGTGTATTTATAGAGTTTTATAGTCGCTGTGAGGCACGCAGGCCTCATATATCCACCGGAAGCAGCTCTTTATATCTGTCTCGTTGGCCTAGCGGTTAGGTGCGAGTCCTGGTGGTTCGGTGCGGTGCCTGGCGAATGGAGCGTCGTGGGTTTGAGTCCTGCTGACTCTGCTTACTGAATGAGATGCGTTATGCAGGCACTCGCTCTACCCGCATGCTCTGGTGTTTAATTACAAGTCTTTAAAAATATATGTGGTAACTTTATATAATTTTTTTATTATTATTAACGCGAAAAAACGCAAAAGGCCACTGCCCGGTTCTTTCCCCTTGATTACTGACTCAATTGCACACCACACACATACACACCAAGCACACCACACCGAACATACCATACTGCATATGCCACACCACACATGAGTCAGTAATCGTGAGTCAGTAATCACGGGGATAGAACCAGGAACCTTCTGCATCATAGGAACGTCGCCTACCGCATGCACCATGGTTGTGGCTCCCAGAATGTGCTCGTCCATAATAGATAAACTCAAATTCACCTACCCTGAAAACATAATAGTCATGCGCCCAAACACCGGCTCCGGGGAGATCAGAACCAGCAACCTCTCGCACGGCAGGCAACGCACCTAACGTCTACACCACCGGCGCAACTGGAGATCCGGAGCCTGCCTGCCCCACATATACTCACAAACACCCGCTATAACATAATACATATACGCACCGCCGCAGGGAATCGAGCCAGCGATGCGTTATACCGCGGGTAACACACCTAACCGTTACACCACAGCATTACATGACATGCGGTGCCCTCCTGCCCCACATATACTCACATGCACCCGCTATATAATAATACATATACGCACCGCCGCAGGGAATCGAGCCAGCGATGCGTTATACTGCGGGTAACACACCTAACCATTACACCACAGCATTACATGACACGCAGTGCCCTCCTGCCCCACATATACTCACATGCACCCGCTATATAATAATACATATACGCACCGCCGCAGGGAATCGAGCCAGCGATGCGTTATACTGCGGGTAACATACCTAACCGTTACACCACAGCATTACACGACATGCGGTGCCCTCCTGCCCCACATATACTCACATGCCCCCGCCATAAAATAATACATATATGCACCGCTGCAGGGAATCGAGCCAGCGATGCGTTATACCGCGGGTAACACACCTAACCGTTACACCACAACATTAGATGACACGCGGTGCTCTCCTGCCCCACATATACTCACATGCACCCGCCATAAAATAATACATATACGCACCGCTGCAGGGAATCGAGCCAGCGATGCGTTATACCGCGGGTAACACACCAAACCGTTACACCACAGCATTACATGACACGCAGTGCCCTCCTGCCCCACATATACTCACATGCACCCGCTATAAAAACATTAGAAGTACAGACAGCAGCTATAACACTTATATACCGCAGCCACAGGGATTACAACCAACAACCATTCATATGTAACCATTATGCCACCACATGGCATGATATCCGACGCCCGCCTGCCCCACATACACTCACATGCACCCGCTATAAAATAATACATATACGCCCCAGGAGATACAGGAGTCTCAGAGATTAGAACCAACGCCGAGGAACGATCAGCCAATTAATTCATATTTAAAGGAATTTATTCCATAATTAACATTTTTCAGGGGTCACAAACACAATACTAAATAATAATAATAATAAAAGGTTGAAGTGCGGATCCGGCCACATCAGGCCCTCCGCGTGGTCTGGTTACACAGATCGTTTCCGTTTTATGTGCTGGTAGTCGCAGCGACGATACGTATTGCGGGGAAATGTATAGTTTTAATTTTGAATTAGATTGCATTCTTACCATGTGCTTGAGAGAAAATCGGCATTTATGTGAAAGTATTCTCCCTGCTGTCTGAACAAACAAGATCAAGTCACAGCGGGACGCGGAGCGGAATTGTTTGCTAATGCACATTACGCGTTTTGTTAGCGAAATTGAACATGTGTAATGTTCTTAAACCGAACTTAAAAAAACCTGCCGATGCAGAGCTATTCCGCCCAAACGGCGGCCATAAAATGTTTAATAAGTATCGGAACGTTACATTACTTTGCTCCCAATACATTTATAATTACAGTAAACTACGTATGGAAATCTGATGGCAGGGAGAGCTTTTTGTTACGATGTCGCCCCGAACAAGAGACACGTTTTGCGTCGACTAAAATCACAGCAGTCAAGGACTCCGACATGGAGATGCCATCGCCACAGGAATCAGCGAGCGCAGCAACTCCCCGTCTGTCTGTACCCACATCTTTTATGGGGAAGACTTCATCTGAAGGAATTAATTTGGTTGTTCTGGAAGCGTCTGAGAGTTTAAAGCCCGTTGCGAGTGGTAACGGTATTGGCGGCGTTCCAGCGTGACGTTCTGGGCAGCTTCGTAGTGCTGGGGGGTTATCCGCTGCACCCCGCTTCCGCTCCAGCTGCTCAGAAAACACTGAGGTCATATTTGTCCAAGATGGCTTCTGATCCGCTTCCCCCTGCTAGCAGAAATATAAGACGGGAGAGAAAGGGAGAGAAATTAGTAAATGGAGCAGTCGTCATGGAAACCGATAGAATGTTTGAGCTGAACGCGCCATATGTAGCCCCCCCCTTGCACCAGAACTAGAGGTATCGCTAGACATGCGCAGAAGGGTCAAAGGGACTTAAGAAGATTCTAAAATTATTGAAAAGTTACGAAAATTATTAAATTACCAGATTGCCAAATTTCTTCATTTCTTGCATTCTTCATACCTGCAAAAAAGTAACCTTCAGGAGAAGCTGCAGCAGAACGTCTCTTACATTGCCTGCCCCTTCACACCAGTCACCCCCCCACACCATAAAAATCATGCATATGCAGTCCGTGTGACGGCTGGAGCGTCCCTTTCATCCCGCTTACTCTTATTTTGCTTTATTTTCTTTCCAAAGGAGGCGCGGCAACAAAGTATCCCATAAACCAAAAATAAACAGAACAACCTACAAACCAACCGTCCTACAACCATCAAACCATTCCATACGTTTAAAATATAATATTCACTAACAAAGCTGTGACATCATAATCACATCACCGCTGGCAGCACAGAGGCCACAATACTGCCCGGCAACGCTAATTTTTTAACCAAATTGCCTTTCACCTTCAATCCATAGCTGCCGATAAACAGTCCTGCTAAACGTTTCAGTCCGTGAAACAGATTTCATTTCAGGAATCTCATATTGATAGATTTTTTTCTCTTCTTAGACAATAACGCTCCGTATCTCTGTAGTTCTATGAAGACTTTTGAAGTAACATATTAAAACCAATCTCCCGGCCCTCGGGCAAAGTGAAGCAATTAGTCTTGGAGTTGTGAATAAATAAGAAATCCTTTTCATACGGCCGTCCTTGACACGTACCTTGCAAATCAGGGAACTTTCATCTGGCGGATGAAAATCTTAAATAATGAACATCAATCCCAAAAAGTCTTAGCGTTTTTTTGATATGCGCTTTTTCCGCACGTGTTATAATAAGGCTTTCATATTTACACTTGAAACACTTCTTCAGCAAAGTGATCCGGGCGACTCCTCCGGTGCGGTCCGTCGGTATGTATGTATGTGTGTATGCATGTCAGTGTGCATGTATGTATATGTGTGTGTGTATATGTGTATGTGTGTATGTATGTATGTGTGTATATATATGTATGTGTGTGTATGTATACGTGTGTGTATGCGTGTATGTAAAGTATGTATGTATGTTTTAATGGGGGGGATTGTATGCATTCTAGTTACATGAGACCGAGCCTTTCGGTGCTTCCAATGATCAAAGCATTCTAGCATTGGCCCCTTTTTTGGAACCTCATTGAGTTTGCCCCAAAAAGCCGGTTGTGGTTATTGTCCGGGGACGTTTGGCCAAGCTCACTGTATGTGGATAAGTGGAATAACCTCCCAGCAGAAGTGGTAAAGGTTAGTAAGTAATGCCTGTCTGGGATAGGCATGAGGCAAGTGTTGCTATCGCTGGGTGGCTTCCTCTGATTATATTATATGATCATTTATTGCGCTGGGGGGGGTGATATGGATAATCAATGTATGAAACTTTCCAGCGATGGAGGAAATGTAGAAATATTCTTCCACCTACAGAAGGTTCTTTTTTTTTTTTTTGATGTGCAGATATTTTTTTCCAGGTGATAAAATCCCTTTTAATGACGGACTGGGGGGGGGCAGCTCTTTTTTTTATCATTAATACGGAATTCTTGTAATGAGCTTTCTCTGTAAATCTCAAAGAGAATTCTTGACGAGGAGATGCGCCGCGATGTAAGCGATGTAAGCGATGTAAGCCGGGGACATATCTGCTTCATGGAGTAATCGCGGGGCTCGCAGGTGACTCACCTGCAGCCGGTACCTGCCTCACCTGCCCCGGCGCATGGCTGCGGGGAGACGCGCCGGTGCCTGGGACGCGTATCATTAGGGTGACCTAATTCCCATTCCCTCTTTCATTTCAAAAGCTCAGCTAAAAATCCATAAATTAAGGAAATTAACTGATGGAGCCCCCGGCATCTTTGTAAGCTATTTAAATCTTTAAATTTACAACATCTTCTGCATATATCAAGTAATTGAACTAACTGCGGGGATGGAACTTTAATGAGAAAATTTCCCTTTTCTGCTAAAGTTCGTAGTCCAAAACAAAAAAGGATTTGCCTAAAGGAAGAACCAAAAAAAAAAGGGAAAAAAAAGTTGTTTATTCCCCCGCCGCGGGGGCCGCACCAGACTTTATGAAGCTTCTCTGATACCGAAGCACAGAAGGCGTCTGGCGGAATACAAATGGCAGATTAGGCGGATGGGGGGGGGGTACTGCAGGACGGGGTACATTTCTGCCCCCTCGCCTTAACCTGACCTTTCGCAGGAGAGGTGAGGAGAGCGACAGGGTTGCACTTGCAGCGGCTTTACAGTAGCAGGCGCTAAAGAGCTACGAATGGGCGAGCGGAGGTGTCTGCGAGACGCGTCTCCCTCCTGTCTGTGCTCCTTATTCACACTAGCCTTTGGTCAGTCGGGGGCAAAAGCGCGCCCCCTCTGCTGACACCCCATGCCCCCTCTGCTGACACCCGGCGCTGATACCCTTCTCTCCCTTTGCTGACACCCCGCGCCCCCTCTGCTGACACGACGCGCTTCTCTGCTGACACGCCGTGCTTCTCTGCTGACACCCCGCTCCCCCTCTGCTGACACCCCGCGCCCCCTCTGCTGACACCCCGCTCCCCCTCTGCTGACACCCCGCTCCCCCTCTGCTGACACCCCGCGCCCCCTCTGCTGACACCCCGCTCCCCCTCTGCTGACACCCCGCGCCCCCTCTGCTGACACCCCGCTCCCCCTCTGCTGACACCCCGCTCCCCCTCTGCTGACACCCCGCGCCCCCTCTGCTAACACCCCGCGCCCCCTCTGCTGACACCCCGCGCCCCCTCTGCTGATACCCCGCTCTCCCTTTGCTGACACCCCATGCCCCCTCTGCTGACACCCGGCGCTGATACCCTTCTCTCCCTTTGCTGACACCCCGCGCCCCCTCTGCTGACACGACGCGCTTCTCTGCTGACACCCCTCTCCCCCTCTGCTGTCACCCTGAGCCCCCTCTGCTGACACCCCGCGCCACCTCTGCTGACACCCCGCGCCCCCTCTGCTGACACCCCGCGCCACCCCCTCTGCTGATACCCCGCTCTCCCTTTGCTGACACCCCGCGCCCCCTCTGATGACACCCCGTGCCCTCTGATGACACCCCGCACCCCCTCTCCTGACACCCCGTGCCCCCTCTGCTTTATACCCCGCGCCCCCTCTCCTGACACCCCGTGCCCTCTGATGACACCCCGCGCCCCGTCTGCTGACACCCCACGTCCCCTCTCCTGACACCCCGCGCCCCCTCTCCTGACACCCTGCTATCCCCTGGGGGTGGCCCGGCAGAGCGAAAGAGATTTGGTCATGGGCCAGCTCTCCAACTCTGCTGACCCGCGCGTCTAAAGAGGTTCCGCGGCACCCGGACCAACTGGGCTGGCATGTCCTGCCGGCCATATACATACATTCATGCGCACATACAGAAACAGTGGGGAGGGAGGAGTGCGTTACTGTTTACCCGGGAAGGCGAATTCCCCTGGGGGGGGCAAATCACTTCCAGCCATTCTCCACCTTTTTGATATTGTGTTTTTGTTGTTATTTTTGTTCGCTGGATTGTCACGGAGGCAGAAAAGCCGGGAAGATTGCGGCGGGGGGCTTGGAGGTAGGGGGGCCGCTGTGTGTCTGCACGGGAGATCTCTTCATGGCAGACAGCTCGGCAAGCAGTGCTCTATAATTGAAATGGCGCGTTTAGCCGGGGGCATGTGGAGAGGGCGCATTTTGCAACAGCAGAGAGCATGTCCATAGACGTCACTTAGTATTAATGACCTCCAGGAAATCTACTGCCAGACATTAGCAAAGGGGGTGAAAAGGGAACTCGGGGGAGGGAGACGGGGTATGAGGGAGGGGGAGAGGGGTATGAGAGAGGGTGAGAGGGGCATGAGGGAGGGAGAGAGGGGTATGAAGGAGGGGGTGAGGGAGAGAGAGAGAAAGGGGTATGAGGGAGGGGGTGAGGGAGAGAGAGAGGGGTATGAGAGAGGGGTATGAGAGAGGGGTATGAGGGAGGGTATGATGAAGGGAGAGAGGGGTGTGAGGGAAGAAGGAGCTGGGGAGAGTGGGAGAAGGGTGAGTGCATGCTCATTCCAGGGGGTGCTGGGGCACTTGGGGCAAAATCAGAGAGATAAAAAAAACACTGGGAGGGCTGGGATTCTATGAGAAGGGGGGCTGGGGGAGGGCAGTGTATTTTGGGGGAGGGCATTGTATTGTTTTTAGGGGGCAGTGTATTTTGGGGGGGAAGGCAGTATATTTTAGGGGAGGGCAGTGCATTTTGTTTGGGGGGGGCAGGGTATTTTGGGGGTAGAGGGGCAATAAGCTGCACTGAGGGGCATTGGGGAGGGGGTATAGAGAGGAGCTGCCACATTGTAACTTTTCCCAGCAAGTTCCTGTGTGGCAGATACGGGTAAGAGGATGGCTGAGAGTGCCCCGGGGGGTATTACATCAGACCCAATGACAATGATTCCAATCTGCTCTCCTTTCCTCTTCCCCCTGTCTCTCCCCGGCTGCAGCCACAAGCCCCGGCGATATCCGAGCCGCTATCCTGCAGCTGCTCCGGTAGGGGCTTTAAGGAGAGAGCGGGGG
Source organism: Spea bombifrons (assembly GCF_027358695.1). NCBI lineage: Eukaryota > Metazoa > Chordata > Amphibia > Anura > Pelobatidae > Spea > Spea bombifrons. The sequence continues at coordinate 36,755,273 of NC_071096.1, read as the reverse complement.
GCGGCCGGGGCTCTGGGATTTGCCCCCTCCTGTTGTAATTGAAAGCGGAGGATGTCATGTGGCGGCTCCGGGACATTTAACTGCAGCTGATCGGAGCCCCGCGGGCGAGAGCCGAGCAGAGCCGAGTGCGGGCTGCACACCCCCGGATACCGGCTACGGAGCCTGCCGCTCAGCTCGGGGGACACAGGGGACATCTGCCCCGGACCCAGGTGAGACTCGGTGCCCGGTCCGGGCTGCCTCTGCTGGGGGACTTGTAGGGGCGGCAGATCTGATGGAGAAGGGGCAGCGGGGTTATTAGTAGGAGCAGGAGGCTGCCGGGTGAGGGGGCTCAGGGGCAGTTGCATGCTGTAGCGCCCCGGGGGTGTCCTGGCATCATGTGCAGAGGGGGGTGCGGGCGCTGTGTTAGATCGGGGGGTAAATGCAGTTCCCCGGGGTTCTGTGGCTGCTGGTTAGGGGGGCAGTGGCAGGGAGCGGACTCTTTATTACCCCCAGACCCCCTACGCTGCGCTCGGACAAAACTTTGTGTTCGTCCCCTGCCCGGGGCAGCTCCTGGGTTACATCTGTCACCCATAGCAAGCAATGCAGCCCCATGCCGGGGCAATAGCGGGTCTGATCCAGGAAGATGCCCCCGTAGGTAAAATGATGTGTCTGTCATATACAATGTATGTATGTATATATGTGTATAACAGATGTGTGTGTGTGTGTGTGTGTGTATAAATATATATATACCTATAATATAAACACACATATAATATATATATATTATCTATATACACATATACACATATTATATATATATATATATATATATATACACACATATAACATATACACATATATAATACACACACACATAATATATACACATATATAATACATACACATAATATATATATATATATATATATATATATACACACACATAATATATACACATATGTAATATATACACACATATATATAATATACACATATATAATATATACCCAAGCCCAAGAGCAGCTAGCTTTATGCTCAAAGCTCATCTTATGATCGCATGTGCCTGTTTATTTATGTATGTATGTATGTGTGTGTATGTGTGTGTATGTATGTATGTGTTTGTGTGTGTATATACACACACAGCTAGCTATAATAGACTTTACACGGGGACCCCAACTCTACACACAATAACCAGTGATCTGATCCTCTTGTACCCCTTTGCCGTGTGCTGCCCACCCTGTGGATCTCGGAGGGTTAACAGCCCTGCATAGCAAAGTTCTACTATATCAAACCTGCGCCGTGCAGGCACTGCGACGGTTAAAGTCCCATTTCTCTCTTATTTTACATGTTTTGCGGGGTCCGTGTACCGGGTGAAGCCCCCGATCTGCCCGTCTCGCTGCGACGTCTCGCCCCCGGATTCTTTTTTAAATCTTTTGTCGGTCCCAAAATCTGCCTTTCCTGCGTGATCCTAACAACCTTTAACCCCCGCTGTCCCGGCCCTGCGTACAGCGCGTTCTTGGGTTGGCTCCATAAACAGCAGTATCGGTTACCAGGCCCCGGAGCCGTGAGCGGAGGTGGAGAGGCATTATTCCTCCCCGAACTTCTCGGGCTTTTTTGAAGTTTCTTTTTGTTGTTTTTGCGGGATCTGAAGGTTTTGCCGCTCCGCTCGTGACTTAAACTCCTATTCCTTTGTGCAGAAAACAAAAAAAAAAAAAGGCACCACCCTGGTGAAGAACCCCAGACTTTCAACATTCTTTGCTTTAAGGCAAATGCCCCGGAGCGAGCGCTCAATGGACTTCTTCCAACTGCCTCCCGTTTACCTTTTATGGGTAAATTACCAGCTCCTCGCAGAGGCGGCTTCACGCAGGAGTCATTTCCCGAGTCACCTCGAGCGGCAGCCGCAATCGCTGCTTTAATCACCCCGGAGAGGAGAGCGGCTGCGATCACGATGGGGCGCGGAGTCATTGTGTGTGTAAATGAGCGTGCCGCTCTGATCGCTTCCCGTTACACGGGCAAACGGCTTTTACTCCGCAGAGGCAGGGGAGGTAATGCGGCTCCGAAAGAACGCCGTGCGCCGGGGAGAGGGGGGCAAAAAAAAGAAGAAGCGGGGTTCCTGTGTAATTCGGGGCTCCTGCCGCAAACGCTTTCCTTTTACGCAGTTACAGATGGGGATTCTCTTCCGTAGAATGCATTCGGTTTATTGGGTTTAACCCCGCGTGTGCCGCCAGACCCCGCAGCGCCCCGCGGCCCGATCAGCGCCCGCGTTTAATCCGTCTCTGAGCGGCGTCTGAATCTTTCTAGGAATCCAGAATTTTTTCATTTTACTCAAAGACCCCCAACTAGCGTAAAAAGCACCGGACAGAAGTTCGATGATGCTGTTACTATGGCTACGGCTTTGAGACCACTTGGGTCTCTTGTTCAGGCATCATTGAAGAGACTTGGGGTAGTCGTGTCACCTGTTACTCTTCAGTCCGCCGGTAAAGATGTCGTGTTTTGGGAATCTTCTCTTTTTCTCTCTCCGGCCAGCATGCGATAAAAGAGATAAAGCAACGTAATACCAAAAAGGGGCGACCCCAAGGGGGGCTTCTGGGGTCTGTATCCGGTCTTAGAACCCCGCAGGTGCAGCCGCAAGCTACACGCGCTGCATGTGTTAGTATGTTGGCGTGTGCATTACACGCGTGCAGTGATTTGGGGTCTACATGTTTTAGAATAATCCGTGTATCTATTACACGTCACGTAAGGTGAGATTTCTTTTTTGCATTTTGCGGTGATTTGATTGTCGCGATCAGTGAAATACACATCAGCGAGACGCGCGTCCGGATACTTCCGGATACTTCAATGTAAGATGGAATCGCAGGCAACAGGTAGACGCATGGCCCCCCCTGCCGCCGCCAAACTGGGCTACGCTTTCGCGTGTCTCATAACGCGGGGCGTCCACGTATTCCGCTAGGCGAGGCGCTTCAGGAAAATTACCCCTAACTAATTGGCCGTGAAGCTGTGTAACGCGGCGGGGTGAATAATGAATATTATGCCGGGCGTACCGGATTTAATGTCCCCCCGCCGCGTTCCGCGCACTAAGCAGAGTTTTTAAAAGTTTTCCTCGTCTGTAGAGGAGGGTCGTTCGGGGCTCGATTAGCATCAGAAGCAAAGTCCTGCTAGAGATGGGCAGACGGTAGCGGTGGCAGCGGCCGGGTACGTGGCGGCGGGGGCCGGTGGTGCGAGGGGCGCGCGTGGAGCCGCGTGTTATGTCTTCCCGCAGGTGAGTGAAGGTAGCGGGAAGACATTACTGTAAACGGATTGATGTGAAAGCCCCGGGTAGCGAGGAAGTCACTAATTTAGAGGTGTCTCGTTATTGAGACAAACTTGCAAAAGCCCCCGAATCCCAATTCACAAATTGGTTATTCGTTTGTCGGGGGGGATATTTCACTTCCAACACGTAAGCCCACGACCTTTAATTAGAACGTCGTCGCAGTTTGTTCCGTGCCCCTTGAGGCTGACACCTTGAGAAGAAGAGAGAAAAAAAACCTGTTCTGGGTTCCTTATTGCTAATAAGCATCTCCCTCCTACCCTCTGGTCTTCTCCGCAGAATCCCGCGAATAGCCTTAATTGCGGCGGAGGCAATAATTTGTTGCTGAATATATGATCAGGCAGACGCGGGAACGATCTGATGAGATGTATGATCGTCTCACCATCGGATAATCAGCCTCCGCGCTAAACCAAGCCTCTTCTTCTTGTCTTTCACCTCCAGCAGGCAAGCAGCATGTCTCGGCTGTCGCTGACTCGCTCGCCCGTCTCTCCGCTGGCTTCCCAAGGAATACCTCTCCCGGCGCAGCTCACCAAGTCCAACGCGCCGGTGCACATCGATGTGGGGGGCCACATGTACACGAGCAGCTTGGCCACCCTCACCAAATACCCCGACTCCAGGTAAGAAACCCCTCGCTTGACTTGCCGCGTGTTTGGTTTATCGATATCGAAAGAATATTTGCATTGAAAACGCAGGGATTTGGGATCAACCGAAGCCTTTCGCGGGACCATAACGACTTTACCCGATCCGGTTTAAAGTATTTCTCGTTCGCGCAGAGTCCAAGCGGCCGGCAGCCGGCTGAATTCTTCTACCGGAAGGGAACCGATGATGTCACAATTAATATATACATATCCCATTCACCGGCCGAAGATCCGGCAGGGACTTAACTCTGGCAGAGTTTGGACTCGTTTGCCTCCTTCCCTGATACGAGTGATATTGGGAAGTGATTGCATAGAATATATCCTGTATATATATATATATATTTATACCGTATATTTATATATATATTGTACCGTATATTTATATATATATTTATACCGTATATTTATATATATTTATACCGTATATTTATATATATTTATACCGTTTATTTATATATATTGTACCGTATATTTATATATATTGTGCCATATATTTATACCGTATATTTATATATATATATATATATATATATATCGTACCGTATATTTATATTTATATATATATATATTTATATGTATATATTTATACCATATATTTATATATATTTATACCGTATATTTATATTTATTTATACCGTATATTTATATATTTGTACCGTATATTTACATATAAATATTGTACCATATATTTATATATATATATTTATACCATATATTTATATATATATTTATACCGTATATTTATATATAGAGAGGAGCCGGAGTATCGGGAGGGATAGAGACGCTCGGTGACTTGTTACAGGGCAGCTGATCGCCCGTCCCCTGACTTCGTTTATTACGCCAGGCATGATTATTAAGCGTGTGCCTCTCATGGTCCCCGAAGGGTTAAGCCTCGTCATTTCGTCCCCTAATTAGAAGCCGTCTGTATTATGGCGACATGCCGCTGACACACCTATACACACGCTTATAATAAATCCAGAGTGCCGGGGGGTAGAAGGGCTGCTGGAGTCCGCAGTCGCTCAAGTTAAACTTTAACAGAACCGGTCTGTCGTCCTGCGAGGTCATTTGTTGTCCCAAAAACACATTCTTGCCTTTTTTACTGAGTCTGCTAATTTGTAGCATTTCTAGGTTTGTTTGTTTTTCTTGTAACCTTTTGTGGAAACGAGTATTTTATGAACCCCAAAATATTCTGTGAATCCATCGCTGTTCTGCTCGGCGGGTGCTTGGCAGAGGCTTCCGCACGTTTCTCATTAACTATTTAAATGCTCGCAGTGTTCTAGTTTGGGGGGGGGGGGTTAACATATTTGGCACCGATTTCCTGCTTTATTGTTAAACTTAGCATAGTTTAAAACTAATATGAATGATTTTGGAGAGGTGTAGTTTTGGTGGGCCCCGGGTCATGTATATTGTATAATTATTACTTTGTTACTTTGCTCTGTATCGGGTCCACTAGCTAAAGAACAGACAGTGACGCAAGTGAATATATTTGCGAGCGGTCAATTGGACCAGTCCATTGGTTGCCATGGTGATAAGAACACTTTTAAAAACTTTGTGCCGGAATAGCTTTCTTTCTGTAGCCTGCAGACTCCGTTCCTGATATATATATATATAGTGGGGGTTTTACATAGGGGTCTTCGCCTATATATTTTTAAATGTCCCCAAATGGGTTTAGGAGGACCGCGGCATCCCCCCAACTCCGCGATCGGACGTCTTTAGGTGAAGTTAGGGATCAGCACGACGGAACATTTGAGGAGCCGTGGCTACCTGTTTACAGCCATCGACCTGGGGTGACCCTCCGGCAGATCAGTCTCCGGACCCCCTTACTTTATCAGCCCAAATCCCACGATTAACCCAAAATCGCTTTGTACGGCTTATACTCATTTTCGGTGTTTTTGTTGCCGCTTATTCAAAGACTGTTGGGTCTGATCCACTAAATGGTGAGCTGTTTGCATTCAATCGTCATTATGAAGGGACAGTCACAGCAGCGCTCTACGTGAATAGCAAGTCCCATCTAAACCCAACTCACTCTGCAGTGAATCAGCCCCCAAACTACCCTGCCGTATCCCTACCTGCCACAGCTTTAATGAATAGCGCCAAAACAAAGCGTTCCCTTTAGGGTCCTGGTATAAGTGACAGCCCCCATGCTTATTGATCTAAGTAGCGCAAACATATTCCGCAGCGCTGTACAATGGAGTTCGGGTCCTTCCCGTACAAAGCTCCTGGTATGTCTGGTAATGAACGTTCCTACCGCTGACATCTCACAACCTTTTCAAATCCTGTCTTCTCTATAGAAACCTGGAGGCATTCATGCTAAGAGGTAATTATTCCTCCCCTGGATCCCCCAGCCTGCCTCCTTGTAGAGTTAAATATTAATTTCAGAGGACATATATTAGAGGGGAAAAAGTATGAGAAATGAACGTTTCTAGCCAGTTAACAACTCATTGTGCAAAAAAGGCAGAACGACCAAAGACCGCCACGAAAAGCCCAAGAAAAGGTCGCAGAGACCACCGGGGTCTCTAATGGTCTGTCGTGCGCGTTCCTCCTGCGGTCAGCGAGGGCAGCGCATGTTCGGGGCAGGAATGTTTAAACATTCCGAGGTTATGCACAGAAAGTATGAAAAGTGGTCCAATCATCAGGAATATTTCATCGGTTGCTAGGCAACAAGATCACATTTCAAACTTTGCATCAGCATCACTTTCCTCCCCAGTTCCGTGTAAATGTCTTTTATTATTAGTGAAGAGGGGGGAGTGGAGGGGGAGGGCACTTTAGTGGTGGGGGGCTCTGACGTTTCAATGATCATATATATATATATATACACGCTGTATATACTGTGTGTGTGTATATATATATATATATACTGTATACATACACTGTATATACTGCATTTGTGTATATATATATATATAAATATACTGTATATATACACGCTGTATAAACTGAGTGTGTGTGTGTATATATATATACACCGTATATACTGTGTATATACTGTGTATTATTATATTATAATTATTATTATTATATTATTATTACATATACACATTTCTGGGTTATGCACGCGCGGGGCGGGCGTCCGTCCTTGTGAACGGTGCACGAGATGTTCTGGAAGCGTCACACGGAGCTCTGTGGATTGCATAGACGGCGGCAGAAGCTCCGCCGGGGGCTCCATGAGATTGAGGGCCGGGGGCCGTTGACCTAGCGCTGCAGCTGCAGCTTGTGCACGTTGGCTGGGGAAGAAGCCGTGTGCGAGAAGGAGGGGGAGGCATCTACACAATGCAATAACCCTTTAGAGGCCAGAGGGGGGTTAACGTGTTGCTTGCCCCTTGGCCATTAGGAGGTTAAACGTGATGTTAAATTGTACATCAGAGTTTCTCGGTTTCATGTTCTGTGTTCCCTGTTTGTTGCCTTTAGAATGTTTCGTTTAAGGGGGGGGTCTGTCTCAGTCACGTCTGGAGGGACTCTTACTGCATACGAGCGCATGTGTTTGGCACCGTGTCCGATTAACCCATTGGAGTGCCATAGGGGTCAAGGACAGGAGGCCGACCCCATGCGCTGGAGCCTAATCTTCAACATTGCCGTGTGTTTAGCATGTGCAAAGGAACACTGACGGTTAAAACCCGTATAGAATTACATGACATTACTTCATACATGTTAAAATTAATACATTCACAGGGATAAGCTCGCCAGCGGGACCCCCGTTACCTGATGTGTCGAGTCAGACCCTTTAAACGTACACACTGTAATAATAATAATAATAAATAATGATAATAATGATAATAATGGAGAGATATCGGCTGCATTCTGTAAATGCTACAAAGTCTCGTCACCTGCAGGAGATGCGTTTATTGCGGGTATAGTTTTAGCATAATAATAATAAAAATAATAATAATAATAATAATAAATATAAATAATAATACATACATTATAATAAATAATAATAATAACAACAACAACCCGGCGCGTTCTCTCTCTTTTCTTCTTTTCAGAATAAGCCGGCTGTTTAACGGCACGGAACCCATCGTCTTGGACAGTTTGAAACAACATTATTTCATCGATCGAGACGGGGAGATTTTCCGGTACATTTTAAGCTTTCTACGGACTTCCAAGCTGCTTCTCCCCGAGGACTTCAAGGTAAGAGGGTGAAAGGCAGCGCGTGCCCCCCCAGGGGCAAAATCGCATGTTGACTTATTCCTCCCCGCCTATAGGGAGCAACCCTTGTGCAACGCGGTGAAATTGTTGCAGCCGCCGTGCCGTCTAACACAATGTTCCCGCCAACTCGCTCCACTTGTACCACTTAACGACCGACGTGCTTTACGCGGGGGATTTGTGGAACCGGTGGTCACTCGTGTTGGGGGATTATTTGGTGGCAGTCACCGCGACCGTTATTCAGGTTTAGTCTGTTAGGGCGTCACGCAGGACTCTGGATACGTCTTTGATAAGTTCCGTCTATTGTCTGAGACGTCTGGGATGCTGCCGGTGCTCTCCAGAACCCGTGCCAGAGACGTGGGGTAATACCCTAGCTTTACCCCGTTGAGTACGTTATCCAACATAAGCGTGCGCGTTTCATAACAAAAGGGGGAAGCGTTTCTTCTCTGTGCTCATCACTTCCTGCTCAGCAATGGCTCAATGTGCAGACAGAAACCCCGTCCCCCAACGCAGCAGGAAACATTCTCCGGGAATCTAGCGGTCCTAGCGGTACAGCACAGCTCCGGACTCTCCTTAGTTATGCTATAGAGGACGAATACGCTGAATGTTTCCATCGTAACGTCAGTCAGAGGAAGCTACAGAATTGTGCAGAGAAGATAAATATAGTGTTTATGGTTTTTCTAATTAGCAAACGCGGCAGAGAGTGTAAACGGCGGGCCGGGCCGACTCTTCACGCCCCGCGCTCCACGTTCCAGAAATCATTAGAGAGGGTTGGTGAATATTCATTAGATTTCACCTTTTGTTTAATCTCACGGGATCGCAGCCTTTGGGGGGTTTAATGACTTGGATTTCGCTCGCGTTGTGAATGTTGCAGAAAGTTTGCCGTCGTTACAGATTAAAGTTACTGACGGGTCCCCAAAAACCTCACGTGAAACATTTCCGCCCCTCTATAGAAACATCGGCCCCATTCGGCTCTATTAACCGGTTACTATAAAGTATCCCGTTGGATAATTAAAGTGTCAGCTCTTCTTCTTCTTTATTTAAATGATTATATATGTTTTTACATATGATAAAGTAACTCAAAATGCAACAACTAGTTATGAGAAACGCTCTCATCTTGGGGTTCCCACGTGGGGTTCCCGGGGGGCCGGGGGAAGCCATTGTCTCTTTCAGCGCATGTTCTGGGATACGGATCAGGAGAGAGCGGAGAGAGAGCGGAGAGGCAAATGTTCCCCACCTGGTTCAAAAAACTGACATCATTTCCAATATTAGAATCCGTGGAAACGTTTCCATCCCGGTTCCGCAGCGTCACAGAATGCTCTTTCATGCCCGGGACGCTGGGGCTCTCAGCTATAGTTTGCCCTTAAGGGTCTGATTTGCTGCCTAATCAGCACCAGCCGCCCGTCTTTATTTACAGATACAGATTTCAGGCTATTTTCCTACGTTGTGACCGTCTCGTGCTGTGATTCAGGTAAAGCCATGGCCTAGGGGCACATGAATGAATAAATCCAGATCAAGGCTGAACCCCATTCACTGCCCAGCCCCGTATATAGGGCTCCATCCCTGTCCGTCTGGGAAAAACGTCCCCCCTCCACCCCGCAGACGGCTGAGCATTTTCACGGCCAAGAGTCAGCATTACGGCGGGATTTTCCTGTGATCTCTCGTAATAACCCAGGGCCTTTCTTAACCTTTGATGTGTCACGTGGAGCAGGGCTGGCAAAATAAAATATAAAGACACCGCCTGAAATTGGTTACCATCAAGATGGCGCCTGGGGGTTATTCATTTTAATAGAAACACACTCAGGCATACCCAAAACCTGAAAGAAATGGAGGATGGAGCCGTGATGCACGCGGGCGGCACGCGGGTTTAGCAGAGGGCTGACAGGTGTTTGGGAAACAACTGCAAATTCCTACATAATGGAAAATGTATTTAGCACGACTCTGATCTTACAGCGGATACAGTGCTTGTAATGTACTGTGCATTATATACACACATATACCCCATATACATATATACCCCCATATACACATATACCTCCATATACACACATATACCCCCATATACACACATCTTCCCTGTAATACACACACATACCCCCATATATACACATATACCCCCATATACACACATATACCCCTTAATATACACATATACCTCCATATACACACACACATACCCCCATATACACACATATACCCCTATACACACATATACCTCTTAATACACACACATATACCCCCATATACACACATCTACCCTGTAATACACACACATACCCCCATATATACACATATACCCCTTAATACACACATATACCCACATATACCCCCATATACACACATATACCCCCATATACACACATATACCCCCATATACACACATATACCCCCATATACACATACCCCCATATACACACATATACAGTACCCTTACCCTCACATTTGCATACAAACACCTTCAAAACACAAACTCTCTCCATTCTCCTCTTTTCTTCTTTTCATCTCATTATCTCTTCTCTTTCTCTCACATGCTCCCTCGCGGTGAGCACATCTTGAGTGTTGAGGGCAGAGATATGATGTCATATCCTAGCTCTCAGCATCAATCGCCGGCACTCAATTTGGGCTGGTTAGACGGAGATCCATATTCACTACAACAGCGCTGCTCCTCCAGATGCGTGCCGTCCATTCCCTCTATGGAGAGAGCCGCCCGGGGCGACACAAACCGGTGCCTGTGTTATGTCTTTCAGTAGCATAATGTGCTGTTTGTCTGTATAAGGAGTTGTGATGTCATCAGTAGAGTATTACCCAGTCTGGAGTTCTGGAGAGGTTTTGGGAAGAGAGTAATTCGGTTTCCCGGAGGCAGGGCTGGGAAGGCGGATAATCGCGTCTGGATTCCTCCATTTCATATTTGAACCGTGTCTAATTTTCTTATTTGTGGTTTCATTTCCAGGTGAGGCGATTTCAGTTTTATATATTCATAAAAAAGTTTTATACTGAGAGTGGAAATTTAGGCACGTAAGCGCTGCTTCTTAAATGTTTAATAATGAGTGTCAGGGAACATTACGTGCCTCTCAGAACTATGGAAACACCGTGCATGTTAATGTTTCCGCCGTGTCCCGAGACAGTGATATCATTCAGCCTCCTTTATTCCGTAAGACGTCTGCGACAACTTCACGTGAGGCTTTCATTAAAACGCCCGTCACAAGCATCACCCCAAAAACCAACCAAACCCTTCCACTGCGAGAACAGATATTTACCCTCCCGCCGACGGCTGGCGCCACGAGATAACAGTATGGAATAGGTGCCACAATCGGCCATTACCAAAAAAGGGACCTTTTCCCTTTAATCGCTCAGTCCGTTTTAAAACTTTACAAGTCTTGCCGTTCATCCAGATGTAGTCCTGTTTGTGCGCGATGATTTTGGTCTTCTGCGTGACCCAGTTGCCCTCCGGCTAGCATTCTCTTGTAGAATCTTCATGGCTGTTGAGTTGTCCAGGTCCTGATGCCGCAGACACTGCCACCACCCTGCTTGACTGTAGATATGATGTTATGAATGTGAAATGCAGTATTTGCTCTTCACTAAGCTTTACGGGGCCAACGTCTCCCAGTGTTACCCGTCTCTGCGTAGAGATTGCCAAGTGCCATTTATGTCTTAGAGAGCTGTGATTTCCGTCATTAATCGTTTTCCCGGTGTCCTTCTGATGGTTGCGTCATGGACACTGGCTTTAGATGATGGACGCCTGCGATTGCCTGGCTGACGTTCTCTGGTCCTGTGGGGATAATTTTGCCCCTTGATCTTTGGTTCGGTGGGTCCCCAGAGCCTCAGCGGCGGCCGCCTATCTCTTTCCAGGCTGATCCGCATCAACAGCCAGGACTTCAGGAAAGTCTTTTGCTGAAAACTCTCTCATTAGTCAGATTAGTCAGTTAGACATCGGGCAGAATCGGGACGTCACAGCAGTATTTTTGCATTTTGATTGATTCCCTGGCACATCACACACATGAACCAAACATCACCCCAGCAAACCCCAAAATAATCTACAAACTATGCAACAATACGGAGAATCAGCACTGGTCCCTCCGGTCACTGTAGCCCATACGTTCTAAGTCCCTCCGGTTATCTGCATGCACATTATGTTCTTGAACAGTCTGCAGTAAACGGGGATGTAAACGGGCATGAAACCTGATAGAACTCTCTGTCGCTTTACTGCGGAATGCTGTGAAAGCTACGGGTTTTGGGGCAGCGAATCAGGCGTTGTTGTTGTTGTAATTATTATTAAGTTATAAAAAAGAGATTTGTTGCCTATGAACCCCACAGTGATCTCCTCCCTCCACCAGCGACATCAATGCGTGGAAACCCTACCTTATCCGCCGTGCGAGAGATGAGAGTTTTCTGATACAATGTTGCTCGTAAAATCCCACACCGGCTATAGATAGAAAGTACGTGCGGAGTCAGATCTCCGCGTGAGCGGTCACAGCGAGCGGGACGCAGCCAGGGCTACCCCGTACCGGATGATGATGGACCTGAAAGAACAGAGAAACAACAAATCCGATCAGTCAGATAATTGTATCCTTGGCCAGACGGTTATATATTGTGATGCCGTTACATGTACAGCGCTGTATACACTCCTAGAAAACAGATCATCCCCTCTGAGGTCCTGAAGGGAAACGCCGATACACTCCGTCCGGGAACATAATAGAAAACACTGCCTTAGAATTGTCTGACTTAAATGTACGGCGCCAATTATCACCCGCGTCTTATAATTACAATCACATCACCCTCTCTACAGCCCGAACGGTGGGAAGCGCGCGCACGTTCACTCCCGTACCCTCTTCTAACAGCCCATATATATATATATATATAGAGTAACGGCTTCTTTCACCTTCTAGGAGTTCAGCCTCTTATATGAAGAAGCCAAGTATTACCAGCTCCATCCCATGGTCAAGGAGCTGGAGCGGTGGAAGCAGGACAAGGAGCACCGGAAGCACTTCCAGCCGTGCGACTGTCTGGTTGTGCGAGTGACCCCCGACCTCGGAGAGCGGATCGCGCTGAGCGGGGAGAAGGCGTTAATAGAAGAGATCTTTCCGGAAACCGGAGATGTCATGTGTAACTCCGTAAACGCCGGATGGAACCAGGACCCTACCCACGTCATTCGGTTTCCACTCAACGGCTACTGCAGGTTAAACTCCGTCCAGGTAAGAGACGCGACGTTACTGCTCATTCATGCGCACAATCTCCTGCAATTATCACCCAATCCAATGCTCCATTCAGTTGCTATGGTGAGATGAACATTTGCTCTAAAAGGTCTTTTTTTACATTACGCCAAAGAGTCCAGAGAGCACAAAGCGGTTTTCTCCCGTGGCCCGGCGCGGTTTTCCCCCGTGGCCCGGTGCGGTTTTCCCCCGTGGCCCGGTGCGGTTTTCTCCCGTGGCCCGGCGCGGGTCCCTTTTGGGGTCGCCTACGATCACAGACGGGAAATACTTGGTTGTAATCTGTTTCTGCGCTGCTTGTTTAGTAAACGCTTGTTTTTGCGAGGCCCTTATTGCCGTTAAGCAGCTGCGTGCCCGATGACATCACAAGAACATTTATTGGGTTCATTCCTCACCACAATGGGGTCTTCTAATCAATGCTCGGACCCTAAGGTGCTTGGAATGGACGCCTCCGGCGCGTAACGCAGAGCTCCGAAAACACCATAAAAATCTTCTAAGAACGCAACAATGTAGAAATGCATAATTTATGTGTTTCTCATAATTAAATGATGCTGCCTGCCGGGAGGACTAAAAAATGATCTATTAGAAAAAGAAAAGGTCTGTAGAAATGACTTAGTTGGGTGGCGTTCGCGGGGTTAAATTGTAAATTCCCGTTCCTGCTCAGGTACGGCAGGAAATCAATAATAATAATTTCGGTGCCCCCCCTGTCAGTCGGAGTATTACTATTAGTACTAATAGTGTTATCTATATGCCGGCTAGTGATCTGGCTCTCTCAATGTATACATGGCATTTTATTCCTCCCCGGATTACCAGTCTGGATTAACTCATCGCATTCTCTTCCCGCTGACAGGTCCTCGAGAGACTGTTCCAGAAGGGGTTTCACGTGGCTGCTTCGTGCGGCGGCGGAGTCGACTCCTCGCAGTTTAGTGAATATGTTCTGTGCAGAGAGGACAGGCGAGTCCAGCCCAACATGATGAGGATAAAACAGGAGCCCCTGGACTGACGCGGCGCGCGCCGACTCTAACCAGACGGGGGAGTCCGCGACGTAACACCGCCAACATCCGCTAACCAGTATTAAGACTTTCCGGCGCCGCGCAGGAGGACCAGCCTCTCCCGGCGAGCACTGACATTCCCACTGCCGCGGCCGTCCCGTCCCGCGTCGGATCACAACCAGTGACGGCCCCCCGGGGACCTGCGCAAGATTTACAGCCAATTCCGCGGACTTTTTTAGGACTTTTTAGGACTTCAGGACTTTCCTGCAGGGATTTGGTATTAGGCATACAAAGCTTTTTCCCCATCATGCACGGCAGTGAGGACAGCGAAGACATAATAATGGCGGCCGGGCGAATGGTCCCGAGTACCAGGGAACTGACCCGTGACAACCTTATCGGCATCCCAGACATGACTCCAGTGTCTCTTATCACTGCCGGCGCGGCGGTTTGAAATATCTCGGCGGCTTTTTCGGCTAGTTTGTTGCTGAAGTAGCCGGGGGACCCAACGCAGCACAAGCAGCAGCACAGATAATTGTGAACATATTGAATGTCGCTACTTTGTTACCCCCCCGATTGTTTCCCTCGTTTCATTGGGCGTTGAAAGCTAAGGAAAGTATGGACGTGGTCTGTGGAAGCGTGTAGTAAACGTGTCCCATCACCGCGCTAAAGCTTCAAGGACTCTTTCTAGAGAGAGAGCGAGAGGTACACGTACTGCACCCCAAACTGTACATCGTATCCCCGTCCTTCAGAGAACGGGTGAAGTTATAACCCCCGCAAAGTGTCTGCCCCCGAGGGCAGAATACATCCCTAAATAACCGCGGTTACCATCTGTACGTTAACGCGATGCCCACCTTACAAATATAACAGAACATGGAATCTCCCGCTGGCCAACGGGGCGCTTTAAAGATGCCGTTCCACTTGTTTTGCTGAATGTGACAATGTAACTAAACGGAGCGTGAGAAACGGCATTCCTCGCCTTCCTTTCTACGCGGGTTTTATGCGATAAAATAAGATAAAATCTGCCGAGCGTTACGGAGAAAAGAGCTAACGTCGTGTCCAAGTGGAACTGCATCTTTAAGGTGCGGCACGTGTTAATGTGTATTATTTTAGTTTGTAACGTCTGGCTACCAGACCCACTCGCAGTAAAATAAGCAAGAAGAAGTCCGTGTTCGGGCCTTGGTGTCCTGAGGAGCTATGCTGCGATCAGTGAGCTGGTTTTCGGTGCAGCTGAACGCGGCTGTCGGCCCGAGACGCTGCGGCAGGTTTCGTTGCAGGTGTCAGGGTATAAATAGCTTCCTGCTAAATCCTGTCTGCTTGAACGTGTTTTAGGTCCCTGATCTCGGTGTTAATCACGACACGCGAGTCACGCGCACATACGCACATTTCACAAACAGCGGCCATACACAAACATTAACTCCTTAACCCTTCCAGCTCCGGGAGCCCAAGCCGCGCACAGCTCGGCAAACTCTCCGGACGCCGACGAGCCCTGAATCTGTTAAGTACCGCGTGGACCGAAAGGCAGCGCCGTGCGACTGCCATCCAAGCACAATGTAAGCGATGCAGAGCCAGTTGCGGTGCAGTTGCCCCGGCGTTCAGATCTGTACAGAAACTATATGTAGAATTGTATATTATACATTATTGTATAAAAAATCCAAAACACAAAAAAATTACTTGTCATGTACTTGTGCATATTTCCTGCCATAAACATTTCTGTATAGTAAACGATAAAAGGCAAAGCCACAGATTGAGGGTTTTTTCTTGGTTTTTGGAGTCAGTGCGTGTTGAAAGTCTGTCCGTGTTACGTGTTGCAGGATTTGCATGTTATTTGTATGAAAGGCTGGGTATGTGTGTGGCGGCTGAGAGCAGAATGTCACTGGTTACGCTCAGCACACGCTGAATACGCCGCGGCGCCAGCAACCAGCTTCTCCTATTCAATGTGAGCGAGAGGAAGCCTTCCCAGTACGTCGCCTCGTCCTTTACGCCCAACCGTCTGATGGGCATATTCACCCGAGAAGAGGACGCAATGTCTCCTACGCAGCGCTCCACGCAACAAAACATTCATAAGGAAGGTAACCGTTATCCAGCATCCACCCCAGGTCTCCCCCGTCCTCCCTCATATCCGTCTTCATATTAAACCCTTTCTTAAGCTCAGCGACTTATTCATCTAACGGCATGTATTTACACCACGACATATCAGCCGGGGCACCGAGCCGCCTCTCCTCCCTGCGTCACCCAGACCAATGAATGCTGGAGGTTCGGCTCTTCTGTTTGTTCTGATGCGAAAAAGCAGATTATCGGATGTTGCAAAAAAACCATTTTCATGTTAAATCAAGTAAAAATCCACATCTCGTCACCCAAAGAGACATTTAATATTCATTGGCCGACCCACGCAGAGGTTACCCGCCGGGGGGATGAGTCGGTAAGGCAAATATTTATAAAGGAATTAGCAAGAACTACTTTCCAGATGTTTCTTTTTGGTTAGATAGGAAGACAGGGAATGTTTTCGAATCGGTGTCACCCTAGTAACAAACGATCTTATCCCCCAAGCTCTGGGGTCTGTCTGGCGAGCGGAAGGACCTCGCGTTCACAATAAGTATTTCTCCTGCGCGATGAGATACAACGTTTCAGCTCTCAGGTTAGAACGTGTCTGATTGCTACGGAACCCGCCGGAGCAAACCTTCCGGAACACGAGGGCTCCTCCGCGGGAGAGAAGACGTCTCCGGCCCCGTTCTGTAACGGAGCGGGCGAGCGGGCGAGCGGGCGAGCGGGGCGAGCGGGGAGAGCGGGATCCGCTCTCCGTGATGCTGAACAGAGTCTCTTCAAGGTTTTTTAGCCGGGGCTCTTCTGTCTGCTCACACCCTGCACAAGAATCCAGACTGGAACGATTATCCCCTGTGATTGACGGCATATTCCGGGTGCCGTATTAATGCACTCCACCCCCCTCCATTTTCTGGATATCGCAGCCTAATTGCCCGATAGATTAAAGTAAGATAATGGCTGGGGGTTTAAGTTTGACAGCAAGGTTTTCTTGACTCTTAAGATGACATACTGTCACGAGTACGGTGCCAATAAAGACTTCCAAGCCGCAGACGCAAGGTATACGGTGCGTCACGTCAATGCGGCCGGAGCCCAAAATCCACGGAGTATTTGGGTGAAAAACACATAAAAAATGTCTTAATACCCTGACAAACACATTTCGCAGGAGCCCGGGGCACACGATTTTCCGGGGCTCGGGCGGCACTCAAGGAGGGTGATCAATGTGCAGCACCACAGGAAGTATAAAGCACGGCAGAAAATACCCCCCCCAAATAAAATCTAAAAACACAATATTTTGCAAATGTAATTGAATGTAATTTCAGACTGATTCAAACAGCTGCAGAAGCGATACCGACATTTATCGGGGCGTCCTTCCAGCAACTAAAAAAATGCTAAATAAATAATAGAAAAAAATAACCCCCGCATACTACACGCACGTTAAAAATAGTCCTAGTTTCTGTCCCACTTGGACAAAGCAGCAGAGTCAGCCCTGGGGAGCGAACACATACAGGCCGGAGAAAGGCACTGGAGTGTTAGGAAGCAGATGGAATGTCTTGCAAAGAATTTTTCTGCATGAATTCCTTGGCCTGGTGACCAAAACGTTAGAACATCACTGGGGAAAAGAACCCTTATTGGAAGGGGGTAGGTGCTGCACGTGAACGCCCCGAACCGGGGGTCCAGGGAACTATTAGGGGCACCCGCTGAGAGACGGAACCATGTCTTAGGGACGGATACAATTCCAACAAAGAGCCAAGTCCTATTCCAGATACCTTTCCCTCCCCGAAAGACACACGTCTGTAGCCGGCCGCGTACACGCAGCGTGACCTTTAGTCTCTGCACACGCAGAAAGACATGCGTGATAAACGCTTTCCCCGGCTCCTCTCGCACAATAAGAGAAAAGGTTTGCTCTCGAATATTTGGGAGGCCAATCTCTACTTTTTCGCCCTTTGGCAACAGGGACATAAAAGGTGGCTGGAGCCCGCGGCGGGGTTTGACCCGTGGCCAGACATTTTCTAAGAAAAGACGAGCTGTAGGCTGCCCCTGCCTTTTGTGTATCGTGAGAAGGCCTGGGGGCAAATTATTAACATTTGTGGCTACGTTTTCCAAGTCAAGCTACTACTCATTCACCCTCACCTATATACCGTAT
Source organism: Spea bombifrons (assembly GCF_027358695.1). Lineage (NCBI taxonomy): Eukaryota > Metazoa > Chordata > Amphibia > Anura > Pelobatidae > Spea > Spea bombifrons. The sequence continues at coordinate 36,736,824 of NC_071096.1, read as the reverse complement.
ATATACATACATACATATATAATATACATGTATAAATATATACACTCACACATATATATATATTAATACACACACACATCTAAACACACACTATATATAGACAGACATATATAAACACACACACACATATATATATATATACACACATATATATACACTCACACACATATATATATTAATACACACACATCTAAACACAAACTATATATAGACAGACATATATATACACAAACACACATATATATATATATACACACACATACACACATATATTTACACACACACACACTGTAATTGTATTGTATTATTTTTTTAATTCATTCATGCTACAACACACTCTGCTCTACTGATTCTTGCACCTGTTAAAAAAAAAGTTACAAAGTAAATGAATGAGATACAAAATAAAATAATGAAGCCATTTGGATAAAGGCAGCCAGGTGCGTGCTGGGATGCAGGCAATGTACTAATGTGTCACTACGAATACTTTACCATGAACAATATATAGGCAATCTCCATACCCCACGGATTCATGTAAAGAACTAAACTGTCCACAGACTCCTTTCGGGGCTGTCATAATTCATTCTAAATACAGCTATGGTGTAAAAATCGCAGTCTAATCACAGTGCAGCGCTGCGGAATCTGATAGCGCTATATAAAACAATAAATAATAATCCGTAAACATGAAATAAATACCACCGTGACCCGTGTCTACACATATAATACGAGGCAGAAACGTCTCCGAGGTGCTATGAATGTGCATTGTGTTTCAGCCATGAATGAAGGCAGTGAACGCGGGACTGACGCGCGCCAGGAGGGAACGGGTTAGCGCCTTTGACCGGTCTCCTTATCGTGGTTGACATTGGCTTTGAACACGAGGTAGAGCTGAGGTGATTCCTCCACGCTCACCCAGAGACCAGGCGAAAAAGGATGAAGCGGAAGGACAGCTTCTACCAAAGCGAAGTGGTGGACGGGCGCATCACAGATCTCACGGAGGAGGACAAATAAAATCCATTGATATTCTCTGACCTGGAATACCCCTATCCACGGCAGGGGCTCGCAGACAATATTTTATAGTGTGGGACGTATTGTAAACGTTTCTGGATAATGTTATTTAAATCCCAGATTCGCATGACGAGACGGTGAGCGAGTATCAGCCTCAAACAAAACAGGAAACACAAGTTTCACCCGGGAGCTCCGGCCCCGCTGGGAGAGCCGAGGCGGTCATTAGGAAAAGAGATTAGCGAGTGCGTACCGGTGATATAACTAGGGCCCCTAGTCCCTTTATCTGTCGGTGGGCATAAAGAGGTACCCGACTCTAACAGGGTGGGGGGGCCAGACATGAGATTTGTGCCTCCACCGGACATACCTTCTCCTGCATGGGTCATACATTCATGCATGATCCATATTATGATGTCATATCCCACCTCGTCTGCCCCACTGATACAAAGCAGTACGCAGTGCAGCGAGGGGTATAACGAGGCTCAGCCAATAGAGCCCAGCATGGAAAGCAGGAGCGTGAATGTGATGTCACATGTGATGTCACGTCCGAACAAGAGTGTGGGTTACAGGGATCGTGCGATGTGGAGTTATTAATTAACCCCCTGGGTGCCAATCGTCCCATGTCCCGTGGCACAACCGCATCCAGGATACCTGCGATACACGCATGCAACGCAAACATCTCTCAAACACCGCGACCCAGCGACACGATGATAAAAACCAACACCAGAGAGAAGAAAACCCCTCCGATCATCCTCCTCCCGTGACTAACCGGCTCCTGCATGTGGGAATAATTATTATTATTAAAATTCAGAAACTTGAAAAATGCCGAACGAAGAGCGAAGAATGCTTCGCTCGGATTATATTTAAGATGTTTTAAAAATAAACAAGGGGTCGAGTGCCAGCGCGGCGCTCAAGCGGTTAAACTGACAATTCCCCAAAAAAACCATGGGAATAATGATCATTTTCTGCATACATGTCAGGATTCGGACGCCGCGCACTTTCAGGGGTTCAAGTAAACAAACAAACGAATGAAAAAAGAGATAAAATGCATTGAATGGAAATCTGCATTTTTTTTCCGCCTCCTGTTTTGTTCTTTCATTGTCAGGAATTCTTGGCCCCGACGAGTTAAAGAAAGCGCTTCAAACCATTCGTTTCTGGCAATATCCTCGCTCGCTACACCCTTTTGGATGTAAATGCATCCCATTTTCCCCCCCGGGCGCTTTTGGCCAACACCCTGCCCCGCAGCCAAACATCAGGAAAACTCGATGCGCGCGAGTATTTACAGGCATCTTACATACCGACTCACTTGCAACATTTCACACTACGGGGCCGCTTCGTAAACACACGATGGGAAGCTTGTGTCTGCGCGAGTGCCTGCCGGGAGAGAGCGCCGCCAGGTTGGCTTCTACCATATTCTACCATTTCATGTTTCTTCTGTATTTTGGGGGTTTACTGAACAATAGAGTTATATAAGATCATGAACCCGCAGAAACACAGACACTTTACCTCTCTACTGGCTGGCTGCTCAAATCTATTGGGAAAACCGAGGGCCGTGGATTCCGCCACCCCGGACCCTGTATGAATAGTACATAATAGCATTCCCTAGGGGAACCTAGAGACGACGAAAACATATCATACGGGCCATATGAAGGACAGTACAGAACCCCATTCTATCTCTGTCCCCAGATGGGGCGACGTAAACCACAAGCTAACACGGGAACCATGGAGGTCTCTCACTGGAATTAAACGTCTCACATCCTCTCCCCAGGGGTCTCTCCTTGTGTTCAGATTCTGGGTACAAAACGTTGGGATACTCTTGGGCAGATCTTGGAAAAATTTGTTTATCTGACCCAACCTGAATCCCGGTCACCTTGCATGAAGACGAGACACAGCCAAGATGGCGCCAGGGTCCCTACGGAGGACGATGCCCCTAGGCGGTCAACTACATGTGACAGCAGGTGCCAGGGAACCCCCATCATACTCAACCCGCAAGACCAGTAATGGTTTAAACGCACCTCGCTCATTGGGAATGTAAGCCGTGGCTGCGGAGCAGCGATACTTCCTGCGCACCCTCAGAAATCCCTTTGATGTGGGATCTCGAACGGTTCGTATAGAACCTTCTATTTGTGCAGGAAAATGTTTTATTTATTACACAATCACACGCTATGACTAATAATCAGGGAGTACGGAGTTGCCCAACGTCAGTGAAGAACAAACCCTGCCTGCTGAACGCGTGCGGACGGACGGATAAACCGGGCTTAACAAGCAAACAAAAGCCGCGTTCTGAACACTGCCCCGAGGTGGCCGGTTTGCTGCGGAGCAACCGAACCCCGTGTGCTCCGTTACAGCAACAAATTCCGCTCCGAGGACCCGCGACTTTCTAGCGTGTCCGTGAGGTTTACGATACTCCATATTCTCACTACTGATGGCCCTCAAACTCTTTAACCCACCAGACGAACTGTCACAGACGTGGACAGTGGAAAGGGGGGTTCAGAGGACTCATGTTCTGCTGGGTCTCTGCTACTCGTGCTTTAGGGGACATGATATTTTCCCTGACT